>NC_051219.1:20795852-21120019 GCF_015220715.1 Pygocentrus nattereri | reverse complement strand
GGACCACTGTAAAAATCAACCCACTATTCACCAGTGCAGTGCAAGGAATGTTCTCAACGTGGATGGAAATGTGGCAAAAATCACATGTAGACATCCCCCCACCAATGCCATTAAGTTTTACAATTTTTATCTTCTGCCTGAGCCAATCTCACTTGGGGTATGTGGAACAAAGATGTAGGGCCCTTCAGTGTCCTGCTTACTGCTACAAAGGCAAGATTTCCCACCGACTTCTCCCTCACAGGGCATGCCCTAGCCAGGTGCCTAGGCTGGCCGTATAACCAATAATGGCAAGCCCCACACCTCTGACTGTATAGCACTGGTAATAGAGTGTCTGCTAACCATTCCCGTCATCTGCTCAGCCCATGCCTGCAACTGTAATATACTTTACATTTCCTCCACTCCAGCTCTGGACCCAATGGTATTTGCACACTGCAAAATCACTGACAGCGCGATCTCCCTTTCTAACACATACGCCAAGCAAGTCACGTGGGCAGACTAGTTTGTTCTGATGAACTTTTACTGTGCTAGCTCATTTTGAACCTGGTTAACAATTCAAAATCATTAGCTAGGGCCCTCAATGACTTGACCCTGCCAGTCAAGGGCAGTTACACAGTTTAGATTGCAAAAGCTTAGGCTTGTTGCACTGACGTAACACCCCTCGGATCACTCCAGCTTATGCATTGTAGTCAGAACTCTCATTTGTATTGAGCAGGAGCAGGCAAGCTAATGCATCATCAAACAAAGCATCAGCCGCAGCTCTTTCTGTTCTTTGAGAAAAACAAAAAATGATCAGTTTAAGTTGTGCATGGAATGCCTCCCAATCTGCTTTGCTGGGGTATCTAAGGATCTTTACACTTACCACTAGGCATCTGTGTGTGGTCTCTTTTTGTTTACATTTACACTCAGGGCTCCTGGTGCTCTGCTGGCAGTCTCAGATGGCACAGCTTCATGGGTAGCTTTGGTGCTAGCCAGTGCACTCCAGCTCGATTATCTCCTCATTTCCTCAGCTGTCCTACTGAGGATGTCTGTTCATCACCGTCCATTTCCCCTCAAAGCCAGTTCCACATCCTCCTCTCTGTGTTAGCGTAGTGGTTAACACTCAACACTAAATGTAGTATTCTGCTGCTATGGAAGGAGGTACACAGCTTTTCCACAGCTGTCTCTGCCTCTAGCCTTGCCCGAAATATGTAAGTGGAATGCTAATAGAGCCTAATTCTTTTTCTGAGGTATTTTTCACTTGATCAGCTGGAAGCCTTGAATCTTCACTCTTGACTATGCATCAATACAACCCCACAAGGCATCCCAATCAGTCTCCTTATAGAAATACCTAGAAAATATCTGCTGCAGAACAAACAATCAAATTAAATGTGAAAACATTTCCCAAACTTGCTTCAGTATTTTCTTCAGCAGATGAGCCTGTGTGACTTTTAAAATGCACTCCATACTATGACAGAGGGTAGAATGTTTTTTACCCATCTTCAAAGCTACAAACACATTCCCAAAAATGTTGGGAAAAGCTGGTGTGGCTTTAGCATGGCAGTGAGTGCAGCAGCATTTGGTCAAATGTCTCTCAGTGTGTCTTTTCAATGCATAGAAGAAGAAGTTTGAAATCAGAGCTATTAAAAATATGCAGGAGGTGGGAATAGGCTTGTTCATTACTGAGGCCAAAGTCGCTAAGGTAGTTAAGAAGCTCCTTGGTGGCAAGGCTCCAGAGGTGGATGAGATCCGCCCTGAGTTCCTCAAGGCTCTAGATGTTGTGGGGCTGTCTTGGCTGACACGCCTTTTCAACATTGCGTGGACATCAGGGGCGGTGCCACTGGATTGGCAGACTGGGGTGGTGGTGCCTCTTTTTAAAAAAGGGGACCGGAGGATGTGTTCCAACTACAGGGGAATCACACTCCTCAGCCTCCCTGGCAAGGTCTATGCAGGGGTACTGGGGAAGAGAGTCCGGCTTATAGTCGAACCTCGGATACAGGAGGAACAGTGCGGGTTCCGCCCTGGTCGTGGAACACTGGACCAACTCTTCACCCTCTCCAGGATTCTGGAGGGTTCATGGGAGTTTGCCCAACCAGTCCACATGTGCTTTGTGGATCTGGAGAAGGCATTCGACTGTGTTCCCCGGGGTATTCTGTGGGAGGTGCTGCGGGAGTACGGGGTACATGGCTCTTTGCTACGAGCCATTCAGGCCCTGTACAAACAAAGCTGGAGTTTGGTTCGCATAGCCGGCAGTAAGTCAGACTCGTTACCAGTGAGAGTTGGACTCCGTCAGGGCTGCCCTTTGTCATCGATTCTATTCATAATTTTTATGGATAGAATTTCTAGGCGCAGTCGAGGGATGGAGGGTGTCCGGTTTGGTGACCTCAGGGTCACATCGCTGCTGTTTGCAGATGATGTGGTCCTATTGGGGACATCAGGCCGCGAACTTCAGCTTTCGCTGGATCGGTTTGCAGCCGAGTGTGAAGTGTCTGGGATGAGAATCAGTACCTTTAAATCCGAGACCATGGTTCTCAGGCGGAACAGGGTGGAGAGCCCTCTCTGGGTCAGGGATAGGCTCTTGCCTCAAGTGGAGGAGTTTAAGTATCCCGGGGTCTTGTTCACGAGTGATGGTACAAGGGAGCGGGAGATTGACAGGCGGATTGGTGCTGGGTCAGCAGTGATGCGGGCTCTTTACCGGTCTGTTGTGGTAAAGAAAGAGCTGAGCCATAAGGCAAGGCTCTCGATTTACCGGTCGATCTACGTTCCCACCCTCACCTATGGTCATGAGCTTTGGGTAATGACCGAAAGAATAAGATCGCGAATACAAGCGGCCGAAATGAGTTTCCTCCGCAGGGTGTCTGGACTCTCCCTTAGAGATAGGGTGAGAAGTTCAGTCATCCGGGAGGGACTCGGAGTAGAGCCGCTGCTTCTTCACGTCGAGAGGAGCCAGCTGAGGTGGTTCGGGCATCTGGTTAGGATGCCTCCTGGACGCCTCCCTCGGGAGGTGTCACAGGCAAGTCCACCTGGGAGGAGACCCCGGGGAAGACCCAGGACACGCTGGCGTGACTATATCGCCCAGCTGGCCTGGGAGCGCCTCGGAATCCCCCTTGGAGAGCTGGTGGAAGTGGCTGGGGAAAGGGAGGTCTGGGCTTCATTGCTTAGGATGCTGCCCCCGCGACCCGAACCCCGGAGAAGCGGAAGATAATGGATGGATGGATGGATAGTATACTATATTTTGCAGACCAGCCCATTTGCCTCAGGAATCTAAGACTGATTTAGGGAACCAAAGTATTTTCATCTACACTGTCAGGAAAAAACTATTGTGCAGGTACATTTTTGTTCATCAAGGTACAAACAATGTAAAGATACAGTAATGATCTTCAGGTCCATTTGCTTCAGGTCTTCAGTGTAATACATTTTCATGTTCACTTTCTTAGGCGAAGGTACATGTTTGTACCTTTTTATAATCTAACTTTTTAAAATAGAAGAATAAATGCATGAAGACTTATGCAACTTATATATCATTGCAATTGAATGGTACAATTATATTTCCTTACTAATTGTAGCGATGTACTTTGAGTGCTGAATTCATACAATAATCTTGATGAGGACATGTAAGTCCTAGCACTAGCCTCTAATTAAGCCTAGGGATTTTTTTTCTCTCATCTAGCATACCTGATTCAACTAATAACCAGCTCCTCGTGTGCTTGCTCAAGTGTGCTGGAGTAAAGAAAAAACAAACATGTGCAATGCATGGAGTCCCCACACTTTCAGAAAAGGTACTGTGTGGGCCAATTTTTATTAATCAAAGCATAAACAATGTAAATGTACCCTCAAAGGTTCAACAGTGGCTTTAAGGTTCAATTGTATATGCATTTATACATTCCTTAACACAATAATTTAAAACAGTAAAATAAAATGAAAAGACTAGAGACAAGATGAAGTGTACTGAGTTGATATGATTTTTGAACTACTGCTCAAATGATTAATATGACAAATGAATTAAATTTTCTTTCCCTGGTGCAATGTGTTTGCTGTGGCTTCTATGTTTGCTTTGAAGGTTTAGGAATGCATTCATGAGGTACTTCTTTTACAAGAAACTTTGCTGACCTTCAAAATGTGCTTCTATCAGAGAGCTTCAAGACCATATGCATGTAACAATTTGCTCTAATGAGTTCACACAGAAAGCAATACACTCCTTGCGACCTTTGCAGTTTTCACAGAAAGAGCAGGCTGACTGGAAAGACTGCTAAGCATGAAAGATGAAAATGAAAGTTGCACTGGATCCAAATTGGATTCAGGTTCAACACAGCAGTGACTATCACATAACCACTGGAGTACTTCATCTCTACCAGATGAAGTACTCTTAGACCAGAAATCAATACATGCATTATTCAAGCTGAGGAAGTCTGATTCAAAACACAGGGAACTGAATCAGGATCTATAAGTTTGACCAAGAAAGTTACTATAATAAATAACATGCTTTAACTCCATCAATTTCAAGTGAGATAAATGATTTTCACACAACCCTACAGTAAATGAGGCAGTAGTTATTTTATAGTTAATCATATCAAGTTTTATTTTAGCCTATTTTGTTTCATTATTTAGTCATTGTGTACAAAGCAGTTGTGCTGTCTACAAATGTGTAAGTGAAGCAGAGTGGTGCAGTGGTCTTTTTTGTAGGCATTTGGCGTCATATGTTATGGGGCTGGGCACCGCAGCATACTGCAGTACTCAGAGCTTCCAGCACACCCACTCTCTCTTGTTCTCCCCTCTGTGCTTTATCCAGCAGCTCATGCTTTCTCTCTCCTTTACATGCACATTCTGCTGTTCTTCTGCCCTACATTGCAGTCTCACACACACACACAGACACACACACACACACACACACACACACACACACACACACACACACACACACACCACCATGCTTTTTGCTTACTTACTTTCCCTCATTCTTTTCTTCAGTAAACAGATGCACACACAAACACATGGCCAGGAGATGACTGGTGAAGTGCTGTGGTCTGGTACCTTGCATATGCACCACTGTATGTACAGGGAACTGTATGGCTTTAGATTAATCTGACCAGAGCTGCTGCAATCATTCTCCAACTATGCAGTAATAGTGAATATTGGTAGATATCAGTCATGTAGCATGTGTAACTCCAGACTTGAAATTTCATCTCTTCCAAAATATACTATGCACAACAAATCAAAAGCTTAACTAACCTTTACAAACTCCTTAACAACAAGGGAATTAAGGAAAGTGCTATTAATTATTTTCTGCAGGACAAACAAAATTTATACTGCTTATCCCGAGTCAGTAAGTTGAGTCCAAAGAAGAATAGTTAGACCAAAAGAACCCAAAGCGAGGGCAAATGAAAATTACAACAGTATGACAAACAGTGTCCTAACTAGCCTTATGACAAATTTAGGTTTGCAACATGCTCTTTTGCAAATACTTACATACTTAAAATGGGTATGCAGTGTTTGTACATTTGGCACAGGTCAGTAATATTCTCAGATTATCAGTTTGGAGCTATGAGAATTGTTAAGTAATTTAAAAGGATCAGGAAATTGTTTTAAGACAACCTTTTAGAGAGCCCAATACAAGTCAAAACAATCTTAATTGCAGTATCAGTTTCCTTTTAAAGGGCATTAAACTCAACAAAGGGATGTCAACCCGCTCCAAACACTGTAACACACCTCCACAGAAGAGGAAAACATCATTTATGTCTTTCTTTTCTAAGACTTCCAGCTCCTCATAATCAAATTTGAAAAAAGGATTCACTGTTTTCACTTTCTTTATATCGTCCACTCAAACAAAAAATCGTGCTACTTACCACATGCGCTTTTGTCCCAAAGGGAGAAATAGCTTCAGACAAAAAGCCTCTGAAGTGTGTCCTAAAAATATCCTCTTTCCAACATGTGACTACACACCTGGATTTTTACAGGTGTTCTATTATAGACCTTTTCTATATTTCTTCACTCACATGCAGTTGAGAAATTGTGTAAATTGCCAAAAGTCTGTATAAGGAGAGGGCGTACAATAAAATCACACATGCATCTACGCTGAAGGCATTTTTTTCCCTCCCCAGTGTCTGTGCTGCTGTTTTACTGCTGTACTAACCAGTAGTGTCCTCTGATTGGCTGAGAGCCTCCTCTGTAATGTAGGGCCTCTTCTTTAAATGGGAGGAGGCAGTTCCATTTGCTTATCAAAGACCTCCCCTCCCACCACATACACTGGTTTGCATGGATGACATACTGCAAAGGGAGGGCTGCTGAGCTCTGCAATAATAGGCGCAGTACAAGAAGAAAAAAAAAAAAGGATAAAAACTAAGAATAGGTTGGCATGTCCTGGGATGAAATACACAGAGCATAATGAATAGTACAAAAGGGAGAAAAGAGGAAGAATACAGATTTGTAAGTACTGCAAACAGTTTGGTTCAAGGTGGTTAGGAATTGCCCACTTAATAGACATAGGCACACAACGGTGTGAGAAAGCCCCTTGATTTGTTACA
Organism: Pygocentrus nattereri; assembly: GCF_015220715.1. Classification (NCBI taxonomy): domain Eukaryota; kingdom Metazoa; phylum Chordata; class Actinopteri; order Characiformes; family Serrasalmidae; genus Pygocentrus; species Pygocentrus nattereri. The sequence continues at coordinate 21,113,522 of NC_051219.1, read as the reverse complement.
TTTCCCTGATCATTGGCTCACTGCAGGGCAATTCATCTGTTCTGCTGCAGTGTGTTGAGTGTACAGTTTTATTTCTCCTGCTTGAATGCTGTGATGCCAAGAATGATCTATGATGGTTAACTGAAGCAGATGTGCTGTGGGGAACCAGTGCTTTTATTCATATCAATTATTAACATTCTTTCCAGAGATCTTAGCTGAGGAAGATCATAAATGATGAAGGTGTGCTACTGTAAACTCACAATTATTGTTATATTAATAATAATAAAAAACGATAATAATACATAAAATTATCATAATTATTATTATAATACCACACATTTTTATCGATTCCCCGGCTGGGTGAGCAGGGTCCTCTCTGTGTGGAGTTTGCATGTTCTCCCTGTGTCTGCGTGGGTTTCCTCCGGGTTCTCCGGTTTCCTCCCACAGTCCAAAGACATGCAGTCAGGCCAATTGGACGTGCTAAATTGCCCCTAGGTGTGAGTGTGTGAGTGACTGTCTGTGTCTGTGTGTCTGCCCTGCGATGGACTGGCGACCTGTCCAGGGTGTATCCTGCCTTCTGCCCGACGACTGCTGGGATAGGCTCCAGCACCCCCCCGCGACCCTGACGGAGAAGCGGCTTAGAAAATGGATGGATGGATGGATGGACATTTTTATAGTACATTATATAGTCTGTTTCATATAAAATGCAAATACAAGAAAGAAAATCCAAAGATAGTTGACATTTTAAAAAATTGTTTATTTTTTAATTACTGCACAAGTTCATCAAAACATATAGTGAAGGTAGCAAAAAAAACCAACAAAACAAACCAAGCAATTATGAACTCTGTGAGTAGGCAACAACACACAGTGCCACAAAGGGTTCTTTGCACAATAGCATAGAATAAGTACTTTAGGATCTCTGGAAAACCATGTTTAAAGGCTTGAAGAGCAGTCACATAATACTAAGGTTCTTTAGAGGTATTTTAAGAACCTTTACATTGTGTAAAGGTTCGTTAAATTCCAAAAAAGTTTAAAAGGTTTAGAGAATCAAAAGTTGTTTTTATATGCAATGAACCCTTTCTAGAACCTTTACTTCAAAAATAAAATATGTGTACAGTTGTTTTTTGCATAGAAACAAAGTATTGCTTGCCCAGGTTTATGCTTGTTGATTAGTTAGTCTGCATTAGATTATCTTGATTTGGTAGATAATGCTTGGCACTGAGATCCTTGGAAAAACAATCTCATACCAAGTAAAATTTTTCCATACATGCAGTCTTATAAATACAAGCAATGGTAAAAGTAGTAACAGACAAATCTAAAAACCAATATAAATGCATAAATGTTACAATTTTCAAGATAACATAAGCTCTTACTCTACTGTGAATTATTTGACATATGAGGCTACTGTTCAGTATAACAAGCTAGTAAATATTATAGAATTCTGAATTAAAATAACCAGGCCTGTATTTTGTGCCAACCAAAGACAGGGCATAGCACTGAGCAAACAAATTAAACATGCACACATAAAATCACCTCTGGATACAGAGGAAACACTGGTGATTGTAGATAATTGAAACTGACTTTTTTTTTTAAAAGAAAAAGAAAAGAAATAGTACATTGAAGATCACTGGCCTTATGCATACCTTCTACTACACTGATCCTATCTGACTTTGATTTATCCTTTCATCTGCGTTTCTCTTTAAAACAAACACCAAGATAGCTTAAAGGTAATGTGCAAACGATAGCACTAATGGCCACTTTGATTGTTGCCAGATTACTTCTGAATATCGCATTATCATAACCAGTATTGCACACTTACAAAACAAAATGTCACATTTATATATCAACTACTTGGTATAATCTCCCCCAATCGATTATAATACTATTATGAGTGGAATAGGCGCTCCTAGGCGATTTTTATTTGAGCAATATACCTGCTACCAGCACATCACAATCAGGTAATCAAGGAAATTCTGGTAATCAAGGACTTCAGGCTCATGATTCTTAGGAGCTGGATTTGAGATAAAATGTTAAGGGTAGGGAAAGTGACAAAGGAACAAGCAGATACATATGCCTTATCATCTCAGTTTTCAAGCAAGAACCCAAAGCAAATTAAGAGGCTCTCTTTATTACTATGCTGTGTAGGGCAGACTTTTCCAGAGGTGTTCTACACCTAGGAAATGTCAGTGATGCTTTGTTTTGGATGAAACCTCCTCGTAGCTTAATCTGGGCAACAGTCTTTTTGCTGAAGACCATTGTGAGATTTTGGTATAATTTGCTACCAGTCACTTTAACAGTTACTACCAAACTCCATTATAACAAATTCAAAGCTATTCTTTATGACGTGTAAAGCACAAATGATCTGAAATTGAATCATTGCAACTTTTCCACCCCAGAAAACACTACTTTTATCAGTTTCTGCATTTGCATCAATGCTGCCCTATGCCCTCAAAATGATACAAAAGTATCTCCTGACCCCAAGCCTGCTAACCCCAAACATAATACTCAAATCTTACATAGTACATATCATAAGGATTTCTTTTGCTTTTTACAGATGAGAGACCTAAGCATAATTAAATTACATTGTAAACATGGAACATACGATTTATTTTATTGTGAATACAAAGACCCAAGTAAGTACCTTAAATGTCTTGTACTTGAACCACTAGTTAATCAGTTTTAATTACAGTACCAGTCAAAAAGCTGAACTGGCCTCTTCAGTCTTCAGCTAATTTGAAGAACAAAGTTCTAGATGGTTCCAAATGCCTCCTTGATGCCCCCAGCCGTCACAGGGGATTGTACGATTCCATCACTAGCACTCTTTATTTAACATAATGAAGCACAGATTAGCCAAAATTTCTTAGCTTGTTTTCCTTGTAGTTTTCATTGTATTATATTTTTGTTATCCTTAACTCAGACTGTTTCTAAATATTAAAATAATATTAAATGTGTACCTTTATAAGATGATAAGCCGTTACTTTCGGGTGATGGTGATATGTCAGCTTGAAAAAGAAAAGAAGAATTGGTTATACATTCTAATTTGAAAACATAGCAGTGTAAAGTAGTATCATATGCATGACCTTGGAAGATGGTAAAGCTTGTATCAATGGAGATACAACAACATGCAATACATTTATAGAGAGTGTAGTATTTATATTGTCTAAAACTTTTGAAAATAGTTGGTCAAAAGCACACTTTAATCATTTTCACCTTTATAAGTTTAGCTAAATGATTTACATAGGACTATACGAGTAGCCAATAAGAGCCTATAAGAGTAGAGAAAAGATTTACATAGGACAGTGTTGCATTCTTTACTTGAGAATTGTTTGCTAAAGTCCAAAACAGCATCCACTTTCTACTGCACTAGTTACGTGTATCATCCTGAATTTAATACAAAAGTCTTCTTACATCTGGCTCAGTGTCTTCATTCATGTACACATTCAGGTCCATTTGTTTTTGTTTACATTCAATACTACTTTTTTGATTTGATTTGATACAACTTTTCTCTGAGGGTTGCAGGTTGTGTAGTGGTGTGTTTCTTAAACCTGATCCTGTAATAATCTCATGGATTTTCCATTGGAAAATATGTAATTGGACTGGAAGTAATTCATTTCCATTGATATTCTTGCCTTATAATTAAGTAGTACATAATCTAAGTAAGTGTAGAATTAAAATATTAAATGCAAAAATATACCTTTGAAGGATGTAAAACATGCAGTCTCTTTAGATGGAGTCACCTCTACTTGAAGTAAATGAAAAAGAAGGGTTAGCACGTAAATCATTCAAAAGTGTGTGACATTTACATCTGCAAAGACACTGTCATTACTGTATATCAAGATTTAAGCTAAATCTGTTAACCATTGTAAATGAAATATGTATATAAATACATGTATATAAATAAAACAAATAAAAATGTCTTACCATTAATCTGATCATCAGCTGCAGGTACTGCCTCAATAAGTAATGCTGTGCTCTCATCACATTCTAAATTAAAATATAATGGAGCAACAAAAAAAAATGTCCAAATACAGTCATAAGGAAGTAAGCAGAGTGAAGGTGCTCCAAATGACCTTTAAATGTGATGCAATCAAAAAATACATAAGATCATGCTGGAATAATTGATGCAAGGTTTATTCTAAGTAGCACAAATGAATCAAACATACTGATGTTTTGGTACCACAATGGCCTTCATCAGAGTTAAAAAAGCAAGCAGATCATCATAAAAGGTCACATATCATCAGAGAGACACAGGTGTCATGAACTGAGGTCCTCAGTAAAGCTGCTCTAAAGAACAATCCACCTACTAGACAATCTGTATGAATCTTTAGTTTTATGCTGTTGACACAACATTCTTTAGAGGGCATAGTCATTTAAAGGATTAAACAAATTATGACTTCACTTTTTATGACACTCATACAGCAGTTCAATTTCTATGACACACTTACAGCAATGTAAAATAATAATTGTAAATTAAAGTTGTACCTTTAAGAGACTGTAATTCTTTCTTCTCTTTCAATGGTGATTTCTCAACTTGATTTGGTTAAAAAAGGAATTTGTATCAGTTCTTAAATTGTACACCAGTACTTGCCATATTAAAAATTACAAAGATCTATTACATTTTTCTGAGACTGTACATAATGTAGTAAGTAATTGTGCATATTGTATTAAAATATGTATTGCAAATAAATACCTTTGAAAGATGTAAAGTGTCCAGCCTCTTTAGATGGAAGCCCCTCTTCTTGGAGCAAAAAAAAAAATTATAACATTTTATACTGTGTAAAATCCACACTTGCTAAGAACTGTTTTTATTTACAGTAAATTTAACTACTGTTTACATAAAAGAAGTCTGCATTAATCAGAGTAGGCTGCCACTGCATGTCCAAATGAAGTTGGCTTACCTTTAATCTGATCCTCAATGATAGGGGCTGCCTCATTAATTATTGCTGTGCTCTCATCACGTTCTGAATTAAAATAATGGAAAGACAGACACAAATTTGAACAATAAATGTTTTAATGAAAAAGGAGCAAGTAGAAAGCACTTTATTAACAACAAGGAGTTCTGAAAGATGCAAACTTAATTTTGTAAAATGTCCAATTTTTAAAAAATTGTTTTATGGTTTACATGATTTGCATTTCACTGCATTATATTTTTATTTACATTCTGCACAGTGTCCCAACATTTTTGGAAGTGGTATTGTAACTCATTTTTTAACCAACTATGAAATTAATTATATAATTACATTTGAATTGTGTACAATAACAGTAATATCTCCAGATTTCTAATGTTTTACACTTAGAGCTAAGACATGTCATTCAATAATGAAACTATGGAAGTCAGAGGGAATGGCAAAATTCAGGCAATTTTTGGAAGTGGTATTGTAACTCATTTTTTAACCAACTATGAAATTAATTATATAATTACATTTGAATTGTGTACAATAGCAGTAATATATCCAGATTTCTAATGTTTTACACTTAGAGCTAAGACATGTCATGCAATAATGAAACTATGGAAGTCAGAGGGAATGGCAAAATTCAGGCAAAATCCTCCAATGCTTTGATTGAAATTCTGCCTGATGGAAATTTCACACATTCCTATTTCCTGTAATAAAGCCAAAAAGCTATGATGTTTCAAGAAGAAAAACAAACACACAGTGCAAATTGTGCAAGACCGTGCTTTTTACAGTGATTTTTTTACAGCTTCCAACCGATTAAACTTTTAAAGTGGCACAAGACTACTAAATTAAAATTATTTCAAACATTTGTCTGCCACAATATTGTTTTTATATCTGCACTCGTATGAAACTTTGGATTTGTGCTTTTTTTTCTTGCTCTTGTTGTAGTCACTCACTAGATTACTCACTAGATGGAGCTCTGCCACTGCTCCAACTCTTTTTTTTTGCCCCATGACTCCTTTTATATGAAGTACTTTTTTCTTATTCTGTGACTTGCATGTAATTCCACAAAATTGCATCACATTTTTCATGGACAAGTTTTTTATGGTTGAGACTCTTGGTTCTTGTGCTCCCTCTATTTTCTACTTGAAAAAAGAGACCCCAGTTGCCACTATGGCTTCAGATCTGTATATACTTAGATTTGGTACAGTTTATAGTATTACAGTAACTATACATTTCATGCAATTTGTAATTATATAATTTATAAAAATAATGTATAAATACATGCTCCTTCTCATTGGTATGTTTAATACAATGTTTTGTAGTCATACATGGTGTTTCGTCAGCTATAGTTAAATTGTGTCCATCATTACAGGTACAAACACTCTGATTACAGAACTGAAAACTACAAAATGTTCATAATTTCCAAGACTCCACTGAGTATCTGTGTAAACTAAGCTATTTGTAATGTCACTGATGTTATCGGATCTGGGTGTTGACTCAGGTCATACTGCTTTACTAAGCATAATATTTAGTTTTGGCATCATCTTGCTGAAATAAGCAAGGCCTTTCCTGGCAGCATATGTTGCTCCAAAACCTTTATTAATGATGTCCTCACAGTGCAATTCACCCATGCCATGTGCACTAATGCATCCCATGGATGCCGGCTTTTGAACTCTGTGCTAATAATAATCCAGATGGTCTCTCTCCTCTTTAGGCTGGAGGATGCGGCGTTCAAAAATTATTCAAATTTTTTAATGTTTTGGGGTCGAGGACACTGCACTTCGGTTCATTTTAAATAAACTTGGGCCCAGATAACGCGGCGGCATTTCTGGATCCTGTTTATATGTAGTTTCATTTTTGCAGATTTTTACTTTGCACTTGTGGATGCAGAGACAAACTGTTTTCACAATGGTTATGAAAATCATTCCAGAGCCCATGCAGTGATTTTCACTATGGAATCGTCTTTAATGGCCACTGCCAATCAGTATTGGTTTTTAGCCTTGTATACAGAGTTTTCTCCATTTTCTGAATATGTTAAGTATATTATGTATCATAGGTGATAAAATCCCCAAGTTCTTTGCTATTTTACTTGTGAGACATTATTCTTGAATTACTGCACTATTTGCCCGCATAGTCTTTCATAGAGTGGTGAACCATATCCCCATCTTTACTTTAGAGGAAGAGTATCTCTGGGATGTTTTTTATATCCCATAATGTTACTGACCTGTTGTGATTTAATCTAATTAGTTGTGAGATGTTACACCAGGTTTTTTTAGCATTAATTTTGTTGTCTCTTTCCCAACTGTTTTGGAAACATGTTGCTGGCAACATCAAAATAACATATTTTTCAAAAAACAATGCATTTATTCAGTTTCAACATTTCATTTGTTGTCTTTGTTCTATTTGCAATTAAATTTGGCATTTAAATGATTTGCACACATTTGTATTATTTTATATACATTTTGCACAGCATGACAGCTTTTTTATGGGCTTGTAAATTAGCTGCTATTTAACTTGGATTTTTCAGTGCATTAAATGTAGTGATCAAAAGTTAATCTTTCTTCCTATCAGTGCTGACCTGACACAACACAGATCCGATTTAATCAGTAACAACATTGGCTGCATACACATCCAACCATACTAAATAGTATGTCATAAAAGGTATATCCTTCAGTAGAAGCCCATTCATTAGTATATTACATATGTACAGTAATATGAGTTTTAGGACATAACCTCATATTTTTTTTAGTTTTATAATTTCAGGATTCCTTTGACAGACACTGTAACAACAGCTGACAAAACGCCATGAATGGTTACAAACTGCTACATGACACATACAAACTGCAAAACAGAAAAACAAAACTACTTCTGTTAGCACAAATGTGATGCACACTTTGGGTGTGGACCTGATGCTATAAATTACTTTTCATTGCTCAAGAATTTCAGTTTCACAAAAAAAATGCTACATTAATATTAAATTTCTGACTATGGCTTTACAGCACTGTTACTATACAGCACCTTCCTTGTCAAGTGGTGGTCCATTTTCTGTGAGATATTCCTGTAAGGGTGAACTAGTTTCTGCAAGAAAAGATGCAGAGATCTCATAAATAAAAAAATGGAATGTAAGATACAAAATATATGGAAGACAAAAGGAATAACAAAACCTATTAAACCTACGTGTTTTTGAGTCTGTCATGGAAAAAAAGAAGTCCTCCTTTACCATCTCCTGTTTTTCTAGTAATTAAAAAACATTTTCAGGAATAAATACTGAAAGATGCAAAACACAGAACCTAATGTTTTTTAAGCAGGTTTGAAACTATGTCATTTCAAGATTCAGACTGCATGAGAGGGTCCAGTGTTTGGGACTTAAAACATTTAGAAAAATTATTATATTTCCTGTACTTACCTGGTTTGCGGGTACATCTCAAAACTATGCACCCAATGATTAGCAAGATGATACTGCAGACAACACAGCCAGAGATGGCAAGCAGGACCTTTCGTTTTAGAACTTAAATAAATAAATAAATAAATAAAAATTTTAAATTATCATCAGATTTTTTTGGTTAGCATACTATTAACTGTCAATAATTCTTATAATAAAAGGGTTAAAAGACCCAGGTGTTGGTTGTGCATTTGTTACAAGAAAGTATAATCTGAAATATTAATCAGTGACCTCACAATATTATTAGCTTTAAAGCCCTCACTGAAGGAAGAGTATAGTGGTCGCTCTGTCCTGTTGCCCCTGCATTTGTATTCACTCTTGAAAGTCTCTTCTGTGGCCTTCACACTGTACGTCTCCTCAAGGATGGTCTGCTCAAACAAACCATCTTTGTACCAGGTGTAGTTCCATTCGAGTGTACCATCTTTGATCTCACATTTTAGAGTCAGAGTGTCCACAGACATGATGTCAGACCAGCTAGTCTCCAAAGTAAGTGAAGCCGGTGGACGATCTAAAAATACATAAGAAAAAGTTCAAGCAATGAATTACAGTGAAAACACACAACATTCAAGATCTTTAAAGTGAAGAAATGTCATGCCTGCCATTTCTTTGTATTTGATTTATTGGCTTAACATTACCACTCTGGTAATCCAGATACTAGGTTGTTTGTTCTGTCTAGTAGTCTGCAGAAACCAGTCCCAGTGAGCTTCCTCCTCCTAAATGCCTACTCCAGTAACTAACACCTCAGTTTCTCCAGTATGTAAGCCTTGGGTGTATGATGGGAATCTGGAGAAATGTAAAGGTTTTCTCCTTCAGTGCTCTGTGTTTTTTAGCAATTCACTGCCTAGCACTGATCAAGCTAAGATAGCTTTTGTGATTTTCATGTCTTTCTTGCAAGGTGCTAGAGTGGGATACTGCAGTTTGGGATAACATCAATACTAAACCATACATGGATTTTTTTTGTCTGTTTTGCCAAGTTTTTGACCATGCTCATGATGGCCAATCCAAAGTGAGGTATTACTGACTCTTAAACCGATCTGTTGCTTCCTATTCCCTTGAGTTCTGCACTGTAGCTGCAGGCAGTGGCTGGAATGAACCCGCACTATTCAATGTGTTCCGTCATGGACTAAATCACGAAATTCAGTCTGAATTAGCCTGTCATGATGAGAAACTGACCCTGGATCAACTTGTATTGATGTCTATTTGTCTGAATCAGCTGTTGAGTAAATGACCCAAACAGATCCACAAGATTCGTTCTTCATTAGTACCAGACAGTCCAGTGCAAGTTCCGAGCCCTGCTCTGGAACTGATGCAGTATGACTAGGCTGACCCAGGAGGAACGCCAGTGCTGGCTCCAAAATCATCTCTGTCTGTACTGTGGGATCCTGGTCACATGAAAGCTGAGTGTGGACTCTTACCACAAACTACTAAGGCGCCGACCCCGGGAAAGCATGTGGAGTTTATTTCATGCGCTAATGTGGTGCGTGGAGTTGGTTACCAAGTCATTCTTTATCCAAGTCTGTTTTTTACCAACAATTTTCTCTTACTGTTGCAGCCCTGATTGTCTCTGGAGCAGAAGGGAACTTCATCCAAGCTGACCTCATCCATCATCTCCAAATTCCCATGGAACTGCTGTCTCAAACCCTGAAGATTCGTGCCCTGGATGGACAACCTATTGGATGTGACCCCATCTCCCTTAGAACTACCCCAGTTAAACTCCAAACTAGTTTTTCACATGCAGAAGACATTTCCCTGTTATGTCCTCCTCTGAATATCCCCTTATTTTGGGTTTACCCTGGCTAGAGAGGCATGATCCAGTTATTTCCTGGAACCAGAGAGAACTAGTAGCTTGGTCCCCTTACTGTTTAGAAAACTTCCTTACTCTTGGTCACATAGCTGTTCTACCTCTGAGCACCCTGAGGTCAGCACACCACTTACCATTCCAGAAGAATATGCAGACTTCTCCGAAGTTTTCAGCAAGGCTAATGCCGCTGAACTGCTGCCTCATCGCCCCTATGATTGCTCCATAGACCTAGTAGCTACTCTTCCTAAGTCCTGTATTTACCCCCTGACATGTGAAGAGGAGAGAGCTATGGAGGAGTACATCAATGAGGCTTTAGCTCAGGGTTTCATTTGCCCATCCAAGTCCCCAGTAGGTTCAGGTTTCTTCTTTGTAAAGAGGGACAGTGAGTTGAGGCCCTGTATTGGCTATCATGACCTCAATAACATGACCAAGAAGTTTGCTTATCCCTTGCCCCTCATCCCTGTAGCTCTAGAACAGCGTTAGGGGCTCAACCTGTTTTACAAAACTTGACCTATGCAGTGCATACATCTAGTTCACATTAATAAGGGTGATTAATGGAAGACTGCTTTCACCACCACTAGAAGGCATTGAGTATCTTATGAGTTACGGTTTGGCCTATGTCCCTTCCGTGTTCCAATCCTTCATGAATGACATCTTTAGAGACATGTTTTGCAGTTTTGTTGATCTACATTCATATCCTGATTTTTCTCCCCCGATCTACCTACCCATATCAATCACATACATCAGGTCCTATGTCACCTTCTAGAGAATAACCTCTACGTAAAGGGGAGAAAGGCAAATTTCATATCCAGAGGGTTTCTCTCCTGGGTTATGTAATCAGCTCCAATGGTGTTATGAACGATGAAAAGGTCAAAGTTGTAACCAGCTGGCCTACTCCCCAATCCGTAAAGGACCTTCAGAGGTTTCTGGGGTTAACCAATTTTTACCATCAGATTATCTGCAATTATAGTTGCATCGCTGCACCCCGTACTGCTCTGCTGAAAGGATCACCCAGTGTTGGTCAAATCTGGCTCAGGCTGGCATTCAAGTCCCTCAAATTGGCCTTTTCTACAGCCCCCATTCTTAGACATCCTGATCCGGAATCCCAGTTCATAGTCGAGGTCGATGCCTCTGAGTCTGGTGTTGGGGCTGTGCTCTCCCAGTGCAGTGGTGCGCCATCTAAGCTTCATGCCATAACTTTTTTCTTGTAAACTGTCTCCTGCAGAACAAAACTAGAGCATTGGTGATGGGGAATTGTTAGCGGTCAAGTTAGCATTGTAAGAGTGGTGACACTGGTTGGAGGGTGCAGCTCACCTGTTTGTTGTGCTAACTGATCACAAGAATCTTGAGTATTTAAAGAATGCTAAACGCCTTAACTCCTATCAGGCTCATTGTTTTTCTCCCATTTCCATTTCTCTATTGCTTTCTCTATTGCAGATGCCCTGTCTCGAGTTTTCTCTACCGTGGATAGTGTCTGAGACAAACGTACATGAGCCTGTTCTACCCCGTCTGTTACCATGTGTGCTATTAGTTGGGAATTTGAACAAATCTCTCATGCTCATGCTAATCGCAACTGCACTGAGGGATGTCCTCTGAGTAAACTGTACATTGTTCAGTTCCGTGATTGCCTCATTACCTGGGCTCACTCCTCTCTCATCTGGTCATCCCAGTGAGGCTCGTACATTACAGTTAATTTCCACTTCCTATTGGTGGGAGACCATGAGTAGATGTCCATAGTTTTGTTTCCTCATGCTCAGTTTGCATGCACTGTAAAACCCCCAAGACTCTTCCAGCCAGTAAGCTCATGCCACTTCCACTACCTGAACATCCCTGGTCACACATTGCCATAGATTGGCACTGATCTCCCCACTTCAGAGGGTAATATTATACTCACCATAGTAGATAGGTTTTACTGATGAGTTAAGTTTGTTCTGTTCCCATCCTTGCCCATGGCCTTCCAGACTGCCCAAGCTCTATACAACCATGTCTCTGCCACTATGGGGTTCCAGGGGACATTCTTTCAGAGCAGGGTCCCCAGTTTACCTTACATGTTTGGGAAGCCTTTTTTGAACATTTTAGGGGTTAATATTGGCCTCAATGTCAGGTTTCCATCCCACAAGTAATGTGAGAGTCAACCAGGAACTAGGTAAGCTCCTCAGACTGTACTGTTTCAAACATATGTCAGACTTGTCCCAGTATGGGCTATAATGGCCCAGAACTCTTTGGTCAATTCCACCTCTGGTATCACCAATGTATATTGGGTTACCAACCCCCATTGGCTCCATGGACAGCCATCTCCATGGATGTTCCTGCTGTGGATGAATGGATGAGACAAAGAGAACAGGTGTGGGAGGACACCCACCAACACATCACCATGGTTTTAAGGCACTACAAGGACAAAGCTGACAGGCGGTGGGGTGATGCACCTTCCTTCCAGCCAGGGGACTGGGTATGGTTGTCCACCAAGGACTTCAGGTTTGAGGGGAGCTGCAGGAAGCTCCTGCCCAAGTATATTGGTCCATTCCATATTGCTGCTAAAGTCAAGGTGAAAATTCCTGCCCAGTATCATGTGGCTAATTCCTTTCATGTCTCTTTCATGGATTCCAGGAGGCATTGTGGGACCATTCAGTACCTACTCAATTGGGAGGGATATGGTCCTGAGGAGCATTGCTGGGTGACTGTCAAGGATGTGCTCGATCCTGGTCTTGTCAGACTTCCATGCTCACCATCTGGATAGGCCAGCACCAAGACCTAGAGGATACCCACAGTGATTTCTTTCCAGTTCTGCTCTGGTGCGTCAAGGTTCCCATTCCCTTAGTCCATGCCTGCCTGGTCCCGGATCCTAGTGTTACATCCTCCTGTCCATCAGGTGGTCGTCATCTCTGTCGTCCCCACACCAGGCCTTCTCTGGTGCCTTCGGGGGGTGGTACTGTCATGCCTGCTGTTTCTCGCACCCCTGTCCTGCCTGCACCAGTCACTGACTGTGAACTACTCCCTACAAACTCCAACTCCCACAATGCCCTGGACTCTAGCATCATCAATCATGTGACACTCACCAGATCAGTCACCTGAGTTTGATTACCTACACTGGTTTTCTCGTGTACATACATACTTCCTTGTCTCCAGTGTCTCTTTGCCGAGAATTGCTTACAGTTCATCCCCTTCATTACAAAATGTTTCCTTTTGCTGTTCTTGTTTATGCCATGTATGACCTCTTTTGCCCTTATCCTTGATTGTGATGCTTCAAATACTCAGTATCTGATGGAAATGTATCATTTGAGTGACTTTTTTTTTTTTGTAAACTATGAACAAATCTTTCAGCTTCATTGTGTAGTTACTAGTGTTCCAAACAAATAGATTGGAATGGCAATTCTGGCAAGCAAACATACAGTAGCCAAATTTGATGATACTTAAAAAGAATAAAAGTAAAGACCAGAGGTTACCACTAAGAATGGAAATCACATTCCAAGAAATAGGCATGTCATTTTACAGGAGCTGTGTGTCATAGCAATTTTTAAACAGAGGTTTTCTTGATGAGCTCTTACCTTGAACAGACAATGCAAATTTTGTGCTTAAGGCTCTAGACAGGGGTCTGTCTTGAAGCTCTATTTCACAGGTGTAATCTCCATGGTGTCCCTGTTTTGCAGAAAGGATTGAGAGGCTATTACCAGTTGTCTTTATATCAGCATCATCTGAAATCTTCAGTGAATTTCTGAGCCATGTATATTTCCAGCTTGTGGACGTGTCCAGAACTTCACAAATCAAAGTCACTTTTTCATCAGTAAACACACGGCTCCATCCTACACTCAGAATTACTTTTGGCTGAGGTGGGTCTGTGGAAAGGGAGAAAATGGTTTATAGTACCTTTTTCATTAAATAGTGACTAATCATTTAGTTTACAAATTTTTAGTGACAAACAGTTATGTCTTGTGCAAGTTAATAATACAGTGTACTGCTGTCTCTGATCCACTCATACCAGCACAACACACACTGGTATGTCACCACCACATCAATGTCACTGCAGTGCAGAGAATGATCCATCATCCAAATAATACCTATTCTGTGGTGGTCCTGTGGAGGCCCTGACGATTAAAGAACAGAATAAAAAAGGGCCAACAAAATATGCAGAGAAACAGATGGACTATTGTCATTGTCAGTTTTTCAGATCCATGAACCATATAGGAGCACTTTGTAGTTGTACTGTTAAAAACTACAATCCATCTGTTTCTCTGTATAGTCTATTGGGTTCCTTTTACTCTGTTCTGAACGCATCTGAAGTTTGCTAGAGAGCATTTGGATGTTCCGGAAGAGTACTGGGAGAATGTCCTATGGTCAGATGAAACAAAAGTAGAACTGTTTGGTACAAATGCAATTCGTCGTGCTTGGAGGAGAGTGAATGCTGAGTTGCATCCAAAGAACACCATACCAACTATGAAGCATGGGGGTGGCAACATCATGCTTTGGGGCTGTTTCTCTGCAAAGGGACCAGGACGACTGGTCCGTGTACATGAAAGAATGAATGGGGCCATGTATTGTGAGATTCTGAGTGCAAACCTCCTTCTATCAGCAAGGGCTTTGAAGATGAAACGTGGCTGGGTCTTTCAGCATGACGATGGTTCCAAACACACTGCCAGGGCAACAAAGGAGTGGCTTCGTAAGAAACATTTCAAGGTCCTGGAGTGGCCTAGCCAGTCTCAAGATCTCAACCCCATAGAAAACCTTTGGAGGGAGTTGAAAGTCTGTATTGCCCAGCGACAGCCCCAAAACATCACTGTTCTAGAGGAGACCTGCATGGAGGAATGGGCCAACATACCAACAACGGTGTGTGCCAACCTTGTAAAGACTTACAGAAAACGTTTGACCTCTGTCATTGCCAACAAAGAATATATCTCAAAGTATTGAGATGAACTTTTGTTATTGACCAAATACTTATTTTCCACCATTATTTGCAAATAAATTCTTTAAAAATCAGACAATGTGATTTTCTGAATTTTTTTTTTCCTCATTTTGTCTCTCATAGTTGAGGTCTACTTATGATGTCAATTACAGGCCTCTCTCATCTTTTTAAGTGGGAGAACTTGCACAATTGGTGACTGACTAAATACTTTTTTCCCCCGCTGTATGTCTTTTGCAAGTTAATAATACAGTGTACTACTGTCTCTGATCCACTCATACCAGTACAACACACACTGGTATGTCACCACCACATCAATGTCACTGCAGTGCAGAGAATGATCCATCATCCAAATAATACCTATTCTGTGGCGGTCCTGTGGAGGCCCTGACGATTAAAGAACAGAATAAAAAAGGGCCAACAAAGTATGCAGAGAAACAGATGGACTATTGTCATTGTCAGTTTTTCAGATCCATGAACCATATAGGAGCACTTTGTAGTTCTACTGTTAAAAACTGCAATCCATCTGTTTCTCTGTATAGTCTGTTGGGTCCCTTTTACTCTGTTCTGCTTTGGTCAGGACCCCCACAGTACCACTAATTAATAGTTTTGTGAGTCCTTCCTTTTTTATGAAAAAAGTAAATGTATTTTAAATGGATTTTAGCTTTAAGTCCTGTGATAGATATAGGTAGACAGTGGTAGGAAGACGTGTGTTATTCTACTCTCATTTCTTGCTGTGAAATCCCTCAAAACTGTCTAGACAGAGGACAACCTGACAATGGACACAGACGTTTCTTAACTTCCTTTTGCACAGTTCATAATGGCATCTCATAGCTTTCTTGGTGACAGCACATGTGGGCTGGTATCAGATTTTTAAAAATATTTTATTTGATTTAAAAATTATGAAAATGTTTACTTCAACAAATATTTAATTGTACTACTATTACTAATATACACAATTTAAAAATCTGTCATGTACAAATGGTACATTGTTCAATTGATAGCCACTGTTGCATGATGTCCACAAATGAGGACAATTGGTTTCTGAAACAAAAAAAACATCAGATCTGGAAAACTATTTTTGATCAATCTCATCATGATCAGAGACATTGGCTGCATTCTTGGTATTGTCAGCCATGTGGCATTCCAAGCCTAAGCACTCAAGAAAATCAGGGACATCAGCAAAATGTCTTTTGGTATAGGCAAAAGGCCTCAAGACTCTTTAGCGTTTAGTGGTTTGGAGGACACATGAAAAGGCAAATACCTTAAAATGAGCAATTATTAACTGTACAAAAGTGTGGACACCATGCATGAAAGGGTTAAATGCCATGTCGTCAACGCCTAAATGCTTTAGAATCATATTCATAAACATAGCACTAAAATATGAAAGTATTGTGATAATTCAGTTGAATAAGTTTTTAAGCATGTATTTATTTTAAAGATGGTTCACCAAAAACATGCAATTGAACTGCCACTTTATTTGTGACCTCTGAAAACTTTTTCAGTCTAAATGTGTAGCTTGCAGACGAGTGATCGGAGTATGGGCAGGAGTGGAAATTCTGACCTTGGCTTAAACTCATCAAAACAATTGAATGACAGCTTGGCAAGCAAACACAGCAGCAAAATTTGATGATATTACAAAGGGACCAGAGGTTACCACTAAGATTGAAAACATCACATTCCAAGAAATGTAGATGTTTTGTTTTACAGGAGCTGTGTATCACCAAATTTTAAGCAGAGGTTCTCTTGATGAGCTCTTACCTTGAACAGACAATGCAAATGTTGTGCTTAAGGCTCTAGACAGGGGTCTGTCTTGAAGCTCTATTTCACAGGTGTAATTTCCATGGTGTCCCTGTTTCGCAGAAAGGATTGAAAGGCTATTACCAGTTGTCTTTATATCAGCATCATCTGAAATCTTCAGTGAATTTCTGAGCCATGTATATTTCCAGCTTGTGGATGTGTCCAGAACTTTACAAATCAAAGTCACTTTTTCATCAGTAAACACACGGCTCCATCCTACACTCAGAATTACTTTTGGCTGAGGTGGGTCTGTGGAAAGAGAGAAATAAAACCGTATTTTATAGCACCTTCTTCATTAATAATAGTGACTAATCATTTAGTTTACCAGGCCTTAGTGTTAAAATAAAGAAAAGACAGAAGCGGTTATGTCCCATGTCCTACAGTTGACCTGTGACTGACAATAGGTGAAAAATGTACACGTCCTCTCTTTACATGATTGGTGTATATGACATTGTTTAGCAGAGTTAATGATACAGTGTACTGCTGTGTCTGATCCACTCATACCAGCGCAACACACACTGACATGCCACCATAGCAGTGCTGCTGAAGTCTTTTGACTTCAGTGACTTCAGTGTCACTGTTGGACTGAGCATTGTCCACCAATCAAAAATATCTAGCCAAAAGCATCATTTGGGCAGCACCCACAGAAAAAGAAAAAGAGGATGACCAACACAAACTGTGCAACTAAAGTTGCTGTTGCTTCTGACTTGTCATCTACATGGTGGATTAACAAAGTAGGATTATTTGTCAAATTAAATTAATCAGAGAGAGTGTTTATGAGCTCCAGTTACACTGCTGTGTCTGATCTACTTGTACCAGCACAATACATGCTAATGTGGTTCAAGGCAAATGTGTGATGAAGTTTGCACACTTCAGACACCAAATATATCTTGGTCAATTGACAACTTTATTTTAAGCTATGCTTGCCATGAAATGGAGTGCTTTTATGCACAAGGGAGAGCAAGTGTATAAGTGTGTAAAAATAAATGGACTGCCCTCTTATGGCATAGCATTGCGATGTACAAGGCATTAAGATTGCTGTTTGATGCCCTGTCCAGATATGTATGATGTGCATTATAAGAAACAGTGGCCAAGATTCATAACAATACATTTCTTACTACTGTAACATGACTGTGCCCCTGTTACATCAATGTAAACTCATTCTGGATTAGAGTGTCTGCCTGATGCGTACATGTAATTTTAAAATGAAAATTTTATCTGAGAAGTGTGGTGGGATCACCATTTTGGCAAGCAAACATACAGTAGTCAAATTTGATGATATTAAAAAGGGACCAGAGGTTACCACTAAGATTGAAAACATCACATTCCAAGAAATGTAGATGTTCTGTTTTATAGGAGCTGTATGTCAGCAAATTTTAAGCAAATGTTCTCTTGATGAGCTCTTACCTTGAACAGACAATGCAAATTTTGTGCTTAAGGCTCTAGACAGGGGTCTGTCTTGAAGCTCTATTTCACAGGTGTAATCTCCATGGTGTCCCTGTTTCGCAGAAAGGATTGAAAGGCTATTACCAGTTGTCTTTATATCAGCATCATCTGAAATCTTCAGTGAATTTCTGAGCCATGTATATTTCCAGCTTGTGGATGTGTCCAGAACTTCACAAATCAAAGTCACTTTTTCATCAGTAAACACACGGCTCCATCCTACACTCAGAATTACTTTTGGCTGAGGTGGTTCTGTGGAAAGAGAGAAATAAAACCGTATTTTATAGCACCTTCTTCATTAATAATAGTGAGTAATCATTTAGTTTACCAGTCCTTAGTGTTAAAATAAAGAAAAGACAGAAGTGGTTATGTCCCATGTCCTACAGTTGACCTGTGACTGACAATAGGTGAAAAATGTACACGTCCTCTCTTTACTTGATAGGTGTATATGACATTGTTTAGCAGAGTTAATGATACAGTGTTCTGCTGTGTTTGATCCACTCATACCAGCGCAACACACACTGACATGCCACCATAGCAGTGCTGCTGAAGTCTTTTGACTTCAGTGACTTCAGTGTCACTGTTGGACTGAGCATTGTCCACCAACCAAAAATATCTAGCCGAAAGCATCATTTGGGCAGCACCCACAGAAAAAGAAAAAGAGGATGACCAACACAAACTGTGCAACTAAAGTTGCTATTGTTTCTGATTTGTCATCTACATGGTGGATTAACAAAGTAGGATTATTTGTCAAATTAAATTAATCAGAGAGAGTGTTTATGAACTCCAGTTACACTGCTGTGTCTGATCTACTTGTACCAGCATAATACATGCTAATGTGGTTCAAGGCAAATGTGTGATGAAGTTTGCACACTTCAGACACCAAATATATCTTGGTCAATTGACAACTTTATTTTAAGCTATGCTTGCCATGAAATGGAGTGCTTTTATGCACAAGGGAGAGCAAGTGTATAAGTGTGTAAAAATAAATGGACTGCCCTCTTATGGCATTGCATTGCGATGTACAAGGCATTAAGATTGCTGTTTGATGCCCTGTCCAGATATGTATGATGTGCATTATAAGAAACAGTGGCCAAGATTCATAACAATACATTTCTTACTACTGTAACATGACTGTGTCCCTGTTACATCACTGTAATCTCATTCTGGACAAGAGTGTTTGCCTGATGTGTACATGTAATTTTAAAATGAAAATTTTATCTGAGAAGTGTGGTGGGATCACCATACTCACTGCAGGAATATGTGATGGAAAATTGCCTTAAAGAAATGTTGCTTTTGGCTAAGAGAGCTAGTGATGAATGAAAAGGGACTTACTATATACAACAAAACATCCCCAACAAAAAGCAAAGCTCTCTCAGCAGGTATCATTACAAGGACTAACCTCACCATTGAACCTGATTAATTTTACTTGTGACCTTTGAAAACAGATTTTTCAGCTTGAATGTGTAGCTTGCAGACTAGTGCTCCAACCATAGACAGGAGTGAAAATTCTGACCTTGGCTTAAACTTATCAAAACAATTGAATGATAGCTTGGCAAGCAAACATACAGTAGTCAAATTTGATGATATTACAAGCAACCAGAGGTTACCACTAAGATTGAAAACATCACATTCCAAGAAATGTAGATGTTTTGTTTTATAGGAGCAAATTTTAAGCAGAGGTTCTCTTGATGAGCTCTTACCTTGAACAGACAATGCAAATGTTGTGCTTAAGGCTCTAGACAGGGGTCTGTCTTGAAGCTCTATTTCACAGGTGTAATTTCCATGGTGTCCCTGTTTCGCAGAAAGGATTGAAAGGCTATTACCAGTTGTCTTTATATCAGCATCATCTGAAATCTTCAGTGAATTTCTGAGCCATGTATATTTCCAGCTTGTGGATGTGTCCAGAACTTTACAAATCAAAGTCACTTTTTCATCAGTAAACACACGGCTCCATCCTACACTCAGAATTACTTTTGGCTGAGGTGGGTCTGTGGAAAGAGAGAAATAAAACCGTATTTTATAGCACCTTCTTCATTAATAATAGTGACTAATCATTTAGTTTACCAGGCCTTAGTGTTAAAATAAAGAAAAGACAGAAGCGGTTATGTCCCATGTCCTACAGTTGACCTGTGACTGACAATAGGTGAAAAATGTACACGTCCTCTCTTTACATGATTGGTGTATATGACATTGTTTAGCAGAGTTAATGATACAGTGTACTGCTGTGTCTGATCCACTCATACCAGCGCAACACACACTGACATGCCACCATAGCAGTGCTG
The DNA here is from genome assembly GCF_015220715.1 of Pygocentrus nattereri. Taxonomy (NCBI): domain Eukaryota; kingdom Metazoa; phylum Chordata; class Actinopteri; order Characiformes; family Serrasalmidae; genus Pygocentrus; species Pygocentrus nattereri. The sequence goes on along the minus strand of NC_051219.1, from coordinate 21,092,980 downwards.
CTGAAGTCTTTTGACTTCAGTGTCTTCAGTGTCACTGTTGGACTGAGCATTGTCCACCAATCAAAAATATCTAGCCAAAAGCATCATTTGGGCAGCACCCACAGAAAAGTGAAAAAGAGGATGACCAACACAAACTGTGCAACTAAAGTTGCTGTTGCTTCTGACTTGTCATCTACATGGTGGATTAACAAAGTAGGATTATTTGTCAAATTAAATTAATCAGAGAGAGTGTTTATGAGCTCCAGTTACACTGCTGTGTCTGATCTACTTGTACCAGCACAATACATGCTAATGTGGTTCAAGGCAAATGTGTGATGAAGTTTGCACACTTCAGACACCAAATATATCTTGGTCAATTGACAACTTTATTTTAAGCTATGCTTGCCATGAAATGGAGTGCTTTTATGCACAAGGGAGAGCAAGTGTATAAGTGTGTAAAAATAAATGGACTGCCCTCTTATGGCATAGCATTGCGATGTACAAGGCATTAAGATTGCTGTTTGATGCCCTGTCCAGATATGTATGATGTGCATTATAAGAAACAGTGGCCAAGATTCATAACAATACATTTCTTACTACTGTAACATGACTGTGCCCCTGTTACATCAATGTAAACTCATTCTGGATTAGAGTGTCTGCCTGATGCGTACATGTAATTTTAAAATGAAAATTTTATCTGAGAAGTGTGGTGGGATCACCATTTTGGCAAGCAAACATACAGTAGTCAAATTTGATGATATTAAAAAGGGACCAGAGGTTACCACTAAGATTGAAAACATCACATTCCAAGAAATGTAGATGTTCTGTTTTATAGGAGCTGTATGTCAGCAAATTTTAAGCAAATGTTCTCTTGATGAGCTCTTACCTTGAACAGACAATGCAAATTTTGTGCTTAAGGCTCTAGACAGGGGTCTGTCTTGAAGCTCTATTTCACAGGTGTAATCTCCATGGTGTCCCTGTTTCGCAGAAAGGATTGAAAGGCTATTACCAGTTGTCTTTATATCAGCATCATCTGAAATCTTCAGTGAATTTCTGAGCCATGTATATTTCCAGCTTGTGGATGTGTCCAGAACTTCACAAATCAAAGTCACTTTTTCATCAGTAAACACACGGCTCCATCCTACACTCAGAATTACTTTTGGCTGAGGTTGTTCTGTGGAAAGAGAGAAATAAAACCGTATTTTATAGCACCTTCTTCATTAATAATAGTGAGTAATCATTTAGTTTACCAGTCCTTAGTGTTAAAATAAAGAAAAGACAGAAGCGGTTATGTCCCATGTCCTACAGTTGACCTGTGACTGACAATAGGTGAAAAATGTACACGTCCTCTCTTTACTTGATAGGTGTATATGACATTGTTTAGCAGAGTTAATGATACAGTGTTCTGCTGTGTTTGATCCACTCATACCAGCGCAACACACACTGACATGCCACCATAGCAGTGCTGCTGAAGTCTTTTGACTTCAGTGACTTCAGTGTCACTGTTGGACTGAGCATTGTCCACCAACCAAAAATATCTAGCCGAAAGCATCATTTGGGCAGCACCCACAGAAAAAGAAAAAGAGGATGACCAACACAAACTGTGCAACTAAAGTTGCTATTGTTTCTGATTTGTCATCTACATGGTGGATTAACAAAGTAGGATTATTTGTCAAATTAAATTAATCAGAGAGAGTGTTTATGAACTCCAGTTACACTGCTGTGTCTGATCTACTTGTACCAGCATAATACATGCTAATGTGGTTCAAGGCAAATGTGTGATGAAGTTTGCACACTTCAGACACCAAATATATCTTGGTCAATTGACAACTTTATTTTAAGCTATGCTTGCCATGAAATGGAGTGCTTTTATGCACAAGGGAGAGCAAGTGTATAAGTGTGTAAAAATAAATGGACTGCCCTCTTATGGCATTGCATTGCGATGTACAAGGCATTAAGATTGCTGTTTGATGCCCTGTCCAGATATGTATGATGTGCATTATAAGAAACAGTGGCCAAGATTCATAACAATACATTTCTTACTACTGTAACATGACTGTGTCCCTGTTACATCACTGTAATCTCATTCTGGACAAGAGTGTTTGCCTGATGTGTACATGTAATTTTAAAATGAAAATTTTATCTGAGAAGTGTGGTGGGATCACCATACTCACTGCAGGAATATGTGATGGAAAATTGCCTTAAAGAAATGTTGCTTTTGGCTAAGAGAGCTAGTGATGAATGAAAAGGGACTTACTATATACAACAAAACATCCCCAACAAAAAGCAAAGCTCTCTCAGCAGGTATCATTACAAGGACTAACCTCACCATTGAACCTGATTAATTTTACTTGTGACCTTTGAAAACAGATTTTTCAGCTTGAATGTGTAGCTTGCAGACTAGTGCTCCAACCATAGACAGGAGTGAAAATTCTGACCTTGGCTTAAACTTATCAAAACAATTGAATGATAGCTTGGCAAGCAAACATACAGTAGTCAAATTTGATGATATTACAAGCAACCAGAGGTTACCACTAAGATTGAAAACATCACATTCCAAGAAATGTAGATGTTTTGTTTTATAGGAGCAAATTTTAAGCAGAGGTTCTCTTGATGAGCTCTTACCTTGAACAGACAATGCAAATGTTGTGCTTAAGGCTCTAGACAGGGGTCTGTCTTGAAGCTCTATTTCACAGGTGTAATTTCCATGGTGTCCCTGTTTCGCAGAAAGGATTGAAAGGCTATTACCAGTTGTCTTTATATCAGCATCATCTGAAATCTTCAGTGAATTTCTGAGCCATGTATATTTCCAGCTTGTGGATGTGTCCAGAACTTTACAAATCAAAGTCACTTTTTCATCAGTAAACACACGGCTCCATCCTACACTCAGAATTACTTTTGGCTGAGGTGGGTCTGTGGAAAGAGAGAAATAAAACCGTATTTTATAGCACCTTCTTCATTAATAATAGTGACTAATCATTTAGTTTACCAGGCCTTAGTGTTAAAATAAAGAAAAGACAGAAGCGGTTATGTCCCATGTCCTACAGTTGACCTGTGACTGACAATAGGTGAAAAATGTACACGTCCTCTCTTTACATGATTGGTGTATATGACATTGTTTAGCAGAGTTAATGATACAGTGTACTGCTGTGTCTGATCCACTCATACCAGCGCAACACACACTGACATGCCACCATAGCAGTGCTGCTGAAGTCTTTTGACTTCAGTGTCTTCAGTGTCACTGTTGGACTGAGCATTGTCCACCAATCAAAAATATCTAGCCAAAAGCATCATTTGGGCAGCACCCACAGAAAAGTGAAAAAGAGGATGACCAACACAAACTGTGCAACTAAAGTTGCTGTTGCTTCTGACTTGTCATCTACATGGTGGATTAACAAAGTAGGATTATTTGTCAAATTAAATTAATCAGAGAGAGTGTTTATGAGCTCCAGTTACACTGCTGTGTCTGATCTACTTGTACCAGCACAATACATGCTAATGTGGTTCAAGGCAAATGTGTGATGAAGTTTGCACACTTCAGACACCAAATATATCTTGGTCAATTGACAACTTTATTTTAAGCTATGCTTGCCATGAAATGGAGTGCTTTTATGCACAAGGGAGAGCAAGTGTATAAGTGTGTAAAAATAAATGGACTGCCCTCTTATGGCATAGCATTGCGATGTACAAGGCATTAAGATTGCTGTTTGATGCCCTGTCCAGATATGTATGATGTGCATTATAAGAAACAGTGGCCAAGATTCATAACAATACATTTCTTACTACTGTAACATGACTGTGTCCCTGTTACATCACTGTAATCTCATTCTGGATTAGAGTGTCTGCCTGATGCGTACATGTAATTTTAAAATGAAAATTTTATCTGAGAAGTGTGGTGGGATCACCATTTTGGCAAGCAAACATACAGTAGTCAAATTTGATGATATTAAAAAGGGACCAGAGGTTACCACTAAGATTGAAAACATCACATTCCAAGAAATGTAGATGTTCTGTTTTATAGGAGCTGTATGTCAGCAAATTTTAAGCAAATGTTCTCTTGATGAGCTCTTACCTTGAACAGACAATGCAAATTTTGTGCTTAAGGCTCTAGACAGGGGTCTGTCTTGAAGCTCTATTTCACAGGTGTAATCTCCATGGTGTCCCTGTTTCGCAGAAAGGATTGAAAGGCTATTACCAGTTGTCTTTATATTAGCATCATCTGAAATCTTCAGTGAATTTCTGAGCCATGTATATTTCCAGCTTGTGGATGTGTCCAGAACTTCACAAATCAAAGTCACTTTTTCATGAGTAAACACACGGCTCCATCCTACACTCAGAATTACTTTTGGCTGAGGTGGTTCTGTGGAAAGAGAGAAATAAAACCGTATTTTATAGCACCTTCTTCATTAATAATAGTGAGTAATCATTTAGTTTACCAGTCCTTAGTGTTAAAATAAAGAAAAGACAGAAGCGGTTATGTCCCATGTCCTACAGTTGACCTGTGACTGACAATAGGTGAAAAATGTAAACGTCCTCTCTTTACTTGATAGGTGTATATGACATTGTTTAGCAGAGTTAATGATACAGTGTTCTGCTGTGTTTGATCCACTCATACCAGCGCAACACACACTGACATGCCACCATAGCAGTGCTGCTGAAGTCTTTTGACTTCAGTGACTTCAGTGTCACTGTTGGACTGAGCATTGTCCACCAACCAAAAATATCTAGCCGAAAGCATCATTTGGGCAGCACCCACAGAAAAAGAAAAAGAGGATGACCAACACAAACTGTGCAACTAAAGTTGCTATTGTTTCTGACTTGTCATCTACATGGTGGATTAACAAAGTAGGATTATTTGTCAAATTAAATTAATCTGACAGAGTGTTTATGAACTCCAGTTACACTGCTGTGTCTGATCTACTTGTACCAGCATAATACATGCTAATGTGGTTCAAGGCAAATGTGTGATGAAGTTTGCACACTTCAGACACCAAATATATCTTGGTCAATTGACAACTTTATTTTAAGCTATGCTTGCCATGAAATGGAGTGCTTTTATGCACAAGGGAGAGCAAGTGTATAAGTGTGTAAAAATAAATGGACTGCCCTCTTATGGCATTGCATTGCGATGTACAAGGCATTACGATTGCTGTTTGATGCCCTGTCCAGATATGTATGATGTGCATTATAAGAAACAGTGGCCAAGATTCATAACAATACATTTCTTACTACTGTAACATGACTGTGTCCCTGTTACATCACTGTAAACTCATTCTGGACAAGAGTGTCTGCCTGATGCGTACATGTAATATTAAAATGAAAATTTTATCTGAGAAGTGTGGTGGGATCACCATACTCACTGCAGGAATATGTGATGGAAAATTGCCTTAAGGAAATGTTGCTTCTGGCTAAGAGAGCTAGTGATGAATGAAAAGGGACTTACTATATACAACAAAACATCCCCAACAAAAAGCAAAGCTCTCTCAGCAGGTATCATTACAAGGACTAACCTCACCATTGAACCTGATTAATTTCACTTGTGACCTTTGAAAACAGATTTTTCAGCTTGAATGTGTAGCTTGCAGACTAGTGCTGCTCTCTGCTACTCTGACTTCTTCCACAGGTTTGCTGGATTAGCTGTTTGCTGCTGCTGTTTGGTTTGTGTTAGTTTCTAATTTCAACTGAAACAAGGTGAGTGCTTTTTTGTCATGGCTACTGCTGGGTTTTTCTCTTGTTCAGAGTGTGGCATGTTTAGTTTAGACCCCTTCTCCACCGATAGTCATAATGATAGTGGTGTTTGTTCAAAGTGCAAGCTAGTTAACTGCCTGGTAGAGAAGGTGGACAAGTTAGAGCTGCGTATCCGGGGTTTAATAAGGGATAGACAGCAAGGGTCACTGTTAGCAGCCCCGGGTACACCAGGGAGAGCTAGTACCCCCTCGACTCCGGCCTTAGAGCCCCCACAGCAGGGCGAATGGGTAACGTCTCGGCGGCATAGTCGAAAGGCTAAGGCTAATGCTACTGCAAAGGCCACAGCCAGCCCACCTGTACACCATGCTCCCCCAGTTCACGTGTCAAACAGGTTTGCCCCGCTCAGTGAAGCACCCGCTGAGGAGCCTGTTAAAGGTACTCTGGTGATAGGAGATTCTATCGTCCGGCACGTGAAATTAGCTACTCCTTTAGGGGCACCAGCGGCTAGAGTTATCTGCTTACCGGGAGCCAGAGCACCGGACATTAGTGGCAACCTTAGGCTGTTAGCAAATAGGAGATATTCGAGGGTAGTTATTCATGTAGGGGCCAATGATATTCGTCTGCGGCAGTCTGAAGTAACTAAGGCTAATATTAAAGAGGTGGTTAAACAGGCCCAGACGCTGTCCGAAGAGGTAATCTGTTCTGGCCCCATCCCAATGAGGCGTGGCGATGAAGCTTACAGCAGGCGTTCTTCGCTGAACCGCTGGATGTCCAAGTGGTGTACGGACAATCATGTGGGCTTTATAGACAACTGGCTAATGTTTGAGGGCAAGCCTGGTCTTTTAGGTAGGGATGGTGTCCACCCCACGCGGGATGGTGCTGCCTTACTTTCGTGCAGCATAGCACATAGTCTCTTAGTTAGTCGGCAGAGTAGCAGTAGCCTTAGAAGCTGCTGACAAACCGGAGCCGGGACCAGGCCGCAGACAGAGAGGCTTAACCGACCGTCTGTGAGCTGCAAAGAGACGTTACCTAGATACCAATGTATTCAGACTGTGTCTGTCCCCCGAGTCAAACATAAATGTCAAAAAACTCAAACAGTAAATCTAAATAACCTAACGTATATTAAACAATCATATCCAGACTGTAGCACTAGCACTTCAAAACTAAAGATTGGTTTACTTAACATAAGATCTCTAAATTCAAAAGCAGTAATAGTGAATGAAATCATAACTGATCAGAAATTTGATGTGTTGTGCCTCACTGAAACCTGGATTAGACCCGATGAATATTTAGCATTAAACGAAGCCACCCCTGCAGGCTATAATTATATACACAACCCCAGATCGTCCGGTAGAGGAGGCGGGGTCTGCATAATTTTTAGAAATTCCCTAGCTGTCAATCAGAAACACTATGATAATTTCACTTCTTTTGAGCTTCTTTACATCAATATAATTAATCCAATTACAAAACAGAATGCATTTTCTTTAATTAATATTTACAGACCACCAGGACCCTATGTAGAATTTTTAAAAGAATTTAGTGATTTCGCTGCAGATTTAGCAGTTTGTAGTGATAAAGTAATTATAGTAGGAGACTTCAACATTCATTTTGAAAAAGTTGATGACTCATTAAAAAAGGCTTTTGCATCAATTCTAGACTCAGTTGGTATTGCTCAAAATGTAACAGGACCTACGCATTACTGTAATCATACTCTGGATCTGGTTTTGACCCTGGGTGTTAGCATAGATAACCTAGATATTCTTTCTCAAACCTCAGTAATCTCAGATCATTATCTTATTTCTTTTAAACTTCATCTTAGTCATAATATACGTACATCCCCCAGCTACTCTATGAAACGTTCAATAACGCCCTTTACCGCTCAACAATTTACTGATAACCTTCCTGATTTATCAACCATAGTGTACTCTCCAGGTAACCCAGCAGAACTAGACAAACTAACTGATTGTTTAGAAAATACCTTCCGGTCTACTTTAGATGGTGTAGCACCACTTAAACACAAAAAAGAGAGACAGAAAAAACTTGCGCTGTGGTATAACGACCAAACTCGTACTTTAAAGCAATTAGTACGAAATTTTGAGCGAAAATGGCGATCAACCAAACTGGAAGTATTCCACTCTGCTTGGAAAGACAGTATTGTTGAATATAGAAGAGAAATTAATAAAGCCCGCTCAGAGTATCTGGCCTCTCAGATCGAGATTAATAAAAACAACCCTAGAGTTCTCTTTAGTGTTATTTCTAAACTGACTAAAAATCAGGCAGGTACTGATCCTCAGATTCCAGCAATCCACACTAGCAATGCTTTTATGGACTATTTTGATAATAAAATCGAAAATATTCGGGACAAAATTCAACAGATAAATAGCACAGCTTGTCTGTCATCTGGTGTGGCTGATATAGAACAAAATCCAGCTACCGAAGTCAGGTTGGAAGTTTTTAACCCACTACATCATTTAGAACTGGAGAAAATTATCTCCTCATCAAACTGCACAACCTGTACACTTGATGCAGTTCCCACAAAACTATTAAAACAGGTATTACCAGATATAATTAAACCACTATTAACAATAGTAAACTCATCATTAAACCTGGGGTATGTTCCCAAAGCCTTTAAACTAGCAGTAATTAAACCTTTGATCAAGAAACCAAATCTTGATCCTAGTGTACTATCTAACTATAGACCTATTTCAAATTTACCATTTATTTCTAAGATTTTAGAAAAGGCCGTGGCCCAACAACTTGGCTCTTATCTGCAAAGAAACCAGATCTATGAAAAATTCCAATCTGGATTTAGGCCTCATCATAGCACTGAGACAGCTCTAGTTAAGATAACAAATGATCTGCTTCTTGCCGCTGACCAAGGCTGCGTTTCTTTACTGGTACTTCTTGATCTGAGCGCAGCTTTTGATACAATAGATCATAATATCCTCCTAGAAAGATTAGAGAAAATGGTCGGTATAACTGGAACTGCCTTATCATGGTTCAAATCATACTTGACCGATCGTTTTCAGTTTGTGAGGGTAAATAATATACCCTCCAATTATACAAAGGTTAGATATGGAGTTCCACAAGGCTCTATCTTAGGACCGTTATTATTTACGTTATACATGCTCCCCCTGGGCAAAGTTATTAGAAAACATAATGTTAATTTTCATTGTTATGCAGACGACACGCAGCTCTTCATATCAGCCAAACCTGATGACAAACAGAGAATAAAGAAAATGGAGGATTGCGTAAAAGATGTGAAATCATGGATGTCACACAACTTTCTTCTATTAAATAGTGATAAAACAGAAGTTCTTCTATTAGGCCCTAAAGCTGCTAGAAATAAATTATCACACCTAATGTTGAATCTGGCCGACTTCTCAGTCACACCTGGTTCAACAGCTAAAAATCTTGGCGTTATCATAGATTCAGATCTAGCATTTGATAAACACATATCTAATGTTACTAAAACAGCTTTTCTACATCTCCGTAACATCGCCAAGCTAAGAAATGCTTTATCCTTACATGACGCAGAAAAATTAGTACATGCCTTCATTACGTCAAGGCTAGACTACTGTAATGCGCTACTGTCAGGATGTTCTAGCAGTAACTTAAATAAACTTCAGCTAGTTCAAAATGCTGCAGCCAGGGTCCTTACTAAAACTAGAAAATTTGACCATATTAGTCCAGTCCTATCAGCTCTTCACTGGCTTCCAGTCAAATTCCGCATAGACTATAAAATTCTCCTGTTAACGTTAAAGCCCTACATGGGCTCGCTCCTGAGTATCTGAGAGACCTTATCTCCTATTATGAACCACCACGATTACTTAGATCACAGGGTGCTGGCTTCCTAGTAGTTCCCAAAATTCAGAGAAGCTCTGCAGGAGGAAGAGCTTTCTCTTATAAAGCGCCCCAACTCTGGAATAATCTCCCCGATAATGTTCGGGACTCAGACACAGTCTCAATCTTTAAGTCTAGACTAAAAACTTACTTGTTTAGTTTAGCTTTTGGTAGTTAATGTTAATTCCCTTTAGATAAGGCTGCAGATCCAGGGGTTCATGGACATAGTGAATTGTGGGTAAACTGAGATGCTGGTGCTGCTGTCACTCACTACATGCAGTCACTCAGGTTTGTGGACGGTGGAGTGGGTGAATGCCAGTGTCTCAGGGAGCCTCCGTGTCTATGTTACCTTCTGGCTCTCTCCCTTTAGTTAGGCTGTCATATTCAGACCTGCCGGAGTCATTAGTCACACTCTGATAATTTTTTACATTTTCTGTTCTTCATAAATCCAGTCTAAACTAATTCCTAAATCTTTCCTTCCTCCGAGTTACTGACTGTCCACCGGTCCGGCCCAATACTGATGGATGTCCCACCCTCAAGTCCCCCTGTCCCCCTGATTGACCAGACTGATGGAAGTTTCTGGAACGCAGCTTCTCCACTACAGATCACATCCAAATCTATATGAACTCTAATTGTTTCCACTGTTGATTATACACACCTGAATATATTAGAACTGCGTGGATGTAAAATTGACTTTTCAATGTTTAACTTATAAGTTGTCTGACCAGTGGTAGGATGGTCCCCCCTTTAGATGTGAGTCTTGGTCCTCCCGAGGTTTCTTCCTCCTCCAGCTCTGAGGGAGTTTTTCCTTGCCTCAGCGCTCACGGGGGTTCTGTATATTCTGTATATTATGTTCAGTGTTTTGTCTGATTCTCTGTGCTGTGATTCCCATTTTTGTAAAGCTGCTTTGTGACAACATCAGTTGTAAAAAGCGCTATATAAATAAATTTGATTTGATTTGATTTAGTGCTCCAACCATAGACAGGAGTGAAAATTCTGACCTTGGCTTAAACTCATCAAAACAATTGAATGATACCTTGGCAAGCAAACATACAGTAGTCAAATTTGATGATATTACAAGCAACCAGAGGTTACCACCAAGATTAATAACATCACATTCCAAGAAATGTAGATGTTTTGTTTTATAGGAGCTGTGTGTCAGCAAATTTTAAGCAGAGGTTCTCTTGATGAGCTCTTACCTTGAACAGACAATGCAAATGTTGTGCTTAAGGCTCTAGACAGGGGTCTGTCTTGAAGCTCTATTTCACAGGTGTAATTTCCATGGTGTCCCTGTTTCGCAGAAAGGATTGAAAGGCTATTACCAGTTGTCTTTATATCAGCATCATCTGAAATCTTCAGTGAATTTCTGAGCCATGTATATTTCCAGCTTGTGGATGTGTCCAGAACTTCACAAATCAAAGTCACTTTTTCATCAGTAAACACACGGCTCCATCCTACACTCAGAATTACTTTTGGCTGAGGTGGTTCTGTGGAAAGAGAGAAATAAAACCGTATTTTATAGCACCTTCTTCATTAATAATAGTGACTAATCATTTAGTTTACCAGTCCTTAGTGTTAAAATAAAGAAAAGACAGAAGCGGTTATGTCCCATGTCCTACAGTTGACCTGTTACTGACAATAGGTGAAAAATGTACACATCCTCTCTTTATATGATAGGTGTATATGGCATTGTTTAGCAGAGATAATGATACAGTGTTCTGCTGTGTCTGATCCACTCATACCAGCGCAACACACAATGACATGCCACCATAGCAGTGCTGCTGAAGTCTTTGACTTCAGTGACTTCAGTGTCACTGTTGGACTGAGCATTGTCCACCAACCAAAAATATCTAGCCGAAAGCATCATTTGGGCAGCACCCACAGAAAAAGAAAAAGAGGATGACCAACACAAACTGTGCAACTAAAGTTGCTATTGTTTCTGACTTGTCATCTACATGGTGGATTAACAAAGTAGGATTATTTGTCAAATTAAATTAATCTGACAGAGTGTTTATGAACTCCAGTTACACTGCTGTGTCTGATCTACTTGTACCAGCATAATACATGCTAATGTGGTTCAAGGCAAATGTGTGATGAAGTTTGCACACTTCAGACACCAAATATATCTTAGTCAATTGACAAATTTATTTTAAGCTATGCTTGCCATGAAATGGAGTGCTTTTATGCACAAGGGAGAGCAAGTGTATAAGTGTGTAAAAATAAATGGACTGCCCTCTTATGGCATTGCATTGCGATGTACAAGGCATTACGATTGCTGTTTGATGCCCTGTCCAGATATGTATGATGTGCATTATAAGAAACAGTGGCCAAGATTCATAACAATACATTTCTTACTACTGTAACATGACTGTGTCCCTGTTACATCACTGTAATCTCATTCTGGACAAGAGTGTTTGCCTGATGCGTACATGTAATATTAAAATGAAAATTTTATCTGAGAAGTGTGGTGGGATCACCATTTTGGCAAGCAAACATACAGTAGTCAAATTTGATTATATTAAAAAGGGACCAGAGGTTACCACTAAGATTGAAAAAATCACATTCCAAGAAATGTAGATGTTCTGTTTTATAGGAGCTGTGTGTCAGCAAATTTTAAGCAGAGGTTCTCTTGATGAGTTCTTACCTTGAACAGACAATGCAAATTTTGTGCTTAAGGCTCTAGACAGGGGTCTGTCTTGAAGCTCTATTTCACAGGTGTAATCTCCATGGTGTCCCTGTTTCGCAGAAAGGATTGAAAGGCTATTACCAGTTGTCTTTATATCAGCATCATCTGAAATCTTCAGTGAATTTCTGAGCCATGTATATTTCCAGCTTGTGGATGTGTCCAGAACTTCACAAATCAAAGTCACTTTTTCATCAGTAAACACACGGCTCCATCCTACACTCAGAATTACTTTTGGCTGAGGTGGTTCTGTGGAAAGAGAGAAATAAAACCGTATTTTATAGCACCTTCTTCATTAATAATAGTGACTAAGCATTTAGTTTACCAGTCCTTAGTGTTAAAATAAAGAAAAGACAGAAGCAATTATGTCTCATGTCCTACAGTTGACCTGTGACTGACAATAGGTTAAAAATGTACACATCCTCTCTTTATATGATAGGTGTATATGGCATTGTTTAGCAGAGATAATGATACAGTGTTCTGCTGTGTCTGATCCACTCATACCAGCGCAACACACACTGACATGCCACCACCACATCAGGGTCACTACAGTGCTGAGAATGATCCAACACCCAAATAATGCCTATTCTGTGGTGGTCCTGGGGTGGTCCTGACCATCGAAGAACAGACTGAAAGAGGGCTAACAGAGTATGCAGAGAAACAGATGGACTACAGTCTGTAGTTGATGAAGTTGGTCAGTTGATATATTGGTCAACAAGTATAGATGCAAGGAGGTGTTCATCATAATTCTCTCAGTGAATGTATATATACCTATATACATAGACCTCCTTGTATCTACACATATTCCTACTACAACATATTATTTGGGTGGTGGAATATTTTCAGCACTACAGTGACACTTCCGTGGTGGTGGCATGTGTGTATTGCAGGGCTATGAGTGGATTAGACATTGCTGCTTGAGTCTTTGAACACTTCACTATCACTGTTGGATTTAGCATTGTCCACCAAGTAGCCAGGATTCATAACAATACATTTCCTACTACTATAACATGACTGTGCCCCTTTTATAATCCCACTCTGGATAAGAGTGTCTGCCTAATGCACAGATGTAATTTTAAAATGGAAATTTTGTCTGAGAAGTGTGGTGGGATCACCATTCCCACTGCAGGAATATGTGATGGAAAACTGCTTTGAGGGAGTGTCGCATCTGGCTAAGAGAGCTAATGATAAACACTTTATGCAACAAAATATATCACAACAAAAAAACAAAGCTTTCTCAGGAGGTATCATGAAACTAGAAACCTAATCCCTTTAAAACAGGCCTATAGAGAAAAACATGATTACATGACATGTAGTTAAACACTAAAATCAAGAGGAAAAAAAGATAAACAACACCAGGATTAGTTTTAACACAATGTTAATATGGCCACCCAAACATCAATGGTAGGGCCCTAAAACAAAGCTTATGTTTTCCTTTGTAGCAGAGCTGTATAGGTTGCTTTTATACAAATTATTGAGAGATAGTTGATGAAGTTTGTACAAGCTCATTTTAATTAAGATATAATGGTTTAGCAGCAACAACATGCCTCACTGTTGCATATTTGTAAAAATTCACAGAAGCACACTGCTATATAAATAATCTTTGGCTTGACTTGACTTGGCTATGAAAATTCATGAACTGTTAAGGTAAAGGCTGGGGTTGAGTTGACCAACATCTTCTGATCTACTTATACCTTCAGCTGGTTGAATTCCTATACAGTAAAATGAAATAGGCCCCTTAATTCCTACACATTTTCCAAAGAATGGTTCAGCACCTGTTCAGTACATTCTGAAGCAGTGGTTCCTAACCCTTGTTCTGGATTACTCCCTGCCCTGCACATTTAAATGTTTTTCCTGCTCCTGCCAGGAGTGATCCAACTAATCCAGTAAACAGATAGAATCTTTCTGAGTTGAATTGGATAGATAGCAGGAAAACACAAAAATGTGCATGGCAAGAAGAATCACAGGACCAGGGCCTGGAATATGGAGTCAACACAGGGTCAAAAAGATTTTATTTGTGTATTTTGTTAGTTGTGTTTGAGCAACTACATACACCTAAAATCCAAAATTCACAAATAATTTGGAATCTGCAAACTGAAACAAAAATAAAATAAAATAAATAATACTAAATCAAATTCACAAATGCATAAAATATTTTTACTATATACAACCCCAATTCCAATGAAGTTGGGACGTTGTATAAAACATAAATAAAAACAGAACATGATGATTTGCAAATCCTTTTCAACCTATATTCAATTGAATACACTACAAAAACAACATATTTAATGTTCAAATGGGTAAACTTTATTGTTTTTTGCAAACATTCACTCATTTTGAATTTGATGTCTGCAACACGTTCCAAAGAAGTTGGGACAGGAGCATGTTACCACTGTGTTACGTCACCTTTCCTTTTAACAACACTCAATAAGCGTTTGGGAACTGAGGACACTAATTTTTGAAGCTTTTTAGGTGGAATTTTTTTCCCATTCTTGCTTGATGTACAACTTCAGTTGCTCAACAGCCCAGGGTCTCCGTTGTTGTATTTTGCACTTCATAATGCACCACACATTTTCAATGGGAGACAGGTCTGGACTGCAAGCAGGCCAGTCTAGTACCTGCACTCTTTTACTACAAACCACGCTCCTGTAACATGCAGAATGTGGCTTGGCATTGTCTTGCTGAAATAAGCAGGGACGTCCCTGAAAAAGACGTTGCTTGGATGGCAGCATATGTTGCTCCAAAACCTGGATGTACCTTTCAGCATTAATGGTGCCTTCACAGATATGTAAGTTACCCATGCCATGGGCACTAACACACCCCCATACCATCAGAGATGCTGACTTTTGAACTTTGCACTGATAACAATCTGAACAATCCTTTTCTTCTTTGGCGGACACGACATCCATGATTTCCAAAAACAATTTGAAATGTGGACTCATCAGACCACAGGACACTTTTCCACTTTGCATCAGTCCATCTCAGATGAGCTCGGGCCCAAAGAAGCCGGCGGCGTTTCTGGTTGTTGTTGATATATGGCTTTCGCTTTGCATGGCAGAGTTTTAACTTGCACTTGTAGATGGAGAGACGAACCGTGTTCACTGACAATGGTTTTCTGAAGTGTTCCTGAGCCCATGTGGTAACATCCGTTACAGAATGATGTCGGTTTTTAATGCAGTGCCGCCTGAGGGATTGAAGGTCATGGGCATTCAATGATGGTTTTCTGCCTTGCCGGTTACTTGCAGAGATTTCTCCAGATTCTCTGAATCTTTTGATGATATTATGGACTCCCTATGATGAAGTCCCTAAATTCCTTGCAATTGCACGTTGAGAAACATTGTTCTTAAACTGTTGGACTATTTGCTCACGCAATTGTTCACATCCTTGCTTATGAATGACTGAGCCTTTCAGGGATGCTGCCTTTATACCCAATCATGACACTCACTTGTTTCCAGTTAACTTGTTCACTGTGGAATGTTCCAAACAGGTGTTTTTTGAGCAATCCTCAACTTTCCCAGTCTTTTGTTGCCTCTGTCCCAACTTCTTTGGAACATGTTGCAGGCATCAAATTCAAAATGAGTGAATATTTGCAAAAAACAATAAAGTTTATCTGTTTGAACATTAAATATCTTGTCTTTGTAGTGTATTCAATTGAATATAGGTTGAAAAGGATTTGCAAATCATCATATTCTGTTTTTATTTATGTTTTACACAACGTCCCAACTTCATTGGAATTGGGGTTGTAGAAAGGATTTTTGAATGTGTATAAAGACTGTCATTTGTAAATTTTGTGAATGTGTGAATCAGTACTACTCGAATGATTTACATTGTGCCAGACCATAAAATCACATGAAAAGTTTTAAATTCCAAGTGTGATAGTGGGAGTTTTGCAGTGTGACAGTACAAATCCGCAAACACATCTCCGTTTCTGTTTGTGGATTTTTGACCCTGCTTTAAGGGCAAATTGATGGACCAATAGGAAAGCTTGAACCGGTCCAGTCAGAAAGTGAGTTTGATTTATCAGAACACAACCCTGACTGGTTGCTGTCACTTAAAGCTTTGGTAAGCTGTTGATAATCGTCTCTAATGGCACTCCGACTGTGGGCATATGTGGACATATCAGTATCTGAATCCAGCATTGTGGTTGGTTAGTGTAGTGGGTAACACCTCTGCCTTCTACGCTGTAGACTGGGGTTCAATCCTCACCTGGGTAAACACCCTACACTACACTAATAAGAGTCCTTGGGCAAGACTCCTAACACCAACTTGGCCTACCTGTGTAAAATGATCAAACTGTAAGTTGCTCTGGATAAGAGTGTCAGCCAAATGCCATAAATGTAGCATTGTGTATTCATAATAGGTAATGAAAACAAATAACTAAGGACGTTTGACTTTGCAGCCCCCGCAGTGAGGCCACTTTAATTTGCCTCTCATTTGATGCGGGTGGCTGAGCTCAATTCCCTTCTTGTTTTTATTACTGGGATCTGCATAAAAAATTGTGTATGGACATTTTCATTTTACATAAAAAATAGTTTCATTAAACAGTTACTGTCCATGTGTATGGTTACCATGCATTAACAGAGTAAAGCAAAGGAAGAACATATAAAAATTAAGAAAACATTGAAAGCATTTCTTTGCATGCTTGTATCTGTCATAATATCTTTCATTAACTTTTAAATATAATACATTGTAAACTTAAATCTATGCTTCTTTTTCTTGTTGAAAAAAACACTGCTTTGTAACTTTTCAATAAAATGCAAAACATAAAAAATTTGTGATGGTCCTTCCTCTTTTTTCTTTAAAAAAGAAAAAAGGTCTGTTATAAGAATTCACAACAGAACAATTAATACAAAAATGCTGTTCAGGCTGAATTTTAGCTGTGAGTCCTGTGACAGATACAGGAAGGCAGTGGCAGAAAGACATTTGAGTTATTCTACACTCATTTCTTGCTGTGAAATTCCTCAAAACTCTTGGTGACAACCTTTTTCAACTGCTTTTTCAACTTCTATGAAAAATCTATGTACAAATGTACAAATTGTATCATGTACAAATGGTATGTTGTTCAATGTATAGTCATTGTTTCATGATGAAGTTGGTTTCTAAAGCACAGAAGCATGTTCAGGAACAGATGCCAGGTAAAATATTTTTGATAAATCTAATAATGAACAGAGTCATTTCCTGCGTTCTTGGATTCCGAGCCTCAGCACTTAAGGATTCAAGAGAATTCAGGAAAATGTATTTTGGTATATTGGAGCAATGGGCTTCATGGTTTGGAAGACATGATAGATAGCAAATACCTTAAAAAGAAAACTTACTAACTGTCCACAAGTGTGGACACCATGCATGAATGGGTTAAATGCCACGCTGTAGAATCACACTTGTAACCACAGTATTAATATATTGTTTTAATATACACAGTATTGTTTTTTGAGCATTGCTAAACTTTCCCAGTCTTTTGTTGCCCCTGTCCCAACTTCTTTGGAACGTGTTGCAGGCATCAAATTCAAAATGAGTGAATATTTGCAAAAAACAATAAAGTTTATCCATTTAATATTAATATTTATTAATATATATTTAATATATTTAATTTAACATTAAATATCTTGTCTTTGTAGTGTATTCAATTGAATATAGGTTGAAAAGGATTTGCAAATCATCATATTCTGTTTTTATTTATGTTTTACACAACGTCACAACTTCATTGGAATTGGGGTTGTACAAGTATTATGATAAAACTTTTGAATAAGTTTATAGTATGGATGTTTTTAAAGATTGCTCAACTAAACTCACCATTGAAGCTGATCAATATACCTGAATGATGGCTTGGTAAGCAAACATACAGTAGCCAAATCTGATGATACTTAAAAGGGGCCAGATGCTACCACCGTGTATAGAAACATTACATCCCAAGAAATTTATTTTACAGAAGCCCTATGCCACAGCAATTAACAGAAATTGTCTTGAGAGAATCACTGAGAGCAAGTGAGAGGGCATCACTGCGAGCGACTGAGAGCACGTCACGGCGAGCAACTGAGAGCGTGTCACTGCGGCAAAGTTTTGTGCTATAAGCTCAACCAAAAGCGGTAAGTACCTGAAATATTATGGCTCCTGCTGGTTGTTTCGTCTGCTCGGAGTGTGGCATGTTTAGTTTAACCCCCTTTTCCGCCTCTAGTGATAATGATAGTGGCTGTGTTTGTGCTAAGTGCCAGCTCTCTGATGGAGAAGGTGGACCAGCTAGAGGTGCGCATCTGGGGGTTATTAAAGGACAGACAGCAAGATTCAGGGTTAGCAGCTCCAGGTGCCCTAGGGAGAGTTAGCACCCCCTCAACTCCAGCGTTAGAGCCCTTACAGTGGGGTGAATGGGTGATGACTCGGTGGTCTAGCCAGAAAGGTAAGGCTAATGCTAATGCTGTTTGTGATACTTGACCTCAGTGCAGCTTTCGATACAATAGACAACAATATTCTCCTAGAAAGGTTAGAAAACATGGTTGGAATCACAGGGACAGCCCTATCATGGTTCAAATGTTACTTAACAGAACATTATCAGTTTATCAGTGTAAACAATGTATCTTCCACTTATTCAAAAGTAAGATTTGGAGTTCCGCAGGGCTCTATTTTAAGACCTTTATTATTTACTCTATACATGTTACCGTTTGGCACAGTTATAAGTAATCATGGCATTAACTTTCATTGTTACGCAGACGATATGCAACTGTACATAACAGCCAAGCCTGATGACAAATACAGATTAAAGAAAATAGAGGACTGTGTAAAAGATGTGAAATGCTGGATGTTACGGAACTTCCTCCTACTAAACAGTATCAAAACAGAGGTTCTCCTTCTGGGTCCAAAATTGGCAAGAAATAAACTTCCAGATTTAATTTTAAATCTTGCTGACTTTCCAGTTACACCTGGCTCAGCAGCAAAAAATCTTGGCGTCATAATTGATTCAGATTTATCATTCGATCAACACATA
This sequence comes from Pygocentrus nattereri, assembly GCF_015220715.1. Classification (NCBI taxonomy): domain Eukaryota; kingdom Metazoa; phylum Chordata; class Actinopteri; order Characiformes; family Serrasalmidae; genus Pygocentrus; species Pygocentrus nattereri. The sequence goes on along the minus strand of NC_051219.1, from coordinate 21,073,811 downwards.
GGCAGCATCACTAAAACAGCTTTTTTATATCTTTGCAACATTGCCAAGATAAAAAATCCCCTATCCCTGCATGATGCAGAAACACTAGTACATGCGTTTATTACTTCCAGGCTAGACTATTGTAACACACTACTGTCAGGATGTACGAGCAGGAGTCTAAGCAAACTTCAACTAGTCCAAAATGCTGCAGCCAGGGTCCTCACTAAAACTAGAAAATTTGATCATATCAGTCCAGTGCTATCATCACTTCATTGGCTGCCTGTTAAATGACGTATTAATTATACAATTCTTTTATTGACATATAAAGCCCTACATGGGCTTGCTCCTGAGTACCTGCAAGACCTCATTTCCTATTACAAGCCATCATGACTACTCAGATCACAGAGTGCTGGCTTATTAATAGTTCCTAGAATTCATTTGGCTGCACCTGGGGGAAGAGCTTTTTCTTATAAAACCCCCGAACTCTGGAATGATCTTCCAGAAAATGTTCGGGACTCAGTCAGTCTCAATCTTTAAAACTAGGCCGAAAACTCAATTGTTCAGTTTAGTTTTTGGTGGTTAATTGTTCCCCCTTAGATAAATGCAGTAGATCCAGGGGTCCATGGACACAGGGAATTATAGTAAACTGAGATGCTGGTGCTGTCGTCCCACTGCTCGCACATGGACACTCAGGTTTGTGGACAGTGGAGCGGAGGGATGCCAAACTGTTTCAGAGTGCTCTCGTGTCTGTGTCTCCTTCTGGTTCTCTCCTTTTAGTTAAACTGTCATAGTCAGATCTGCCAGAGTCATTAGCCACACTCAGTAAATGTTCACATTCCCTGTTTTACATTAAAAAACAGACAGAATAAAACTAATTCCCTCTTCCTGCCTTTTTTCTGAGTATACAACCGCCCACATGTCCAGCTGGACACTGAAGGATGACTGACTGCCGAGCCCTCCTGCTACTCACTTCAGACTAGTTGCCCACCAGTTGCCCACTCCCCAGCTACCGCCACCTACCTTGGACTAGCTGCCCACCCTACACTGATGTTATCATAGACTCTTAGCTATTACTACTAATAATAAATCTTCAGTGAATTTCTGAGCCATGTATATTTCCAGCTTGTGGATGTGTCCAGAACTTCACAAATCAAAGTCACGTTTTCACCAGTAATCACACGGCTCCACCCTACACTCAGAATTACTTTTGGCTGAGGTGGGTCTGTGGAAAGAGAAATAAAACCGTTTATAATACTTTTTCATTTTACTTTTTTCATTCAGTTTACAAATCCTTAGTGTTAAGATAAAGAAACAACAGAAGCAGTTATGTCTTACTTTCTACGGTTAATCTGTGCCTGATATAAGATGAACATTTTACCCCTTTTCTCTTTATGAGGGTTTTTTACAGGTGTATATGGCATTGTTTTGCAAAGTTAACGATACAATACAGTGCTGTGTCTGATCCCCTCATACTAGTGCAACACACACTTACACACCACCACCACGTCAGTGTCACTGCAGTGCTGAGAATGATCCACCACCCAAATAATACCTGCTTTGTGGTGGTCCTGTCCGTTTCAGAACGCAGTGACAGAGGGCTAATGGGGTCACTTGTGGTGGAGCAGGGAAAACGAGTAGAAATTATGAGGCACATATGTTTTATTTTTCTGCATAAAAATGCAACCAGATGAAGGTACAGGTAGATTAGAAATGCTGACAAATTCACTCCCAGCTCTTACTTGAACAGTTCATGAATTTTCATAGAAGTGTGCTTTTGTGAACAAATATACGACTATGAGCACTGTTGTGGCTGCTCAATCATTACACCTTATCTAAAGTATAGAATCTTCAATAACTGTCTCTCAATATTTTTTTAGAAAAGCAATCTACACAGCTTTGTTACAAATGAAAACAAACTTTGTATTAAGGCCATACCATTTGGGAGGTCATGTTAACACCATGATAAAACTAACCCTGCAATGGGGAGGCTGTACTTCTGCCTATTATTAACATGTGTAAAAGGGAGATTAAAATTATATAGCTGTGAATTCTGTGACCAAGTCTTCAAGAGAAATAGAGAAAACCATTTGTCTCATTTCTGTGAAAGTTTGCAATGATGTTGCAAATTTGCAATGATGAAAATACAAGAAAGATTTACTTGAATTATTTTCCTCTTGATTTTATGATTTAACTACATGTACTGTTGGTAATCTTGGCCACTGATTCTTATAGCATACATTGCAGCATGCGTGTCTGGGCAAGGTATTGAACTGAACCTTATATATCGCAATGCAAAACCACAAGGGGGCAGTCCAATTGTTTTTACTCACACACTTGTTCTTCTTTGGACATAAAAGAGTTCCGCTTCATAGCAAGCATAGCTTAAAATGATGTCAATCAGCCAAGACAAATTTGGTGTCTGAAGTGTGCAGGCTTCATCAGACATTCGCCTTGAACCACATATTTGTTGAGTATACTGACATTGGCGTGGTGTTGGTGTGTGTTGCGCAGGTACGAGTAGACCAGTGTGACTGGAGTTTATAAACACTGTGTCCACTTACTCTAATGGACAAGCCTAGCTTGTTGGTTCAACTTGCAGATGACAAGTCAGACACTATAGCATCTGTCTGCACAGTTTGTGTAGGTCAACCTCTTCTCCTACATTATTGGATGCTGCCCACAGGATGGTGGGGCTGGATATTTTGGTTGGTGGCCTATACTCAGTCCAACAGAGACACTTAAGTTTTGAAAAACTTCAGCAACACTGCTGTATCTAATCCACTCAAAGTCCCAGAATACACACTAATATGCCACCAGTGTCATTTCAGTGCTAAGAATAATCCACCACCCAAATAATACCCTTTACATGGTGGTCCTGTTTGGGGTTCTGATCATCAAAGAACAGAGTAAAAGGGGGCCAACAAAGTATGCAGGGAAACGGACTACACTCTGTAACTGTGGAACTACAATGCACTTCTTTGTAGTTAATGGATCTGATCAAATTAGCTGTGAGTTGTGGCATGCATCCCACCATGGGCCCCAACGATGACGGCTTCTTCTTCTGCCACAGAGACAGATTCAAACCCAAACAAACCTAAACTAAACCTACACTGGCCACTTTTCAGTGGCTTCAGACAACTAGGCTTTTCATTCTTTTTACTGAAGCTTTTCCGCTCTTCCGTGGTCTTTTGTTACTGTTTCTGCTGCAGCTCGTCCCTCTAGCTCCGCTCCAAGTTCTTTAAAAAGGCGTTCACGCTGCTATCCAGATCAGCATCAGCTGGCTAAGCACCTGAGCCTAGAGGGAAGAAGAGCTCACTACTACGCCTCTTTGTCACTGCCCCCATCTTGCAGCCAAGTATATGTGACTGCAGCCCGGAGAACCAGGGCATAACAAATGGGCGGAGAAACTGGCAATAATTTCTTGTATCGGCCAATCATATAAAAGATGGACTGTCAATCAAAACTTGCATCTGCCAATCAAAAGTGTGAATTTCCTGTCTCTCATTTCATGCATCAGCCAATGGTTTGTACACTGTTCAGGCATGCGGAAGTGGGAAGATAGTTTGAAGTTGCCTTAAATATCACCTAATTACTTATTTCAGATCAATACATTATGATAAGTATTGTTTCATATATATATATATATATATGTATATATATATATATATATATATATATACACACACACAATGTGTAATTCGTTTCTGTACTTAATTAGTTTTTTCATGTATCTTTACTTAAGTATTTCTGTTATTTGTTTTTACTTTAACTCCATTACACTACATTTTTCTGCATAAAAATGCAACCAGATGAAGGTACAGGTAGATTAGAAATGCTGACAAATTCACTCCCAGCTCTTACTTGAACAGTTCATGAATTTTCATAGAAGTGTGCTTTTGTGAACAAATATACGACTATGAGCACTGTTGTGGCTGCTCAATCATTACACCTTATCTAAAGTATAGAATCTTCAATAACTGTCTCTCAATATTTTTTTAGAAAAGCAATCTACACAGCTTTGTTACAAATGAAAACAAACTTTGTATTAAGGCCATACCATTTGGGAGGTCATGTTAACACCATGATAAAACTAACCCTGCAATGGGGAGGCTGTACTTCTGCCTATTATTAACATGTGTAAAAGGGAGATTAAAATGATATAGCTGTGAATTCTGTGACCAAGTCTTCAAGAGAAATAGAGAAAACCATTTGTCTCATTTCTGTGAAAGTTTGCAATGATGTTGCAAATTTGCAATGATGAAAATACAAGAAAGATTTACTTGAATTATTTTCCTCTTGATTTTATGATTTAACTACATGTACTGTTGGTAATCTTGGCCACTGATTCTTATAGCATACATTGCAGCATGCGTGTCTGGGCAAGGTATTGAACTGAACCTTATATATCGCAATGCAAAACCACAAGGGGGCAGTCCAATTGTTTTTACTCACACACTTGTTCTTCTTTGGACATAAAAGAGTTCCGCTTCATAGCAAGCATAGCTTAAAATGATGTCAATCAGCCAAGACAAATTTGGTGTCTGAAGTGTGCAGGCTTCATCAGACATTCGCCTTGAACCACATATTTGTTGAGTATACTGACATTGGCGTGGTGTTGGTGTGTGTTGCGCAGGTACGAGTAGACCAGTGTGACTGGAGTTTATAAACACTGTGTCCACTTACTCTAATGGACAAGCCTAGCTTGTTGGTTCAACTTGCAGATGACAAGTCAGACACTATAGCATCTGTCTGCACAGTTTGTGTAGGTCAACCTCTTCTCCTACATTATTGGATGCTGCCCACAGGATGGTGGGGCTGGATATTTTGGTTGGTGGCCTATACTCAGTCCAACAGAGACACTTAAGTTTTGAAAAACTTCAGCAACACTGCTGTATCTAATCCACTCAAAGTCCCAGAATACACACTAATATGCCACCAGTGTCATTTCAGTGCTAAGAATAATCCACCACCCAAATAATACCCTTTACATGGTGGTCCTGTTTGGGGTTCTGATCATCAAAGAACAGAGTAAAAGGGGGCCAACAAAGTATGCAGGGAAACGGACTACACTCTGTAACTGTGGAACTACAATGCACTTCTTTGTAGTTAATGGATCTGATCAAATTAGCTGTGAGTTGTGGCATGCATCCCACCATGGGCCCCAACGATGACGGCTTCTTCTTCTGCCACAGAGACAGATTCAAACCCAAACAAACCTAAACTAAACCTACACTGGCCACTTTTCAGTGGCTTCAGACAACTAGGCTTTTCAATCTTTTTACTGAAGCTTTTCCGCTCTTCCGTGGTCTTTTGTTACTGTTTCTGCTGCAGCTCGTCCCTCTAGCTCCGCTCCAAGTTCTTTAAAAAGGCGTTCACGCTGCTATCCAGATCAGCATCAGCTGGCTAAGCACCTGAGCCTAGAGGGAAGAAGAGCTCACTACTACGCCTCTTTGTCACTGCCCCCATCTTGCAGCCAAGTATATGTGACTGCAGCCCGGAGAACCAGGGCATAACAAATGGGCGGAGAAACTGGCAATAATTTCTTGTATCGGCCAATCATATAAAAGATGGACTGTCAATCAAAACTTGCATCTGCCAATCAAAAGTGTGAATTTCCTGTCTCTCATTTCATGCATCAGCCAATGGTTTGTACACTGTTCAGGCATGCGGAAGTGGGAAGATAGTTTGAAGTTGCCTTAAATATCACCTAATTACTTATTTCAGATCAATACATTATGATAAGTATTGTTTCATATATATATATATATATATATGTATATATATATATATATATATATATACACACACACAATGTGTAATTCGTTTCTGTACTTAATTAGTTTTTTCATGTATCTTTACTTAAGTATTTCTGTTATTTGTTTTTACTTTAACTCCATTACATTTCAAAGTCACATCCACATCTTATTTTTTTACTCCACAACATTGTGTGAATTCTATAGACCAGAATATAGAATTTTGTACACATATGCAGTTGTGACTGGCATGTTTCTTTTTTCTGAATTCATACAAACACTTTAATTTTATAGTAAATTAGTTTTGGTTAGTTTATGTTTATGAACAGTGACCTACAGATCAATATAGTACTATAGTAAAGGAAAACTTCTTTGTGAACCTGAGTTTAAAACAAGTTTTTCTTTTAGCTTGTAACTAATTTACAAAGTAATCTTTTGAAAACTGAAACTTATCATTCATCACTGCTCTTGTGAGGCCAAAAGAATGACTGTCATTTTGGTAAGTTATGATTAACCCTTGCTATTTTGTTAGATTTATCAGTAATAAAGTGTGACTGGTTTATCACTTTAGGGGGTACAAATATGATGAATTCATCATGAAGAATCAGTGTTTAATCAGTAATAAAGTGTAACTGGTTCATCAATTTACTTTAGGGCAGGGTGTCTCATGTGGTCTGCAAAGCACCTTGAAGTGGTTCGCAGTCCTGATCTGGGAATTCAGTAGTTTGTGGTGGACCAGTAACATCAAGCCAAAAAACATAAGTGGAAACGCATCAACTTAATAATAAGAGAGAATTGACCGTTTTCAAATTATAGCCAATATGCATTTTTCCCGCATGGAGGAGGGGTCAAGTTCTGGGGGAGATTATGTGTAAACTTATTTCCAGTTTCCGTGCCACTCTGCTACGAATATGGCTGCCTTTCATTATTCATCATCTTTGGCTGAACTCCGATGCTTTAGGCAGGATGATGTGGTTAGAATTGTGGAAGAGCTATCAAACGTGCAAAACTCGATACGGGATATAAATTCTTTTTTGAGCAGTTTATTTTTAATTATGAAGATAAATTGTTAGCTGGTTCCCAGTGTTGTTGTTAGCTAGTTAGCTAGCTAATGTTACCCTACTTAATGTCACAGACACAATCAGTAATGTTAGGTACTTTCAGCATTCCTCAGATTTAGAGATCTTCAAGTATGTATCTGTTTAAGAAGTAAATAAACAATGAAATATTGTGAATGAAATCTAACATGAAATATTGTGTTAAATTATATCATTCTCAGTGTCCATGCCATGATTGGCCCCTCCCAGTCCTCCATGTGCTTTTGTTTTGCTTCCTTGTTTTGATTCTTCCCTGTCCTGCCCCCTCGTTTCTAGACTCTACCCTTGATTGGTCCTCACCTGTTTCTTGTTAACCCTCTTGTTAACCACCCGTGTCTTGTTAACCTATGCCTGTATTTAAGCCCTATGTTTTCCCCTGTGAGTTTGCTGGTCTTTGTATTGTATTGTATTGTGTTGTTTGGTGTCGTATCTTCTGGCTTCAGTTATTTCTCCTAGTCTCTGTTTTTGTGTTTAGTCTGTATTCCTTTTCATCATGTCTGTTCCCTGATCTATCCATGTTGACTCTCTGGCAATGGACCGTTTTGACCCTGAATCTGGACTTGCCCCTAAAAAATCTTGCTTCTCTCAGCGTATGCACCCTCCTTGTCATCGCTCCCTCACGTTACAGAGCAATGCTGCAGATAACACGATCCGTGTAAGGGCCCAGATCTCCCTGTCAAGAAAAGTGAGGAACCACACATACTAGTGGTCCAAAAACTTAAAAGTAGTTTGAAGGATTTTAACCAGTTCATTGTCACAACATTGCAGTTCACATACCCATTTTAATTTATGCAATTAAATTTACTGTTTTATAAGATAATTCACTATTAGGTTTTTATGTACTACATATAGCCACACATCTTTCCAGTAACTACCATTCATCACCTGGTCACAGAAGTTCTTTGATGCCAGTCTCGAGGGTCTTGTACACTAGACATGATTTGGGTCCATAACAAAAAAAACCCACAGACATGGGAGGAAAATGAAAAATCAACACATATGTACAAATGTAGTACAAAGCTAAACAAAAATAAATAAAGTGTAGAAATTAAAGTGGCAGCAGTTGTTTTTTAGAATCTTATAGGTATATTTTAATAACAGCATTTCACACACAATATAAGTAATATATATATATATATATATATATATATATATATATATATATACGTATATGTGTGTGCTGTTTCGGATTACTTTGATTGTCAGTTGCTCACCATTTCTTTCTGAGCTCATCATCAGATGGAAATGAATGAACGGAAATGATTTTACACAGAACTTCCCCAACTGGAAATGTCGACCCTGGAAACAAGAGAAAGGCTTATATACGTAGAGAAAAAAACTTTGCACGTGGGAGGCATGCAAGATGGCGGAGTGAGCAGTTGCACTTTGCAGGCTCTGGTGTGAATAGTTTTTTCTTTCAGTCCTTAAGTACAAATTTGTGTGCATTTTGCTACACACAGCGAGTTAGTTGAAAGTTTTGTGAACGCTGGTGGGTTTTTTTTTGTGTCAAATACGAACTCCACAAGTTTTTGTCAACTTTTGAAACATGGGTGAAAGTTACAATGGATGACCACGACTATGGCCTGGCCGCTCTCCAAGGAGCGAGCGACGTTGAAATTGACGAGCAGATGTCTAAGGCTGAGAAAATCAACCAGACACACACTCCAATTAATTCCCCCCATCCTAAAAAGTATAAGAAAGGCAACAAAAACCTTCATAGTGATGGTATTGGAGAGACCATTCTGCTGGCGAATTCACTGACGAAGAAGATACACAAACTGAACTTCTGCGTAAGTTTGAGAAAAGGATTGAGGAGAAAACCCCCGCTATTGTTGAGAACAAGGAACACATTGAGTTGCTGCGGAAAAAAAGTCAGTGAGCTTCAAGAGGAAAACAAACAGCTTAAAGAATCTGTGACAGAACAAGCTTGATAAAAAAGAAGGTGGAATTTCGAAAGACGGTCGACATTGTGCATCGCTTGGGTAAAAAGAGTGATCCCGCAACTTCAAACAATGCTCCGCAGTCAATAATAATCCAGTTAGTGGCGAGAATGGTTCGAGACGATGTCTGGAAGAGATCCAGGGATGCCAGGGTCTGTCAGGAGAAGCATATCCAGTTTAAAGAAGATTTCTCTAAAGAGGATAAGGAAGCTTGAAAGAAACTGTGACCGCTGGTATGGGATGCCAGACAGAGAGGGCAGAGAGCTTTCCTGAAGGATGGATATGCGCTGATCAACAACCGAAGAGTCGACGCTACATAGACAGCTGTTCTTCATTTTAAACGTTTGTTATTCTGATTCACCTGACAAGTCTTAAAGGCACCTTATTCTGATTGTACATAGGACAAAACTCTCATTCCTGTGCATCTTGTGATTCAGTGTTCTACTTAAAACATTTCAGGGATATTATCTTTTATTTCATTAAATACTAGGGGGCTAAAAAACAATGTAAAGTGAAAAGCTGTCTTTTTTGTAAGGAGCAAAAAGCCACTTGTGTTTTTCTACAAGAAACTCATTCTGTTGAAGATTATGTAAATTTTTGGAAGTTTAGTGGGGTGATTCCATTTTTGTCAGTCATGGAATGGCACACTCAGCTGGCGTTATAATTCTGTTTAACAGATTTCCTGGTAAAATTATAAGTCATACTTGTGACACAAATGGGCATTGGTTGATTGTGATAACAGAAATTAATGACAAAAACTTTATCCTAGTGTGTGTCTACGGCTACAATGAAAGGGGCAAAAGCAGGACATTGATTTCTTTATTATGTAAACGTATTACAGATAGTAAGCATTCTTTTTCAAATGATAAAATTATAGTTGGGGGTGATTTTAATTTGGTGCCTGATTTTTGGTTAGACAGAAATCCACCTAGGGTCCAATATCATAAATATGATGACCTGATTTTTCAGTTGATAAATAGTGCAAATTTGATTGATTACTGGAGGGTTAAAAATCCTTGCACTTCACAGTTTTCCTGGTTTAGTTCCTCTGGGAATGGTCTAAGCTCTAGAATTGACTACTGGCTCATTTTTAATTTCTTGATAAATTATATTAGTAAGTGTGATATCTATGCTTCACCTTTAACCGATCATTGTGTTATTTCTATATCTCTTCTGTTTTGAAGCCCAAATCCTGGTCTTACTCATATTTGGAAATTCAACAATACTCTTTTGGAGAATTCTACTTTCTGTAAAGATGTTAGACAACTGGTAGTGGAAATCAGTGCCTTGGAAATGTCACCTGTAAGTAAATGGGAATGGTTTAAATTTAAGATGAGAGAACTGGCAATTCATACGAGTAAAAAATTGTATACATTTAAAAAACAAAAACAACTTAATATTATTAATATTATTAATGGTCTTTGTGGAAAAACTGATTTGTCACCTGAGGAACTTGTTGAATTAAATAAATTACAGAGTGAGTTAGATGACTTATATTTAGATAAAGCCAGGGGTGCTTTTGTACATTCTCGAGCTCGCTGGATTGAAGAAAGGGAGAAAAATACTTCTTATTTTTTTATTCTTGAAAAACAATTAAAGAAGAAGATTACTAAACTGACTATAAATAGATCGGTTTGTGAGGATGGAAGCCAAATAGATACTTTTATTGCAACTTGTACAAATCTAATTATTCTGAAACAAATTGCTTTCTCTTTGTAAATGCTATAAAGGAATTTAAGAAAGTCATTGATGCAGATTTTAAACAATTTATGGAAAAACAACTTAAGATTGAGGAGTTAGATAAGGCTGTTTTGAAAATATCTTCTGGGAAGATGGGCTTGGATGGGCTAACAACCGAATTTTATATGTTTTTTGGAAAGATATTAGAGAGATGCTGTACAAAGCTTTCTTAGAATGTATCTTCACAGGTAATCTCTCTAATACAATGAAACAAGGGATAATTACTTTAATTCCAAAACCTAATAAAGATATACATTTTTTTTGGATAACTGGAGACCCATCACAGTGCTATGCACTGATTATAAAATTTTAGCTCATGTCTTTGCTGACCGACTGAATAGAGGACTGAAATATATAATTGATGAAAGTCAATCAGCCTTTGTTAAGGGGAGAAACATTCATAATCATATTAGATTGGTATTTGATATGTTAGATTATTGTGACTATATCAAAAATGATAGCCTGATTTTGTTCCTTGATTTTTACAATGCATTCTATACACTTGAACATACCTTTTTGTTAGATCCTTTAAAATTTTTGGGTTTTAGGGATCATTTTTGTGCATTAATCAAGATGTTTTATAGTGATATCTATAGCTCGATTTCTTTAAATCTGGGACTTACTTCTAGATTTAAGATCCAGTGAGGCATTCGTCAGGGTTGCCCTATTTCCCCAAATACTACAGATACTACATTGTTTTTGAAAAATTATTTAATGGTTAAAATAGCCCTTAATACGATTTCGTTATTCTCCAAGGCCTTGGGTTTAGGACTTAACATTTTAAAATGTGAGATTCTTCCCGTTCATAGTTGTATGCATGAAGTTGAAGCTGAAGTTGGAGGTTGATGGTGTAATTTTGAATGTGGTCAGTTCATATGTACCACAGGTTGGTTGTCAGTTAGAGGAGAAAGAGGAATTTTGGAGTAAGTAGGATGAAATGGTAGATGGGGTCCCTAGAGAGGAGAGATTAGTGATTGGTGCAGACTTCTATGGACATGTTGATGAAGGCAACAGAGGGGATGAAGAGGTGCTTTGTATGTATGGTGTGAAAGACAGAAATGCGGAAGGTTGTAGATTTTGCAAAGAGAATGGAAATGGCTATGGTGAACACATATTTTCAGAAGAGGGAAGAACACAGGGTGGCATTCAAGAGTGGAGGGAGGTGCACACAGGTGGATTATATTCTTAGCAGGAGATACCACCTAAAGGAGATTGGAGATTGTAAAGTGGTACCAGGGGAAAGTGTAGCAAGGCAGCATAGGGTGGTTGTCTGTAGAATGAGATTAGAAACAAAGAAGAGGAAGAGAGTGAAGACAGAGCCAAAGATTAGATGGTGGAAGCTGAAGGAGGAGAATGGTTGCAGGCAGTTCAGGGAAAAATTGCAACAGGCCCTTGGGGGCAGTGAGGAGCTACCTGAGGACTGGGAAACTACAGCTAAGGTGGTGAGAGAAACTGGCAAAAATGTGTTGGGTGTTTCGTCTGGTCAGAGGAAAGAAAACAAGGAAAGTTGGTGGTGGAATGGGGAAGTCCAAGAGAGTATTCAGAAGAAGAAGGCAGCTAAGAAAAAGTGGGATAACCAGAGAGATGAAGGAAGTAGGCAGGAGTACTGTGAGGCTAGTCGCATAGCAAATGATGTCGCATATGTATGAGAGACTGGACAGTAAAGAAGGAGTAAAGGACTTGTATCGTTTGGCTAAACAGAGAGATAGAGCTGGAAAGGATGTACAGCAGGTTAGGCTGATAAAGGATAGAGAGGGAAATGTACTAGTGAGTGAACAGAAAGTGTTGAGTAGATGGAAGGAGTACTTTGAAGAACTAATGAATGTTGGAGTTGGAGCTGCCGGGTAGAAGGAGAAGAGGTAGACCTCAGAGAAGGTTTATGGATGTAGTGAAAGTGGACATGGAGATGGTTGGTGTAAAAGTAGAGGAAGCAGTAGATAGGGCAAGATGGAGGCAGATGATCCGCTGTGGCGACCCCTAAAGGGAGCAGCCGAAAGAAGAAGAAGAAGAGTATCTAAGAATGTATTTAGAAGGGAAGATGTTAACATCTCAGAACGCTTAGTAGATATGAAAAAAAAAGTCTTAGCCGTTGGTTGACAAGGGATTCCACTATTTTTGGAAGAAACCTGTTGACTAAAGCAGACAGCATTTCCAAGGTTGTCTATCCATGTCATTCTATGTATATTTCACCACAAAATATAAGGAAAGCCAACTCTATTATTTTTCAGTTTTTGTGGAAAATATGACTCATTATATTAAAAGGTCCCAATTAGTTTAAAAATATGACAAGGGTGGTATTAATGCATTGAACTTTGAAGCCATGGTCAGTATATTTAGGACTACATGGCTAAAAACCTTTATTATGCAACAAATTCAATGTGGTTTCATATTCCTGTTTCCATTTTTAAGAAACTGGGAGGAATTGAATTCTTTGTAAAGTGTGACTTTGAAATTAGTAAGATTCCAGTTAAACTATCGTACTTCCACAAACAAATTCTTCAGTTCTGGAAAATGGTATTTCAACATAACTTCTCTCCTCATGGATCAACTTTATGGAATAATAGGGTAATTACAGTTGGTAATAAGTCAATATTTTAAAAAGATTGGTATGAAATAGGTATTATTTTTTGTAAAGGATCTTTTAGATTTTCATGGAGATCTTTTAACCTTCTCGTCCTTTGTTGAAAAATATTATCTTAGTTATTATGAAGATTTTAAGAAGGTGTGCAAAGTGATTCCATTAGCATTGATTCAATTAATCAATAATGTCATTGTATACTCAGAGGTAACTGTTTTGATGCCCACATTAATGAAAGTGAATGACTGGAACTTAGTTGACTTCAAGTGTAATAACAAGATTATCAATGATGGTATGAGAAAAAAGACTTACCATGAATATCATAGAGATTGTTTCAAGAAACATCCTAATAAAAATTATACAACCATAATGGCTTTTGCTTATTCCAGGTTTGTCAAATGGCCCATATCTCCTAAACTGAAAGAGAGTCATTTCAAAGTAATAAATAAGATATCCTGTAGCCATGTTTCTTGAAAGAAAAATTTGATGTTGGTTCATGTGCCTTTTGTAAGTAAGTAGAAGATGAATCCCTGGAGCATTTGTTTTTTTCATGTAAATATTCACAAAGTTTTTGGATGGACATTTGAAACTGGATTAATCTCAAACTTAACATTCCTTCTTTTGATCTTGCTGCCGTTTTATTTTATGCTGAAAATTTAAGTTCAGATTTCTCTGATGCCATAAATGTAGTTGTACTTTTTTGCAAAATACCACATTCACTGTAGTAAGTGGAGGGGAAATAAGCCTGGATATGAATATTAATTTAAATCATACTATTCTTCATTAAGTAGATTAAAAAACTGGAAAAATGCTAGAATCATCTCACACCAGATCTCTAGAAACGTATTGTTCTAATCTGTCATTGTACGGCTTTGCTCCTTTGTACTCTGTATTATTTTATTACATTTTTTTTCTTTCTTGTAATTATATTTTACGCCCCCTAGCTAATAACTTGTAGTTATGACATCCTCGATGACAGTATCTTGGTATATTGTTCTGTGTCAAAAAGTTATTGAAAAAAAAAAAACATTGCACGTCATCAGTTTGAGACAACGCAGCCTTTTCCGCGTGATGCAGACATTAGCCAGAGACGGAGAAGTTTCTCAGGGCGCTTTCACAGCTGCCATACTGGACGCGGACATACCAGACTTTTTCTTGGGTTCGATCGGTTTTGACATCTGCAAAACCACACCCGTATTCGGGTCTGCAACAGACAGCTAAACCGGTCCAAAAAAACACCGGCCGCGGACCGTTTCTAAACGAACCCTGGCTGCTAGTGGGAGCACGTTCTATGAGGAAACGAGGGAATTCATCAACAGATCTTGCGTTCCTCTTCTAGCAGCACGCTGGGAGGGGGGGGAACTCCGGCATAGTCGGCCTGTTCTTACGTCTCACTCTTTACAGACCCTCATTTGCTCTCGTTTCTGCACCAAGAGCTGCTGTAAAATAAATAATAGTGAAGATATGAATCTGATTTTGGCTCATGGTTAGGAACGTATTTGTGGTTGAGCATCAGAGACGTGAGAGTTTAAACTCAAACAGATAAACCAGTGATAAAGAAGCACATGTGAAGTTTACTATTGTTGATTGTGAGGACGGTAATCCAAAAGTCCGGTGAGTGGAGTGAGGTTTGACTTTAATTACAAAAAACTAAAAAAAAAATTTTCAGGGAAAACTCGATGTAAACTGCAGGTCTAAATCACAGGCTACACTCACTTTTCTATTCTTTTGCCCCCCCCCCCCCCCCCCCCCCCCAAAACAATAAAGTTAAATTATTTGTTGTTTAAAATAACATTTAAAATACAAGTCAATAAATAGATCCATCTAAACAAGTTACACTATGCATTACTGAAAGAATACTGTTGTGGTATTATTAGTACTTTAATTAGTATGTTCGAGTATATTTTATCCAGAGGTAACTATGCTGCCCTAGTTGCATAAAGAAAATAGCCATTTTTCCAAATGCTCTCTGTCCTGCTAGTGAAAGGAACTATTGACCTATTACTGACAGTAGAACTGCAGTCACTATTTAATATATTTCAACACTCTACATTGGTACAAAACAAAATAATGCACACAACAAAAATGCAGCTTAAGATAGGCCAATCCACCAATGCAATGTCTGCAAGAGTCTGCATGTGACAACCACAAGCAGAATGCTTTTATGTTTGCAATTAATCTGTCACCAGAAACCTGAAGCTCTGTGACATCAACACTTTAGTCAGAGGATACTATTTATAGCCTACATAAATTACTCATAGTAATAAGGTTCTTTCATTGTAATTTTTAAAATTTGTTTAGATTGTGAGATACAGGTCTAAAATCATGTTACGGAGTGTAACATGATAAAATCATGTTACGGTCAGAGTTCAGCAGTAGCAGCTAGCTAAGTGATGAAGTGAGCAGAGAAGGCTGAAGACTGATATGCTGCTCTCTAAATTGTGATTGACTTGTGAAATGTGGCCACTGTCCTGCTGCTCTTGAATTTCCTGTTTGTTACCATACCAAACCTACACCACTGCTGTGAGTTTGCCTCTTTAGAAATCTAGAAAGTTTTTACTTTTGTAATTTACACTGACCACCAAGAAACTGAAAACACCACTTCCATGCAGAGTGAGGACGAGGACTATTTTTCACAACATTCTCAGTCAAAATAATGCATCTATTTGATTTGCCATTGCACTTCCAAAAAAGGACAATATTGAGAGCCATTTTTAAACTATACACAGAGCTATGGTGATGAATTCCCAGACAAAAGGAAGAAAAAAAGTAAAATAATTGAAATGTCCTGCAACCAGTCTTTAAAAAGCTCAGTTATAAAGCAAAAACTGTTACCGTAACTTCATCTCAAGTGAGTCGTCCTATCATGAAACACAAGAAAAAGTTTAAGAATTGGCAGAATCTCTTAAGAGGCCTTAGTCGAGGCAGCAGACTCATGATTTCAAGATTCTAAAAACAAAATGGACATGGTGTCAGCTATTTAAGCTGTTCAGTCCAAAAGCATAGTTATAAGTTACAGTTATTGGCATCAGCAGCTGCTGTCCAGATTATACACGCTTGGCAGACACCATTTAGTGCAAATCATCAGAATAAGGTTAGTGTGATTTATTTTAGTCGTCTGCCCTGTAATGCTGACAATATAGGTCATTAAAGTGCATTAAAAAAGTTTCAAATCTTTTTAAAAGGAATGAGACCAACCTTTTTTAAAAGGTAGATCACAATGACCTGTCCACTGAAAAAGTAGATCTCAAACCAAAATGTGTGTGCACCCCTGGTTTGTTTAGACATTGACTGGATAGTATGTCTTTCCATTTCCTCACAATTGATCCAGCAGTACTAATTGAGATAACCACTTGGATATTATTCTGTAGCCTTTTCCTGAGTTGTGCATGCCTTTCCTTAGAATGTTCTTTGGTCATCATTTTCACAGCTTTCCTTCAGAATCATGATCTGACCAGTGGTACTTAAAGAGATCTTAAAGAGATCTAAAGAGATCAATAAAAGATAACTAAGGGGGTCCTTCAAGGTTTGATCCTTGGACCAGTATTATATAATATTTATATTAATGACATTCCCATCTCAGTTATTGATTGCAAGTTGCATTTATATGCCGATGATACCATCTTGTACTGCTTGGCTGACTATACTGGTACTGCAGTGGATGAGTTGCAGTATTCTTTTAATGCCCTACAATCAGCTTTTTAAAATAATAAACTAGATTTAAATGTTTAGAAACCTCAACATTCTTTTCCAGAACCTCTATCATTGATTTTAACACTTGTAAAATTGTAACCCAGAAGGGATCTGACAATAAATGAGTCAGTCAACAAAATACCTTGTTAGATGACAAATACACTTTTATACACCATGTTAACAAGCTCACATGCAAACTGAGGCAAAGATTTGGCTTTATGTATCAAAAACAAAGTATATAATTACCTTATAATCACATTATTCCTGTAATCATCTTTAAAAATTTCTGCCACTGTAGCCCTTTTGTCGGTTCTAATCAGAAGGGATAGTCTTTGTGTATGTGTGTGTGTGTGTGTGTGTGTGTGTGTGTGTGTGTGTGTGTGTGTGTGTGTATATAGACACACACACACACTGTCTTTGATTAGAAGAAAGAGGCAAGAGGGAAGGCAAAAACAACTGTGCAAAACTTCAGCAATAACGATCGCTGAAATTATTTTCTGTGGACTTAAATGCTTCAGTGTTTAGTTTTCAGCAGTTTAACAGCCTCTCAAACTGAAAATATAACAAGAATTTACTTACTTTTAACAGTTAAAACTTGGGGATCACTTATTTCAGATGTGGTTGTTCCTCTTTTGGCCATGCATGAGTATTTTCCACTGTCAGACACTGTGGCAGCATTGATGATGTAGGTAGATTGACTGGTCTTAATGGGAGCAGAGTCTTTATCCCAAGCATATTCTAAATCACTCAGTTTCTCTGGAACTGTACACTGTAGAGTGACCTCCTCACCTTGGTACAGGACTTGATGGTTTAAACTGGCAGTTATGCTGGGCTTAGAGATGTGAACTAGTGAAGGTGCAAACATTCAGTTGAGAAAAACTGTCAACTTAAATATTTTCTGTATAAATATAAAAATGTAATAAAAATGATTTAGGGTTATATGCATTAATCAGGAACCCTCTGTTCTGTTGGTATTTTAAACATAGTAGCTGAATTGTAGGTCAGTAGGTCATGATTAATTCTGGAAGAATTGACATTATACCCCACTCCCTTAAAGGTCAAATGTGCATGGCAAAAATTAAAGAAATGGAAATATGTTTCCCAGTACCTTTAGTCTCCATAGCCATAGGTTTTGTGGTCACTGGAAAATAAATATTTATCGATTTTTAAATTACTATTTACATATTCAATAATAGCATACATCTTGCAGAGCACTAAACTGACAAGCCTAAATACACATAATAAAAAAAATCTTTTATGGTTCATTCCTCCTTGGACTACTGTCAGTAACTGCTGACCGGAAGCATCTTACAAGCCTTGCTCACAATGCTCTGACTTAGTTGTCTGGCCATAACAATTTGGTGTCAAGGTTGCCAAACATGCTCATCTCATTCCTGTATGCATTCAACATGTCAACTATGAAAACCGAGTGTTCATTTACCATCTAATATAGCCTATGCCTTGATGTGCAC
This sequence comes from Pygocentrus nattereri, assembly GCF_015220715.1. Taxonomy (NCBI): domain Eukaryota; kingdom Metazoa; phylum Chordata; class Actinopteri; order Characiformes; family Serrasalmidae; genus Pygocentrus; species Pygocentrus nattereri. The sequence goes on along the minus strand of NC_051219.1, from coordinate 21,055,559 downwards.
AGTTGTTCCACAGTGTATGAAAGTATCAAAGATGAATCGATCAACAGTTACAGTCCAAATGTTGCAAAATCTCAATATTACTTGGTTAAATAAAGGTTAAAAAATTACTTGTAATAATATCTTGTTACACAATCTTACATTAAAAGTTCATTATTTTCTTTCTCCCATGAAGTTACCACTTAGCACATGCAAGGTTGTGTTCCCACACTGAGAATGATCCTTTCTGTACAAACTCACAGGGTGCATCTAAGCACATTTTTGGTAACACTTGGATAAAATCTGGCAGAAATCAAAAGCTATAAATCCATCTTGTTTGGGAATTAAAATGTGATAACCAGAGTTAAACGGAACTACAAATAACTACAATAACTTAATATCTGTAAAAAGGAGACTTTAGTGATCTCACCACCAGGGTCCTCTTCTTTAGATAGGCGTAAAACCATACTGACCACTGCTGTTTATTTAAACAGAAAAAGAAATAGTTTACTATATAAAATAAACTTAATCTACTAAGTCAGCACTAAATCAATGCTTGGTTGTCAAGTACTTCCAAAGGTTAACTGCCCAAAAAGGAAGACTGCAGACAAGTCTTGCAGAAATTTCTTACAGATCCACATTACAACTGCATTCTCACCTGCTATTAGGATGAATTTGACAAATGCCATTCTGTCTGCCAATTTACGAGTTGTTCATGCTAAGCAAAGAGCTCAAAAGCCATGTTTCTTGCCAGTCCGATACAAAGGGAGTGGCCTTCCTGTCACAGCAGGCGGCTTTTTTGTCAAGACTAGACAGGAAACGCCTTCATTCACACTGAAGAGCTATGAGAGGTATGTCAACTTGCCTTGTGCTTACATAGGCACAGCAAGTTCAGTACCCTTAGTAACAATGAGGCAACTTTAAAGTTAATAAAAGTAAAAAGCACTTTAAGTAAAAACACCACAATTATTTGATTACTACAATATCAGCAGTACTGGTTTACCATTTTAATTCCTACTACAGGGTCCATAACACTGTAGTTTATAATGTTTTAGTTATTTGAGCAATAATCAGATGTTAGCAGCTAGAAGCCTCACACAGGAAATCAGGAAGTTCCAGAATATATTCATAATGGTCTTGTCTTGCAAAACCATGTGTATCCTTTAACCTTATGTATGTAAGGTAGCAAAATACACAAAAATGTTGTTTTTAAAAAAAAAATTTTTTACCATTAATGATAAATAATTCCTGCTTTGAGAAAAGAAGAGATGATGTACAATGTCAAGGTGTAATTTGTGAGACTTCCGTGACAGCAGAGTAGATTTGCCAGCAATTGTCGTTAAAGCGGATATTACTGCAGCATTTTGTTTTAACCCAGATGTGTTATTTTTTGCCTGTCTCTAAGCAACACTGTCTTTCTTTGTCTAAACCACAGTCCACATTCTAGGCCTGTCATATGTGTGGTAAACCAACATCCTGCAAACAGTCAACCTGACATACCTCTCATAGCTCAACCTTAAGCATATGCTTAACCTATCAGTTTTTTAGAGTAATAAGTATGATATAAAAACGTATACATACACCAGATTGTACAAAACAAATTACATTGGTAAACACTAAATATGTGTATAATTTACTCTCAGTGACTATTTTGTCAGGGACACCTACACTGTTTTATTTATGGAATAGACTAACATGTATAAGTTTTTAAACCACATATTTTTGCCATCAGTATTGTACTCATTGTACTCAGAAGTCATTTGACTGATTGTTTTGTGGTCTTATACCCCATATCTTTACTAGCCTCTTTAATTACTTATTTGGTTTGATCAAAGGTGGTTAAATGGATGTTTTTCAGTATATAAGTCCATTGCACAAATATATTGCTAAAGCATAAAACTTTGTTTATTAGTTATACTTCCCTTTTCCATGGAAGACTGCCATGTCAGTGACTTTCTATTTACACAATGCTTTCAAACTGCCTAAGAGTTGAGTATAAATATTACTCCAACCATGTTTTCTAACCTTTCTAGGAGAATGTTGTGGTCTACTGTATTGAAAACCGTGCTAAGGTCAAGTAGCACTAAGAGAGATGTGTAGCCTTGATCAGAGGCAAGAAGAAGATCATTAGTTATCTTAACTAGAGCTGTCTCAGTGCTGTGGTGTGGCCTGAATCCAGATTGAAATTTTTCATATATACGGTGTATATATGTGTAGATGTGAACTAAGTTGTTGGGCCACAGCTTTTTCTAAGATCTTTGATATAAACGCTAAGTTAGAAACAGGCCTGTAATTAGACAAAACGGTGACATCAAGATTTGGTTTCTTGATCAGGGGTTTGATAACTGCTAGTTTAAAAGCTTTGGGTACATGGTCCAGACTAAGGGACGAGTTTACAATAGTTGAAATAGGGTTTATAATAACTGGAAGTACTTCTTTGAGTAATTTTGATGGAATTGCATCGAGTATGCAGGTTGTGCAATTTGCAGAAGAGATAATCTTCTCTAGTTCTAGCTGTGGGAGTGGGTAAAAAGTTTCCAGGCTCTTTTCTACAGCTGTGTTTTGTTCTATATCAGCCAAGTCAGATGACAGCCAAGCTGGATTTGAATTTGATACTGTGGGTTGAATTTGTTGTCTAATATTTTCAATTTTATTATTAAAGAAGTCCATAAAAATGTCACTAGTGAGAGTTGCTGGAATTTCTGGTTCAGTACCTGCCAGATTTTTTGTGATTTGGGAAATCACATTAAACAGAACTCTAGGATTATACTTATTTTTCTCGATCAGCGAGGCCAGGTATGCTGAGCGAGCTTTTGTGAGAGCATTTCTATACTCTATAAGGCCGTCCTTCCAGGCAGAGTGTAACAGTTTGGTTTGACGCCATTTCCGCTCTAATTTCCGAGCTGTTTGTTTTAAGGTACGGGTTTTATCATTGTACCACGGGGTGAGCTTTTTCTGCCTTATTCTTTTTATTTTAAGTGGGGCCACATTTTCTAAAGTGGATTGTAAGGTATTTTCTAAATAATCGGTTAGTAAATCTAGTTCCATTGGGGCTGATGCAGTGGACACTGGGGTTGATAGCTCTGGGAGATTTTCTATAAATTGTAGGGCGGTAGAAGGTTTTATTGAGCGCTTTGTTGAATAACGAGGGGACGTATATATATTATGGCTAAGTGTTAGCTCATATAAAATTAGGTAATGGTCGGAGATTGCTGTGGTTTGCGGTAGGATATTAAGCTTGTCTAAGTTAAGACCTAGTGTCAAAACTAAATCTAACGTATGACCACAGTAGTGTGGAGGCCCTGTTACATTTTGGGTAAAACCAACAGAGTCTAGGATTGAGCTAAATGCCTTTTTTAATGGGTCATCTACCTTCTCAAAGTGAATATTAAAATGCCCTACAATTATTACTTTATCGTTGCACACAGCCAGGTTTCCAACGAAGTCACTAAATTCTTTTATAAATTCAGAGTATGGCCCTGGTGGTCTGTAAATGTTAAATAATGAGAACGCCTTCTCTTTTGTGACCGGATTTGTAACGTGAATAGAAAGGACCTCAAAGGAAGTAAAAGTGTCGCATTGTTTCTGACTGATATCGAGAGTATTTTGGTATATTATACAGACTCCACCTCCCTTGCCTGATAGTCTTGGCCTATCTGCATAATTATAGCCTACAGGCGTGGCTTCATTTAAAGCTAAATATTCATCTGGTCTAACCCACGTTTCAGTAAGACAAAAAAAGTCAAATTTATGATCGCTTATAATTTCATTTACGATGACTGCTTTAGAGTTTAGTGATCTTATATTAAGTAGTCCAAGTTATAGATATAAGGTGTTAGTGCTATCATCAGAACATGGATATATGTTGATTAGGTTATTTAAACAGACTGATTGAGTTTTTCTATGATTAAATTTAGTTTTAATTCAGGCAAAGACACAGTCTCTATGAAGCTGATCTTGGGTGACACCTCAAGGCGGATCGCAGACGGTGGTTTTAGCCTGTCTGTCTGCGGCCTGGTCCCGGCTCTGGACTGTCAGCAGCTGTTTACACTACTCTGCCGACTAACTAAAAGACTATGTGCTATGCTGCACGAAAGTAAGGCAGCACCATCCAACGTAGGGTTGGACATCATCCCTACCTATAAGACCAGGCTTGTCCTCAAAACGCAGCCAAATATCTATAAAGCCCACTTGATTTTCGGAACACCACTTGGACATCCAGCAGTTTAACGCCGAAAGTCTGCTGTAAGAGGAGCGTAGTGTTCCGGTGGGCTAGCTTTGGCCTCAGCGTTAGCATTAGCCTTAGCTTTCCGGCTAGATCGCCAAGTCGTCACCCATTCGCCCCGCTGTGAGGGCTCTAACGCTGGATTCGAGGGGGTGCTAACTCTCCCTAGGGCACCTGGAGCTGCTAACGCTGCATCTGACTGCCTATCCCTTAATAATCCCCGGATGCGCACTTCTAACTGGTCTACCTTCTCCACCAAACAGCTAACTAGCTGGCACTCAGTACAAAAACAGCCACTATCGCTAGAGGCGGAAAAGGGCGTTAGGCTAAACATGCCACACTCTGCGCAGACGAAACAACCAGCAGAAGCCATGATATTTCAGCCACATACCGCTTTTTGTCAATTTAGAAACTGATAGCACAAAAAACGTTGCCACAGTGACGCGCTCTCAGTCGCTTGTAGTGACGTGTTCTCAGTCGCTCGTAGTGACGCACTCTCAGTCGCTCGTAGTGACGCGCTGACATCAATGCGAGCTGTGGCAAAAAGGTTTGCTGTGTCTGTCAGCGTAGTGTCCAGAGGCTGGAGGCGCTACCAGGAGACAGGCCAGTGCGCCAGGAGACGTGGAGGAGGCCGTAGGAGGGCAACAACCCAGCAGCAGGACCGCTACCTCCGCTTTCGTGCAAGGAAGAACAGGAAGAGCACTGCCAGAGCCCTGCAAAATGACCTCCAGCAGGTCACAAATGTGCATGTGTCTGCACAAATGGTTAGAAACCGACTCCATGAGGATGGTATGAGGGCCCGACATCCACAGATGGGGGTTGTGCTCACAGCCCAACACTGTGCAGGACGCTTGGCATTTGCCAGAGAACACCAGGATTGGCAAATTCACCACTGGTGCCCTGTGCTCTTCACAGATGAAAGCAGGTTCTCACTGAGCACATGTGACAGACATGACAGAGTCTGGAGATGCCGTGGAGAGCGATCTGCTGCCTGCAACATCCTTCAGCATGACTGGTTTGGCAGTGGGTCAGTAATGGTGTGGGGTGGCATTTCTTTGGAGGGCCACACAGCCCTCCATGTGCTCGCCAGAGGTAGCCTGACTGCCATTAGGTACCGAGATGAGATCCTCAGATCCCTTGTGAGACCATACGCTGGTGCGGTTGGCCATGGGTTCCTCCTAATGCAGGACAATGCTAGACCTCATGTGGCTGGAGTGTGTCAGCAGTTCCTGCAAGATGAAGGCATTGAAGCTATGGACTGGCCCGCCCGTTCCCCAGACCTGAATCCGATTGAGCACATCTGGGACATCATGTCTCGCTCCATCCACCAACGCCACATTGCACCACAGATTGTCCAGGAGTTGGCGGTTGCTTTAGTCCAGGTCTGGGAGGAGATCCCTCAGGAGACCATCCGTCACCTCATCAGGAGCATGCCCAGTTGTTGTAGGGAGGTCATACAGGCACGTGGAGGCCACACACAATATTGAGCCTCATTTTGACTTGTTTTAAGGACATTACATCAAAGTTGGATCAGCCTGTAGTGTGTTTTTCCACTTAACTTTTGTGTGTGCCTCCAAATCCAGGCCTCCATTGGTTAATAAATTTGATTTCCATGGATAATTTTTGTGATTTTGTTGTCAGCACATTCAACTTTGTACAGAACAAAGTATTCAATGAGAATATTTCATTCATTCAGATCTAGGATGTGTTATTTGAGTGTTCTCTTTATTTTTTTGAGCAGTATATATATATATATATATATATATATATATATATATATATATATATATATATATATATATATATAATTTTTTATTTTTTTGCTTGGCACAGAAGAAAGTATCACTTTTTGAAAAAAAATTAATTCTACAGCACGATAAGCACACAAGATCCACACCCACTTACCAAATAAAGATGCAGGTGGTGTTCTCAAAACACTTGACTGAAACCTTTTCTGGACAACAGAATTTTTTTAGAGCAGTTGGTAAATTTTTTTATCTTCAGTCTTATTAAATTATAGGTGTAAAAAGGCTAGCATGCATAAATTATAATATGCAACGTTGTCTGAAAATGAAGTAGTACACAATTTCTTTGAACTGTACTCCTTATGAGAGCTAAACGATCGTCTGCAAATTACAATGTAAATGGTGATCATAGGGGTCCAAACACTTTGCACCTTATGGCACCAGTAGAGGCCTTTAGCAGACATACTATAAATGACTGTGAGTTTTTAGAATGGCCTTATTTCTAATAACTGTTGAGTAGGGCTCTTAAAGGTAGATGCTAAACTTCATACATGCTAACATTGGTAACATTGGTATGGTAAGCAATAAGTTACTTTAAATACATATTTCAGAGTACCTAAAAAGCAGTACATTTATTAACGTGGCTTGAATTGTTGAAGTCAATGAATTTAATCTTTTTACAGTCTTCATCTTTCAAGGGTACCCAGTCCTGGAGATCTACCAGCATGCAAAGTTTGGCTCCAGTCTTATATAATACAAACTTATATAAAACACTTGATCCAATTACTAGATGCCTTCAGAGGCGTCTGAAAATTAGACACAGGGGTTTTGGATCTGAATTCTCCAGAGTGGTGGATCTCCAGGACAATGACTGTTCCCCACTGTCCTACAGCAATAACATGTTTCCCTATATGAATGCTCCATGATACTTAATTTGTTAAATGTTTCAAGTCTCTGGACCCTGTACAAAGGCTTGTCTGCATTTCTCTATTTGGTAGCTGTATAATTATTAGCCTCATGATTAAATTTTACAATGTTTGCTGCTAAATGTAATATACTGAATAATAATGTGAATAATATATACAAATGTATCATTTAGATGTCTTGAGTAATTATCAAGCTCTTAGAATTTGAAAGAAAAGAAAACTTCATTTCAACTTCAACTTCAATTCCATTCAGTCAAACAGAGCAAAGACAGCATATGTGTCAGAAATCCCTCTAGTCATTCGACAGCTCCATTTTTGCTTGTTTCAGCAATTAATCTGGCACTACAACCTCCGTCACACTGCAAGCCAAATGATGCCTGGTTAGGCTAAATTTGGCCTGATCCTGAAATTTAACAACCCGAAGTTTAACAACCAAACCTGGCTTAAAAATAGGGCTAAGATTTTACAGTGAATCACAAAATGAAGAAGTCACTATGCTTCTTTAAAAAAATAGAAGGAAAACAAGAATTCTGTCCTTTAAATTATTTGATGAATGCTTAATATGACCAGGGACATGAACTAACATGGTAAAAAAATGCTGTTCTGAATGTAACTTTATTTTAGGGAAAAAGGGAAGCGTAACAATAGCAATACTATCCTCCTCTTCTGCCCTGCTGTGGTTGCCTATGCTGTGAATATTTACCTGTGTCTCTGATGTAATTTTTCATCTGATCATGAAGTTCCCGTAATTCAAATGCAAGTTAGAAAATGATAATTAAAGTGTATTTACACTTGCATTTCTCATGTGAGAGTGCATCATCTAACACAATAATGGCTAAAAAATTTAATAAGGAAAAGCAAAGTCCTTTTGACATTTAATTTTTTTAATTGTCTTAATGGCCTAACTCTGACATGTTAAAAATGGAATAACAATCATTCATTATCAACTGCATTTCCTCTTTGTCACAATTAGGCGCTGCCAAAATTTAAATCTGTCAACAAGGCCCTCCTGTGAATCAAATACAGTGGGTAAGACACCAGGAGGGACTTTTTAGTCCGAGACATGTTTTAAGAGGAAGTGACAAAAACTCTCAACTTCTGCTGTATGGGTGGACAGTTGTTTTGAGGTAGCTCTCCTGGTTGATCAAGAATCACTTCAACATGAAACAACAGGAATGTACTTTTGATAATTTCATCCTCATCTTGGTTGTCATTAGGTAAAATGTCACTAACAATTGTTGCTGTGGCTACATCTATTTTCTAAACAAGCATTTAGCCATGTCCCAGAACACACTTTTTTCACCACTTCCTCTTAAAACATTCCCCACACTGGTGTCCCACCCACAGCGTTTGATTCACAGGAATGCTTCAGTGACAGTGAAAATGCAACTGCAAGCAGGGTTGTAAGTAAATTTTAATTTTGACAGAGCTGGAGTGCGACAATGAGGTAATGCAGTTGTAAATTAGCAATTGTTATTATGGATCTCTGACACCAGAGATTCTAATACACAAGTCATTAACTTAAGGCTGATTTACACTTCTGCGTCAAATCTTGACAAGGTCTAACATAGCCTACACAAGTGACCTATACCGATTTGTGTGTTTGTGCATTTATTTATATTATATATTTTATTTAAATATTAAATAATTAAATAATAAATATTATATATTTATTCATTCTGCAATTACACCAATTCTATTTTCCATCTTTCTGTCACTTCAATACCATTCAACACCAGTCTTCATCCTCTAAATAGGTGTTGTTTAACCATCAGTTAGCTGGAACCGAGCCTGTACTTTGGTGGCACCATACATTTGCATTAGTTTAGCCTAGCATGATGCAGCTAAAGATACCACAGAACAGGATTGATTTGGGCTTTCTTTCACTCGAACAACAATCAGTTGACAGTGTGCTCTCTGTTATTAGTTTTTAATTTGTACATTTGTGATAGCAGAGCACCAGTTTTGGGTTAATCTCTCCTCAACTTGATCCATGTTTGTCTATCTTTCAATAGAATTTAAAAATGGTGGAAAAGGAGAAGCCAGAAATGTGTAGGAGTACTTGATTGTACCAAGCGACTAACATTCTTTTTTTTTACAACATACTTTTTACAACGTATCTTTTTACAACGTATCTACAATTTTGTTAAAAGGTGGTGCAATTTACAGTGTCTCAACATGGTTGTCACAATGTCATCACAACATCTTTATTAACTTTGCCATTATTACTTCATACTGGCAGCTAAGGAAAATTCCAGAGTTCCAAGCATAAAATAATGGAATTTATGAGGATTCTATGAGCGTGTGACAATGTATTAACAATGTTGCCACTATTGTTGTCACAATGCATTAGGATAATTACATTTCAACATTGTGACATCTTTGTGTGCACCAAACGTACCTGTGTTGGTTGAGTGTGTGAGCTACAGTTTAACAATAACAATGAGTTTAATCCTTGATGAAAAGATTTTCATCTGACAACAACGCAGACACAAATATAATACAGCACATAGTCTATTGATAAAATGTGTCATGTTTGTAATTTTTATTTTCACTTGTGAAAGTCAAATTTATATTCTTCAAAGAAATGTTACAATTAATATGTGAATGTTGCAGAAGCTAAAACTGCCTGGCTTGATGTGTCTGTTCTCAACTCCTTCAACTGGAATACTTCTTTTTGAATAAGCCTATTGTGATGTGCCAGTGGTGCTGACATATTTTTGGGTAGATCTGTGAAATAGCAGGTAAGCCACCTCGGTAGATAAAAGTTTCTAATGTCCTCCTATGCCATAACATCAAGTTATAACTTACTGCAGTTAGCAGTGCAGTTGTTCCCCTATTTATTCCAATGTTTTCTCCCTATGGTCATACAAACAATACAAAATAAAGACTGTATACATATCAGCCATAATGTTGGATTCACATAAAACCTAACAGCAACACTTTTGGCTAATAAAGACAACATAACTGAATTTATATCAAACGTTAGACATTTTAGGTTAAAGTATACTACCAGAGCAAGCACAAAAAATGTTTGTGGACCATTTATGTCTTACCTTTGATGACTCAGTGACTGTTTTGTTTTGATATTTTAACACTGCCCATTTTGGCATTTGTAATAAAAGACCATTTCAAGTATCAAATCCGCAGGCCACAGATGACAGTGTCCTTTTTAAATTTCTAGTATTTGGCTTTGAAAATGATACAACACACTCTGCAAGACACATACTCTACTCACTTTTACATGACCAGAAAACCATGGTTGCTAAACAGTGATTTGAAGACTGAGAAAAAAAAACATGGTATAGGACTGGACCTCATATATTTAAGAATGATGTGGAGAACATAACAAAGATTTACTAAAAAAAATAATAAAAAATAAAAAATATCAATATATATATATATATATATATATATATATATATATATATATATATATAAAGAAAACAGATAATAACCAATAAGAAAACAAATTTATCTAATTATTTCAAAAATAATGTATTAATAATTATTAATAAATTATTTCAACAAAATCTAATTATTTAATAGACCAGTAAAAGAATTAAGGTAAAATAAAACAGTTGCGATGAAATACACACACACACACACACACACCTTCTAAACCATGGGTGGTGCTGGAGCCTATCCTAGCAGTCATCGGGCAGAAGGCTCAAAGAGGAGAGGAGGAAGGCTGGTTAGAAAGCAGTGAGAGAGAAAGAAAGGCAGGAGTGTGGAGGTTAGAGTAGGGACTCTGAGCATAGGGACAATGACTGGTAAAGGCAGAGAGCTTGCAGACATGATGGAGAGAAGGAAGGTAGATATTCTGTGTGTCCAGGAGACCAGATGGAAAGGAAGCAGGCCAGGAACATTGGAGGTGTATTCAAACTGTTCTATCATGGTGTAGAGAGGAAGAGAAATGGAGTAGGGATAATCATAAAGGAACAGCTTGTGAAAAGTGTTCTGGATGTGAAGAGAGTGTCAGACAGGATCATGAGCCTGAAGTTGGAGGTTGATGGTGTAATTTTGAATGTGGTCAGTTCATATGCACCACAGGTTGGTTGTCAGTTAGAGGAGAAAGAGGAATTTTGGAGTAAGATGGATGAAGTGGTAGATGGTGTCCCTAGAGAGGAGAGATTAGTGATTGGACTTGTTGGACTTGTTGGTGAAGGGAACAGAGGGGATGAAGAGGTACTGGGTATGTATGGTGTGAAAGACAGAAATGCAGAAGGTCAGATGGTTTTAGATTTTGCAAAGAGAATGGAAATGGCTGTGGTGAACACATATTTTCAGAAGAGGAAAGAGCACAGGGTGACATACAAGAGTGGAGGGAGGTGCACACAGGTGGATTATATCCTTAGCAGGAGATGCCACCTAAAGGAGATTGGAGATTGTAAAGTGGTACCAGGGGAAAGTGTAGCAAGGCAGCATAGGGTGGTTGTCTGTAGAATGAGATTAGAAACAAAGAAGAGGAAGAGAGTGAAGACAGAGCCAAAGATTAGATGGTGGAAGCTGAAGGAGGAGGATGGTTGCAGGCAGTTCAGGGAAAAATTGCAACAGGCCCTTGGGGGCAGTGAGGAGCTACCTGAGGACTGGGAAACTACAGCAAAGGTGGTGAGAGAAACTGGCAAAAATGTGTTGGGTGTTTCGTCTGGTCAGAGGAAAGAAGACAAGGAAAGATGGTGGTGGAATGAGGAAGTCGAGGAGAGTATTCAGAAGAAGGCAGCTAAGAAAAAGTGGGATAACCAGAGAGATGAAGGAAGTAGGCAGGAGTACTGTGAGGCTAGTCGCATAGCAAAAAGAATGGTGGCAAAGGCAAAGGCTCAGGCCTATGATGAGCTGTATGAGAGGCTGGACAGTAAAGAAGGAGTAAAGGACTTGTATCTTTTGGCTAAACAGAGAGATAGAGCTGGAAAGGATATACAGCAGGTTAGGCTGATAAAGGATAGAGAGGGAAATGTACTAGTGAGTGAACAGAGAGTGTTGAGTAGATGGAAGGAGTACTTTGAAGAACTAATGAATGAAGAAAACGAGAGAGAGAGAGGAGGACAATGGGTCGAGAGATAGTGGATCAGGAAGTGCAGAGAATTAGTAAGGTGGAAGTGAGGGCAGCTTTAAAAAGAATGAAGAATGGAAAGGCAGTTGGTCCAGATGACATACCTGTGGAGATGTTTAGGAGAGAAGGCAGTGGACTTTTTAATCAGGTTGTTTAACAAAATCCTGGAGAGTGAGAGGATGCCTGATGAGTGGAGAAGCAGTGTACTGGTCCCCATTTTTAAGAACAAGGGTGATGTGCATAGCTGCAGTAACTACAGAGGTATAACGTTGATGAGCCACACCATGAAGGTATGGGAAAGAGTTGTTGAAGCAAGGCTAAGGTGAGAGGTTGGGATCAGTGAGCAGCAGTTTGGTTTCATGCCCAGAAAGAGTACCACAGATGCAATTTTTGCGTTGAGAGTGTTGGTAGAGAAGTACAGAGAAGGTCAGAAGGAGCTACATTGTGTCTTTGTGGATCTAGAGAAGGCATATGATAGGGTGCCAAGAGAGGAACTGTGGTACTGTATGGGGAAGTCAGGTGTAGTTGAAAAGTATGTTAGGGTGTTGCAGGACATGTATGAGGATAGTGAGACAGTGGTGAGGTGTGCAGTTGGAGTGACAAATGGTTTCAAGGTGAAGGGTGGGTTACATCAAGGATCAGCTTTGAGCCCCTTCTTGTTTGCAATGGTGATGGAAAGGTTGACAGATGAGGTCAGGCAGGAGGCTCCATGGACCATGATGTTTGCAGATGACATTGTAATCTGTGGTGAGAGTAGAGAGCAGGTGGAAGAGAATCTGGAGAGGTGGAGATTTACACTGGAGAGGAGAGGAATGAAGGTTAGAGACAAGATGGAATACATGTGTGTGAATGAGAGGGGGGCAGGTGGAAAGGTGAAGATGCAAGGAGTAGAGGTCGTAAAGGTGGATGACTTCAAATATCTTGGGTCAACCATCCAGAGCCAACCAACTTCATAATACAGTTTGCAGGACTGAGTGTCATAAGTGTCGTCCAGTAATTAACTGCAAGGCGAAATTATATATTGAGTGTAGTGGTTTGAGGGTACTGACGGTTATGTTTAGAGATTATATCACTCTAGAACAGTATTGACAGTAAGGTTGCCTCCACGACTCTTTCTCTGTATATAGGTAAACAGGATTTATTTCAAACCTCTGTCTGCACTTACTGACTACTTTATTAATGAGTTTTAAATGTAAGCATCTCATCTAGCCAAATGCCAAGGTACTTGTACTCTTGATCGTTCAGTGCTGGATCCTGTCAGGTATACATAAGCTGACACTTCAGACTGCTGATGCACAGCCTTTCTCTTTCTCCTTGCTCTCTCATTCTGAACAAACTTTACAGCAAATTTAAGTGGCAACCACCAAGTAGCAACGACCAGTTAGACTGTTAATATGAGTTGCTGTAACCGACTGGGGAGAGTGCACAATGAGTGGGAGACAAAATAGTTCATAAAATGACTTTTTGAAAGTGTAAAAACAGCATAAGACAGCCTCTGTCTCTACACACACTTTGCTGAACAAATTTTGTGTGTTTTAGTAATGTGCCCCTAAGGCACTGTTGAGGAGGGAAGTGATTAGCCACGCTGTAATGAAAACACAGCATTAACTTAAACAGTGTACAACTATCCATCCATTTTCTAAGCCACTTCTCTATCAGGGTCGTGGGGGGCGTGTTGGAGCCTATCCCAGTGGTCATCAGGCGGAAGGCAGGATACACCCTGGACAGGTCGCCAGTCCATCACAGGGCAGACAGACAGACACAGACAGTCACTCATACCTAGGGGCAATGTAGCATGTCCAATTGGCCTGTGGAAGGAAACCGGAGAACCCGGAAGAAACCCACACTGACACGGGGAGAACATGCAAACTCCACACAGAGAGGACCCTGGTCACCCGGCCGGGGAATTGAACCCAGGCCCCTTGCTGTGAGGCGACGGCGCTACCCACCACACCACCGTGCTGCAGTGTACAACTACTGATTTTGAAAATATATACATAAAATATATATATATTGCATATTTCTAGTTGTATATATGCCCGTAAACAACATTCTCTCTTTCAGTGTATATATTTATAATAATAATAATATTAATAATATTATCTTTATTTATAGAGCACTTTGCATACCGTTGGTAGCTCAAAGTGCTTTACAGACAGGTGATGAAGCTTAAAAGTAAGAGAAGAAGCTATATTAATTAAAAATCATATAAGACAATGACACGGCTCAAATTGAAAATATTAACCAAAGAGACATTGAATTATAATTACACACTTTGCAGCTGGCCAGCAGGGCCGGAGTTTGACTTGTTTTCAGATTGGGAGTTACATGATACATACCAGCCCACCCAAAACTCTAGTTGATCTCATTTTTATGTTCTTAAAAGATTTTAGATAATGGTTGAGGGTCTTTTTCAGCAAGGTTTGCTTTCATGCTGAAACTTTTTAATTTTTTTATTTTTCAAACTTTTATTACATGTATGCTACACTGAGATAACCAATGTAGCTAGATAGTGTTAAATGAAAACACGTAACACATCTTAATATGATAAAATGACAGTCAGTATGCTTCTAATGCTAGCTATGAATGTTAAAGTCAGCATTTCTCACTGCCCACCTGCTCACATATGTCCTCATCAGAGGCATTGGCTCGGAATGTAAAGACCTGGAATTTGAGGAGTGAATACAGTTCTGGTCATATATTGGTACTAGCATTGTGTATCGCATGGTATGATAGGCTAGTCCAAATGGTATCACATATTTGCAAAAGCCTTCAGAGTTGAGTTTGTGTATTCACACTTGCATGCATGGGGAGTGTCTCACTTATCCCTGAATCAGACGCTTTTCTGTGGTACAATATCCAGAAAAATTACCTTCGGCCATTGTTAAACAAAAGACAAAACAATGAAATGCCAATGTTACCTGTCTATGTGTGTCAATGTTAAGTTTCTCCCTTCTCTGTTTTCTCCCCTTGCACTTGGCTGTTTCTTATCTTCATAGGTTGCCTCGGATGTCAATCACTATCACTTGGCCATTCAGCCTGCAGACTTGAGCCCAAGGAGGTGGAGCTTGGACTTTAAAAGCAGTGTGCCAGAGTTTGTCATCAGCTCTGAATGTCATGCGACTGCTGTCTCAACTCTTGGCTCATTTGTTTGGCTTGCTGTTAACTTGGTTCACTTAGCCTTTTGCTAGCTTTAGCCTTTTGCTAGCTAGCTTCAGTAAAGCTTGCTTGCTTTAGCCTTTGCTTGTTAGCTTTAATTTTGTTAGCATTTGTCATCTTTTGTTGTTTGTCTGAGCGTACTGGCTTTGAAGTCTCTCAAACAGACGCTTTTCTCCCTAGAGGAAGGGCAGGTTAGACTATGTGCACACCTACATTCACATCAGTAGGTATACAATTGCCTAAACATACATTAGAAGCAGCTATCTACCACTCCCGGTATGTTTTAGTAGCTTAGCATTGGGTGGTAGCTAGAGCTATTTAGTTCTTACTTTAGACTAGATCTGTTTTGTTTATTTCTTTCCTTTGATACTGTCTGTAGTCCCCTCCTGGTTAGATTGCCCAGCTTGCCAGTATGACTATAACAACTTTAATAACAGTACTCTTATTTGTAACTTGTTTGTGTTTTATTTTTCTGTATAATTGAACTGTTAAAACTTTAAATGTTTTATACTGGTCTTTGTTATACTGGTCTTTATACTGGTTATTGTGCTCTTCCATCCTTTAGTTACTGTCCCTTCCTCCTCCTAGACCTGAGCCTTGGGTTGGGATGTACAGTGGGGCAAAAAAGTACACTGCTCAAAAAAATAAAGGGAACACTCAAATAACACATCCTAGATCTGAATAAATGAAATATTCTCATTGAATACTTTGTTCTGTACAACGTTAAATGTGCTGACAACAAAATCACACAAAAAAAAATCAATGGAAATCAAATTTATTAACCAATGGGAGGCCTGGATTTATGGTCACACACAAAAATAAAGTGGAAAAGCATACTACAGGCTGATCCAATTTTGATGTAATGTCCTTAAAACAAGTCAAAATGACGCTCAGTATTGTGTGTGACCTCCACGTGCCTGTATGAACTCTTTACAACACCTGGGCATGCTCCTGATGAGGTGGCAGATGGTCTCCTGAGGGATCTCCTCCCAGACCTGGACTAAAGCATCTGTCAACTCCTGGACAGTCTGTGGTGCAACGTGGCGTTGGTGGATGGAGAATGGGCGGGCCAGTCCATAGCTTCAATGCCTTCATCTTGCAGGAACTGCTGACACACTCCAGCCACATGAGGTCTAGCATTGTCCTGCATTAGGAGGAACCCAGGGCCAACCGCACCAGCATATGGTCTCATAAGGGGTCTGAGGATCTCATCTCGGTACCTAGTGGCAGTCAGGCTACCTCTGGCGAGCACATGGAGGGCTGTGCGGCCCTCCAAAGAAATGCCACCCCACACCATTACTGACCCACTGCCAAACCGGTCATGCTGAAGGATGTTGCAGGCAGCAGATCGCTCTCCACGGCGTCTCCAGACTCTGTCACGTCTGTCACATGTGCTCAGTGTGAACCTGCTTTCATCTGTGAAGAGCACAGGGCACCAGTGGTGAATTTGCCAATCCTGGTGTTCTCTGGCAAATGCCAAGCGTCCTGCACAGTGTTGGGCTGTGAGCACAACCCCCATCTGTGGACGTCGGGCCCTCATAACCATTTGTGCAGACACATGCATATTTGTGGCCTGCTGGAGGTCATTTTGCAGGGCTCTGGCAGTGCAATCCAGGAAATCACATTGTAGGACTTTTAAAGAATTTATTTGTAAATTATGGTGGAAACAACCCAGATTTCTGGCTCTCACAAACCTGTAACTTCTTCTTTAAGAAGCTGTCCTCCACTCTTTACCTGTATTAATGGCACCTGTTTGACCTCGTTATCTGTATAAAAGACACCTGTCCAAAGCCTCAAACAGTCACACTCCAAACTTAACCATGGCCAAGACCAAAAAGCTGTCGAAGGACACCAGGAAGAAAATTGTAGACCTGCACCAGGCTGGGAAGAGTGAATCTAAAATAGGCAAGCAGGTTGGTGGGAATAAATCAACTGTGGGAGCAATAATCAGAAAATGGAAGACATACAAGACGATTGATAATCTCCCTCGATCTGGGGCCCCACGCTAGATCTTATCCCGTGGGGTCAAAATGATCATGAGAATGGTGAGCAAAAATCCCAGAACTACACGGAGGGACCTGCTGAATGACCTGCAGAGAGCTGGGACCAAAGTAACAAAGACTACCATCAGTAACACACTACGCCAAGAGGGACTCCTGCAGTACCAGGCGTGTCCCCCTGCTTAAGCCAGTACATGTCCAGGCCCATCTGAAGTTTGCCAGAGAGCATATGGATGATCCAGAAGAGGATTGGGAGAATATCATGTGGTCAGATGAAACCAAAATAGAACTTTTTGGTAAAAACTCAACTCATCGTGTTTGGAGGAAGAAGAATGCTGAGTTGCCTCCCAAGAACACCATACCTACTGTGAAGCATGGGGTGGAAACATCATGCTTTGGGGCTGTTTTTCTGCAAAGGGGACAGGACGACTGATGCATGTTGAGGGAAGAATGAACGGGGCCATTTATCATAAGATGTTAAGCCAAAACCTCCTTCTGTCAGTGAGAGCATTGAAGATGGAACGTGGCTGGGTCTTCCAGCATGACAATGATCCCAAACACACTGCTCTGGGAATGAAGGTGTGTAAAAAGTATTTGAAGCTCCTGGAGTGACCTAGCCAGTCTCCAGACCCCAACCCCATAGAAAATTTGTGGTGGTAACTGAAAGTCTGTGTTGCCCAGCGAAACTGTGTTGCCCAGCGCCCCAAAACTGCTCTAGAGGAGATCTGCATGGAGGAATGGGCCAAAATACCAGCTACAGTGTCTGCAAACCTGGTGAAGACTTACAGAAAACGTTTGACCTCTGTCATTGCCAACAAAGGTTATGTTACAAAGTATTGAGTTGAACTTTTGTTATTGACCAAATACTTATTTTCCACCATAATTTACAAATAAATTCTTTAAAAATCCTACAATGTGATTTCCTGGATTTTTTTTCCTCATTTTGTCTCTCATATTTGAAGTGTACCTATGATGAAAATTGCAGACCTCGCTCATCTTTCTAAGTAGGAGAACTTGCACAATCAGTGGCTGACTAAATACTTTTTTGCCCCACTGTAACACCATACAGAACTTTTTTTAGCTTGCCATTAGGATTGAACTGAGCTGAAATATTAACTGGACCTTAATTATTATTACTGATTGTTGTTAAACATATAAGACTAATTACTCTATAAATCTGTTCTTATGTGAGTAAAATCTCACGATGTGTTATTTTTATGTCAGAAAATATTTTTCCTCTTGGCAATGTAATCTGTAAGTTCTCAAATTTATTTTTGCAAAATTTAGGTTTTATGTGGTAATCCTATGAAATTTCTGTGAAACTTTATTATGTTATA
Source organism: Pygocentrus nattereri (assembly GCF_015220715.1). Taxonomy (NCBI): domain Eukaryota; kingdom Metazoa; phylum Chordata; class Actinopteri; order Characiformes; family Serrasalmidae; genus Pygocentrus; species Pygocentrus nattereri. The sequence goes on along the minus strand of NC_051219.1, from coordinate 21,037,138 downwards.
ATATAGAATGCTCCTCTAATGTTTGTCTTGGTGCCTAATTTGAAAATCAGTAATTATCAAATATATTGATTTTCAGAAAATAGATATACCTTGTTTTAGAATTAAGTACAATATATTAGGTTACTATTAAATGTTTATTTGAACTGAGACTACTTCTGTGTTGTCAACTGTCATATTAGGATTTTTTCTAATCTCATTTGGTTATCTCTTGTGCTTTTAGGCATATATAACATATTTCACAATATTTCATTTTCTCATTTTCTATCAGCCATTTTCTTAGGGCTTAAAGTCGTGTTTTTTTTAAAGGTCCCACACAGGTGAAAAAAACCTGCCTTGAAAGCACAGTGCAAGAAAAATCTAGCAACCTCTGACTTCAGGTGTAATTTCAATACTTCCAAACATCAATAATTTGAATATGCCACCTAGAAAATACTGTTCTCTGTTATCTATTGACGTAACGTTTTAACTTAAGTGACCTGAAGGTGTGAAATATTGAAAATGGCCTGAACAGCCTAAAATGAAAAGTGTTATCGATAACATATTGTTTTTGTATAGCAACAGCTTCTGCCATCACTCCAGAAGCAATTTTAAACCAGAACAAAACTGTATGAATGGCAAAACAGAGCATTTGACAGTACTGGCAATGTAGTATAAAAATACATTGCCAATAATAAAAAAAAAAGTTTATGAAGGTTATAACTCAGCATAGCTGCTAACAGTTTACAGAGGTGACCACAACCCTATTTAAAAAGCAAGTATACTTCAGCAGTTAGTTTGGTTGAGCAAACCAATTCGTGGCAAAAAAGCCACATCCTTCCCTTCTAATTTCCCGTAAATGAAAACATCATAGTTAAACTTTGACAAGAAGACACCTAGAACGAGTGTATACTTCAATGTTTATGTGCATTTGAAAAGGCAATTTCTCTAACAGAAAGACTCAAAATTTATATATTTTGATTACAATCAGTTCATTTGCATTTATCATTGTAATGAAAAATCTTATTAATTCATTTATTTATTGAGCACAAACTCAGAATTACAGTGAAGAATATGGTCAGACAGACCAATGCAAAAGAATTAGGAGATATGTCCTAGTTCTTAGCCACTTTAAATTTTGTAATAAGTGTTTTTGAAGTAAATACATGTTTGTTTTACATATTTTACTGATTCACAAAGGCCTCCTGAAGGGAAGATGGTTAAGGATCAAGCTTCTTCATAAAATCACACTTCAGCCCACTTGCAAACATCCTATAGGACATAAGAAAGAAAATCAAATGGTCAGGCAAATAACACATTTACCCTTAGTTCAGCGTGACTAAGACACCATATATGCAAAAGCTGTGGTTACTTGAACTAAAACATAATAAGCACACCATGTCGCAGTGTCAAACATTTACATCTTGGTTAAGACTATAGACTGCATTTCAAAGCCAAATTGAAGTAAAGCTGAAAATGAAGGCTCTTTCTTTTCAAGTCCCTAAAAACATTTCAATGGATTATAGAACTATTTTTGTACATGAGATGTGTAAATATTAAGAATCTAAAGTTAAACAACCTCCACATAATGTAAAGGTCCCATACAAATTAAACGTTATTTCCTAAAGCCAAGTATCCAAAGCAAGAGCCGTTTAGAAATAGACTGATGATTAACTAGATAAACATTTTACATTATAATAAGTTTAGTAGAATTAATAAAAAGTTGGATTTTACCCCCTTTATTCAATAACAGTTATCATGTCAACTGAATGTTCATTATCTTAGCACCTCTCTTTGTATTTGCCTTATCTCATGCCACCTTGTTGTGTGAGATATTAGGTTCATCCAAGTTGTTAGGTGACATCTCTCTGAGTTGAGGGGCCACATTTTGCATGCTGCTAGCAGCAGACAGACCTGGCTGTTGAACCATGGTAATGTGAAGAGCGTGTGTCTGTGGATTTATTTTTAGTACAAAACTACTCACAACTATTCTAGCCTCTTTAAGCGGGAGAGGCCATACTCTTACAGATGACAAAGCCTCCCATGTATGGATATCTCTCAAGACAAGCCCCAAATCCCTAAAAGAAGCACGTCTATGTTTGAAAAGAATACACTGTACATATAGTAGCCCCTTGTGATGCCACCTTCATGTAGTCATGTGATTTCCCATTTAGAAAGGCTGCACTTTCTCAGTATACCATGTATAGTTGGAGCCGCCACAGATTATACTTGTTGTACCAGCACATTCTACAGATGCTTGATTGGATTGAGATCTGGGGAACTGGAGGCCAGGGCAACACCTTGAACTGTTATGTTCCTTAGACTATTCCCAAACAATGGTTGCAGTGTTGGCAGGGCTGAAAGAGGCCATGAAGGAGTGTAGTGGCTGGCCAATAACAATGTTTATGTAGGTGGCACACATCACATATCTCATGCATCCAACATATCAAATATAAGAACCAACTGTTAATTTGCTATCACCAGTGTGGTGATAAGCATTCCCTCAGCATTATCCAAGCCTGGATAAGCATTCTCATTTAGAGTTGCGAGTTGAGTGTTTAATTGTGTAAAGGCTTTATAATCATACAAAGTTTTTCCAATTATTCCAGTTCGAAAGCTCTAGGAGAAGTAACATTGCACATTTTTGACTGTAGCAGAACAGGAACAAGAGGGAAGAAGGAAGAAGGAAGGAAGAGGGAAGAATAGAACAGTAACATTTTATTTTTCAAGTCAGCTTAATTAAGCCTCCCAAGGGAAATGGGACAAGGCCATATGTCCCCCACATGAAGTCAAAACAGTCGCTATTTCAAAGCTTTTATGGACTGATTTATAATAAAATATTTTATTGTGCAGATATTTTCTGTTCTACTTTGTGGTCAAAATTTATTTTTCCATGCTTGACGAACTTTTCCCTCATCTTATTTGACAAGACAAAGTTTATTTTTTCATTGGTAGCAGAGTTAGCTGTGTTAAAATTAGTAAACACTGTGTATTAGTTGGTGCCTTCCCCCACTCATGAGCCTGTGTGTATGTATTCCATATGCATTTCTATGCACTGCACAAAAATACATCTTAAAACTTACTTAAAATCTATTATTCCTATTGTTGTTGGGTGTTTTCTTTTACCTGTTGTAAGTAATATTATCGAGTGAAATTGTCTTCTGTTGTCTTCTATTCTATTGGCAGACAATTGTACTTGTTTTAGGAAATGATGTTTGCCAAGATATCATTTTTGCAATGTAATTGTATGTAATAATTTTTTATTTCTCACTTGTGTCAGTCAGTTGTAAGTGAGCCTATTTCTTCGCTTTATCTTCTGGAACAATCACTTCTGTTGACAAAACAAGGGACAGTGCATAATATTGAATAATATAATAATATCTACACTGCTCAAAAAAATAAAGGGAACACTTAAACAACACAATATAACTCCAAGTAAATCAAACTTCTGTGAAATCAAACTGTCCACTTAGGAAGCAACACTGATTGACAATCAATTTCACATGCTGTTGTGCAAATGGAATAGACAACAGGTGGAAATTATTGGCAATTAGCAAGACACACTCAATAAAGGAGTGGTTCTGCAGGTGGGGACCACAGACCACTTCTCAGTACCTATGCTTTCTGGCTTGTGCATGTGTCTGCACAAACGGTTAGAAACCGACTCCATGAGGATGGTATGAAGGCCCGATGTCCACAGATGGGGGTTGTGCTCACAGCCCAACACCGTGCAGGACGCTTGGCATTTGCCAGAGAACACCAGGATTGGCAAATTCGCCACTGGTATCCTGTGCTCTTCACAGATAAAAGCAGGTTCACACTGAGCACATGTAAACGACGTGACAGAGTCTGGAGACGCCGTGGAGAGCGATCTGCTGCCTGCAACATCCTTCAGCATGACCAGTTTGGCAGTGGGTCAGTAATGGTGTGGGGTGGCATTTCTTTGGAGGGCCGCACAGCCCTCCATGTGCTTGCCAGAGGTAGCCTGACTGCCATTAGGTACCGAGATGAGATCCTCAGACCCCTTATGAGACCATATGCTGGTGCGGTTGGCCCTGGGTTCCTCCTAATGCAGGACAATGCTAGACCTCATGTGGCTGGAGTGTGTCAGCAGTTCCTGCAAGATGAAGGCATTGAAGCTATGGACTGGCCCGCCCGTTCCCCAGACCTGAATCTTATTGAGCACATCTGGGACATCATGTCTCGCTCCATCCACCAACGCCACATTGCACCACAGACTGTCCAGGAGTTGGCGGATGCTTTAGTCCAAGTCTGGGAGGAGATCCCTCAGGAGACCATCCACCACCTCATCAGGAGCATGCCCAGGCATTGTAGGGAGGTCATACAGGCACGTGGAGGCCACACACAATACTGAGCCTCATTTTGACTTGTTTTAAGGACATCACATCAAAGTTGGATCAGCCTGTAGTGTGTTTTTCCACTTTAATTTTGTGTGTGACTCCAAATCCAGGCCTCCATTGGTTAATAAATTTGATTTCCATTGATGATTTTTGTGTTATTTTGTTGTCAGCACATTCAGCTTTGTACAGAACAAAGTATTCATTGAGAATATTTCATTCATTCAGATCTAGGATGTGTTACTTGAGTGTTCCCTTTATTTTTTTTGAGCAGTGTATATTATCTATTTGTTATTATAAAATATGTTACACAAGCGCTACACAAAATTACACAAAATGGCATATGCTGCAATATGTTGATTGATAAATAAAACAACTAATGTGTTTGAGAATGCATTTTCAATATACAAAACATTTATAATAACAAATCATAGATTTATGCTACATCATATATTAGAATTAAAATTGAAACATATGAAAAGTTTTTGATTGTCAAGAAGAACTTACGTTTAACCTCCAGTTTGCAGGCGACTGTAGCTTCTCCATGTGCATTCTTGGCTCTGCAAGTGTAGACACCACCATCAAAGCTGCAAGGTTTGCGAATCTCCAGTGAGCAAACTCCCAAGTTGCTGTTCTGCCTGAACTTTGGGTCATCCCCGATCAGCATCTGGTTTTTCATCCACTCAATCTTAGGCTAAGAAAAGAGTCAATATGACAGGATAACAAAATCATTTATATTTCTCTTGTTGTGACAATGCAGCAAAATGCAGCCATCAACATTTTCTGGAATTTTGTTCATACTAAATGACAATGTAAATTATTTCCATAACACCGTTTAACACCCACATGGATTCACCTTTTAAAGTCCTAGTTAACACTAGTGTAATTTTTTGGAAAGTGCTTCTCACTCACATGTCATAAAAGCAAGTGGGAACATTCTAACAAGGAAAGATTCTAAAGGTTAAATTGTCTGTGTTCTTAAAAGTTAAAGAGTTCTTAGGAGTCTTTTCAGGTAGAAGAAGATAATGTTTTGTTAGGATTTTTACTTTTAAAGGTTATTGCAGTGCTATTTTGCAGGATAAAACAAGCCATTTTTTACATCTTTACCATGTGTCTGTCAGTGCTTGTCATCAAAAGAAATGGAAAGACCCAAATTTGTCCTTATAAATCAAGTGTAAACATCCCCATTTCCAAAATAGTTGGGACGCTGTGCAAAATGTAAATAAAAATAAAATGCAATGATGTGCAAATCATTTAAACCCTACATTTAATTGAAAATAGTTCAAAGACAACATATTGAACACTGGAAGAACATGTTCCAAAGTTGGGACAACAAAAGGCTGGTAAAGTTGTTTAATGCTAAAAAAAAACACCTGGTGGTTGATTGGCAACAGGTCAGTAACTTTACTGGGTATAAAAAAGCATCCCAGAGAGTCAGAGTCTTTCAGAAGTAGAGATGAGGAGGGGCTCACCACTCTGTGAAAGACTGCATGATCAAATTCAAGAATATCCATCCATCCATCCATCCATCCATCCATCCATCCATCCATCCATCCATCATCTTCCGCTTCTCCGGGGTTCGGGACACGGGGGCAGCATCCTAAGCAATAAGGCCCAGACCTCCCTTTCCCCAGCCACTTCCACTAGCTCCTTGGGGGGGATTCCGAGGCGTTCCCAGGCCAGCTGGGTAATATAGTCACGCCAGCGTGTCCTGGGTCTCCTCCCATGATGTGATGTGGACTTGCTTGTGACACCTCCCAAGGGACGCGTCCAGGAGGCATCCTAACCAGATGCCCGAACCTCCTCAACTGGCTCCTATCGACGTGGAGAAGCAGCGTCTCTTCCCCCGAGTCCCTCCCGGATGACCGAACTTCTCACCCATCTCTAAGGGAGAGTCCAGACACCCTGCGGAGGAAACTCATTTCGGCCGCTTGTATTTGCAATCTCGTTCTTTCGGTCATTACCCAAAGCTCATGACCATAGGTGAGGGTGGGAATGTAGATTGACCAGTAAATCGAGAGCCTTGCCTTATGGCTCAGCTCTTTCTTTACCACAACAGACTGGTAAAGAGCCCGCACCAATCCGCCTGTCAATCTCCCACTCCCTTTTACCATCACTCGTGAACAAGACCCCGAGATACTTAAACTCCTCCACTTGAGGCAAGAGCTTATCCCTGACCCAGAGAGGGCTTCGGATTTGGAGGTACTGATCCTCATCCTGGCCGCTTCACACTCTGCAAACCGATCCAGCGAAAGCTGAAGTCCCCAATAGGACCACATCATCTGCAAACAGCAGCGATGTGACCTTGAGGTCACCAAACTGGACACCCTCCATCCCCTGACTGGGCCTAGAAATTATATCCATAAAAATTATGAATAGAATCGGTGACAAAGGGCAGCCCTGACAGGGTCCAACTCTCACTGGGAACGAGTCTGACTTACTGCCGGCTATGAGAACCAAATTCCTGCTTTGTTTGTACAGGGCCTGAATGGCTCGTAGCAAAGAGCCATGTACCCCATACTCCCGAAGCACCTCCCACAGAATAACCCAGGGAACACAGTCGAATGCCTTCTCCAAATCCACAAAGCACATGTGGACTGGTTGGGCAAACTCCCATGAACCCTCCAGAATCCTGGAATGGGTAAAGAGTTGGTCCAGTGTTCCACGACCAGGGCGGAACCCGCACTGCTCCTCCTGAATCCGAGGTTCGACTATAAGCCAGACTCTCTTCTCCAGTACCCCTGCATAGACCTTACCAGGGAGGCTGAGGAGTGTGATTCCCCTGTAGTTGAAACACACCCTCCAGTCCCCCTTTTTAAAAAGAGGCACCACCAATCCAGTGGCACCGCCTCCGATGTCCACGCAATGTTGAAAAGGTGTGTCAGCCAAGACAGCCCCACAACATCCAGAGCCTTGAGGAACTCGGGACGGATCTCATCCACCCCTGGAGCCCTGCCGCCAAGGAGCTTTTTAACTACCTTAGCGACTTCGGCCTCAGTAATGGACAAGTCTATTCCCATGACCCCAGACTCTGCCTCCTCACTGGAGAATGTGTCAGTGGGATTGAGAAGGTCCTCAAAGTATTCCTTCCACTGCTCAATGACGTCTTCAGTCGAAGTCAGCAGCACACCATCTTCACTATATACAGTGCTAGTGGCACACTGCTTTCCCCTTCTGAGTCACCTGACGGTTTGCCAGAATCTTTTCCCGTTGGGAAGGGGGAGGGGAGGAAGTGGTGGGGGTTGGGGCCCTGAAGAAGGCGCCCTGCTCGGCATCCCAGTCCAGGTATCTCAGTTCACAGGGTGGTACGGCGATAATACAGCAAACTGCCATGGAGACAACCTTGATCGGGCCCAGGCAGAGTCAACAATCAGCAGGAATCCGGGGAAGTGGGGGAAGGGATAAAAGAGTGTCTTGCAGCAGTGTTCCTCTGGGGGAGATGTGATGTACCAGCCAAGGCCAAGGCCAGTGCTGATACGGGGAGCCAAAAGCAGATTAAGAAATTGTTACAGGCTTCGGGCGAGTAGCTGTATTTTTCACGGCAGCTCAACAAGTCCATTATGGTCACTCAAACGATCCATTTTCCTTTGCAAAGCCACCAGCTTCTCCACAATGTTATCCAGGGTATGACTTACAGTCATAGTCTGAGGGTTGACAGCTCTGCCCACCACATCAGTCATGTCGGGAATGTGCGACTGCCTTCGTTGAGAGCCAGAGGAGAAGCCGATTTTTCGGAGCCGACTTAAAGTCACTTTCCAAGGCCTCACCAAACTGTTCCCACACCCGGGTTTTTGCCTTGGCAACGACTGAAGCCGCAGATCGCTTGGCCTGTCGATACCTGCCAGCTGCCTCTGGTGACCTACAGGCCAACCATGCCCGGTAGGACTCCTTCTGCAGCTTGATGGCATCTCTCACATGGGGTGTCCACCACCGAGTTCAAGGATTACCTGCCCAACAGGCACCAACTACCTTGCGACCACAGCCAGTCAGTCAGCCGCTTCAACAATGGAGGAGCGGAACATGGCTCATTCTGAGTCAATGTCCCTCACCTCCCCCGATATCTGGTCAAAGTTCTGACAGAGGTGTTGAAGATCAATCAGACAAGTTCTTCTGCCAGACGTTCCCAGCAAACCCTCACTATACATTTGGGTTTTCCTGGTCTGACCGGCATCTTCCCCCACCACCTGATCCAACTCACCACCAGGTGGTGATCAGTTGACAGCTCAGCTCCTCTCTTTACCCGAGTGTCCAAAACACATGGCCGCACGTCCAATGACACAACTACAAAGTCAATCATTGTACTTTGGCCTACGGTGTCCTGGTGCCATGTCCACTTATGGACATCCTTGTGTTCAAACATGGTGTTCGTTATGGACACACTGTGGTTTGCACAGAAGTCCAACTGAACACCACTCTGGTTCAGATCAGAGAGTCCATTCCTCCCAATCACACCCCTCCAGGTCTCACTGTCGTTGCCCACATGAGCGTTGAAGACCCCCAGTAGGACAATAGAGTCTCCAGGAGGAACACTTTCAAGCACCCTTCCCAAGGACTCTAGGAAGGCTGAGTACTCTGAACTGCTGTTCGGTACATAAGCACAGACAGCAGTCAGGACGCGTTCCCCAACCCGAAGGCGTAGGGAAGCTACCCTCTCGTCCAGGAAAACCTACCCTCTCGGAGGAAACCCCAACATACAGGCGCCGAGCTAGGGGCTATGAGAAAGCCCACACCTGCCTGCCACCTCTCACCATGGGTAACTCCAGAAAAGAATAAAGTCCAGCCCCTCTCAAAGAGATTGGACCCAGAGCCCAAGCTGTGTGTTGAGGTGAGCCCGACTATATCCACCTGGTATCTCTCAACCTCGCGCACCAACTCAGGTTCCTTCCCCATCAGTGAGGTAACATTCCAAGTTCCAAAAGCCAGTTTCAGCAACCGAGGATCAGAACGCCAAGGCCCACGCCTTCAGACACTGCCCGATCCACAATGCACCAAACTCCTACTACTGCCCCTCCCATCGGTGGTGGGTCAATGGGAGTAATTCAAGAATAGTGTTTCTCAAAATAAAATAGCAAAGAAGTTTTGCTTTTCATAATCTACAGTACATAATAACATTAACAGATTCTGGAGAATCTGGAGAAATCTCTGTATGCAAAGGACAAGACCAAAAAAACAGTATTTGCTGGCCTTGATCCTTGGGGATCTTTAGGCACTGCAATGACAATTCAGGGCTCAGGAACACATCTGAAAATGACCGTGTGTGAAAACAGTTTGTTACTGCATCCGCAATTGCCAGTTAAAACTCTAAAATGCGAAGAAGAAACTGTAGATAAACAGGATCCAGACACGCCGTTGTCTTTTCTGGGCCCAAGCTCATTTAAATTGAAATAAAGGGAAATGAAGAAGTGTCCTGTGGTCCAACAAATCAACATTTGAAATTCTTTTTGGAAATCATGGATGCTGTGTCCTCTGGGCTGAAGACCAACCACTTAGTTTGTTATCAGTGCGCAGTTCAAAAGCCAGTATTCACGGTGGTATCGGGGTGCATTAGTGCACATGGGTGACGTGCACATCTGTGAAGGCACCATTAATGCTGAATGATACATACATGTTTTGGAAACATAAACTGCCATCCAGACAGCGTCTTTTTCAGAGAAGGCCTTGTTTATTTCAGCAAGACAATGACACATCACATTATGCATGTATTTCAACAACATGGTTCTGTATTAAAAGAGTCTAGGTGCTAAACTACCCTGCCTGCATTCCGGACCTGTCACAACTGAAAACATTTGGCACGTTATGAAAGCCATATCTTCTGCAATTACATGTTATCATATCTCATATAGCAGGCTTAGAGAAACATTTTAACAGTCTGTTTGTACTGTAACTGTGCATAGCCTCATGGCTACTACAGGAAGCTATGATGTTTCAGGAAGAAAAACAAACACACAGGGCAAATTGTGCAACACATGTATATTGTTTCATGGGGAAGAGCCACCAGAGTGCCCAGGGGTAAGCTCCTGGTAGGGTCAAGGCAAACTGGTCCTAGGTGACAGGTCAGACAAAGTGTGATCCATAATTACCCTTATGAAAATAAGAGGAGAGCAGATATCGGGGGAGGTAAGGGACATTGACTCGGAATGGGCCATGTTCTTCTCCTCCATTTTTGAAGCGGCTGACTATAGCTGTGGCCGCAAGGTAGTTGCTGCCTGTTGGGGCGGTAATCCTCGAACCTGGTGGTGGACACCCCGGGTGAGAGATGCCGTCAAGCAGAGGAAGGAGTCCTACTGGGCATGGTCGGCCTGTGGGACACCAGAGGCAGCTGGCAGGTATCAACAGGCCAAGCAAAAGCGAGCCAAGGCAAAAACCCGGGTGTGGGAGGAGTTTGGTGAGGAGTTGGAAAGTGACTTTAAGTCAGCTCTGAAAAGATTCTGGCAAACCGTCAGGTGATTCAGAAGGGGAAAGGAGTGTGCCACTAGCACTGTATATAGTGGAGATGGTGTGCTGTTGACTTCGACTGTGGGGCTGTCTTGGCTGTTACGCCTTTTCAACATTGCGTGGACATCAGGGGCAGTGCCACTGGATTGGCAGACTGGGAAGGTAGTGCCTCTTTTTAAAAAAGGGGACCGGAGGGTGTGTTCCAACTATAGGGGGATCACACTCCTCTGCCTCCCTGGTAAGATCTATGCAGGGGTACTGGAGAAGAGAGTCCGGCTTATAGTCGAACCTCAGATTCAGGAGGAGCAGTGCAGGTTCCGCCCTGGTCGTGGAACACTGGACCAACTCTTCACCCTCTCCAGGATTCTGGAGGGTTCATGGGAGTTTGCCCAACCAGTCCACATGTGCTTTGTGGATTTGGAGAAGGCATTCGACTCTGTTCCCCAGGGTATTCTGTGGGAGGTGCTTTGGGAGTACAGGGTACATGGCTCTTTGCCACGAGCCATTCAGGCCCTGTACAAACAAAGCAGGAATTTGGTTTGCATGGCCAGCAGTAAGTCAGACTCGTTCCCAGTGAAAGTTGGACACTGTCAGGGCTGCCCTTTGTCACCGATTCTATTCATAATTTTCATGGATATAATTTCTAGGCGCAGTCAGGGGATGGAGGGTGTCCAGTTTGGTGACCTCAAGGTCACATCGTTGCTGTTTGCAGATGATGTGGTCCTACTGGGGACATCAGGCCATGAACTTCAGCTTTCGCTGGATCGGTTTACAGCTGAGTGTGAAGCGGCCAGGATGAGAATTAGTACCTCCAAATCCGAGGCCTGGTTTAAGTATCTCGGGGTCTTGTTCACGAGTGACGGTAAAAGGGAGCAGGAGATTGACAGGCGGATTGGTGCTGGGTCAGCAGTGATGTGGGAAACATTTACCGGTCTGTTGTGGCAAAGAAAGAGCTGAGCCATAAGGCAAGGCTCTGGATTTACCAGTCGATCTACATTCTCACCCTCACCTATGGTCATGAGCTTTGGGTAATGACCAAAAGAATGAGATTGCGAATCCAAGCGGCCGAAATGAGTTTCCTCCGCAGGGTGTCTGGACTCTCCCTTAGAGACAGGGTGAGAAATTCGGTCACCCGGGAGGGACTTGTAGTAGAGCCGATGCTTCTCCATGTCGAGAGGAGCCAGCTGAGGTGGTTCGGGCATCTGGTTAGGATGCCTCCTGGACGCCTTCCTCGGGAGGTGTCACAGGCAAGTCCACCTGGGAGGAGACCCTGGGGAAGACCCAGGACACACTGGCGTGACTATATTACCCAGCTGGCCTGGGAGCGCCTCGGAATCCCCCTGGGGAGCTCGTGGAAGCAGCTGGGGAAAGGGATGTCTGGGTCTCATTGCTTAGGATGCTGCCCCCGTGACCCGAACCCCGGAGAAGCAGAAGATAATGGATGGTTGGTTGGATATAAATGAAATATAAACATTAAATATTCATTGATAACAAGAGATATACTTTTATATATAAGATCTAATTGCTAGTTATATGCATGTTTATTATTACTTAAAGCTTTACTTTGTTAGTATATCAGCTGTCTTTAGCTAGCTAACTTTGACATTGGATGTACTGAATGAAGTGAATGTTTTGACATTCTTATGTGACATTGTGTATGCAATGTTTGTTTTTTTTACCATATTGGCCATACCTTAGGGGAGCCACGGACTGCACACAGAAGTCTAGTAGTGTAACCAACAGTGGCTGCCCTGTCACTGAGGGGTGCTGTGAATTTAGGGGCCTCACTGAAATCATGCTCCTTGTATTCTGGTGGTTTGTAGACAATACCTGTGTGGCAATGGGCAAAAACCTCATTAGAGAGTGTAGATCTTACTCATATCAGCTTGAAATTACAGAACTATATATGTACAATATAGTGCCTTTGTAACTGATCATATTTAATAAAAAGTGACAATGTTTGATATGTTCAGGGCAAAATGTCATTTATTTTGATTTAAACATAATTTGACATTTATGTTCGGTGTTTGATAACTTTGGTTGATGTTCGATTTGGTTTGGTAACTTAATTTGTTTTTAAGTATAAATCCAGAAGGAGGTATGTGAAATTCAAATAAAAACAGAAAGCAATGACTTCTTGTCAGAAGTCCTTCTGTTGTTGCTTATTACATTTCTAAATCCACTTTTAGAATGTAATGAAATGTAAATGAAATGGTGTTTCACTTCACAAATGGGTTAAATGAGGAGGTGAAATTTCCATGTTTGTGGGATTAAAAAGTGTCACTTAAATATGTGTGAAAGCACCATTCATTTATGAAAGATACATACATCATTTGGCGCAATATAATGCTTTTTTGCTGGTGTTTTTTTCAGGGTGTCCATGCTTACTTATGCTTAATGTTACATTTAGCATAAATAAGAATGTTACAAAAAACATTCTGCACATTACAACAAAAGCCTGCATAATTGAGAGTGTGGATACTAGACTGGCCTGCATGTTTCTCACTGAAAATGTGTGGTGCATTATAACATGCACAATATGACAATCAAAGCCCCATATGCTTGTGTAGCTAAAGATTTATACAACTGAAGATTGGAATGGCAAAAATTCTGCTCAAAACCCTGGATCACTTGGTATCTTGAGTTGCCAAATTATTAAGTGCTGTTAAATGGAAAAGTGATGTAACACAGTGGTAAACATGTGCCTGTCCCAATTTTTTTGGAATGTGTTGCAGGCATCATATTTGGAATGACTACATTTTAAAATACATAAGATAAAACAACAAACATCATGTTTTTGTACTGTTTTCAAATTAATACAGGTCAAACGGAATTTAATTATCACTGCTTTCTGTTTTTACTGGCATTTCACATACTGTCTAAACTTTTATGGAATTGGGTTTGTAGTATGTTCAGTCCTTAGTGACTTCAGCATTGGTATGGTAATGTGAATCCAATGTACCAGAGCTATAAGGGTGCAATCTCTTCATTAGAACTGTGCAAGAAGGTCTTATATTAAGGGGGAAAAGGAATATTTGTACTTTTATCTACAAAATAACAAAGCTCACAAACAGTGCCACTGTGTTACATATAGTGCCACATACAAAATAACTGCTGTGAAAATGTCTCTTTTTGCTAACCAAGCATAAAATGGCCTCACCTGTTTTCTGAATAGTAGCGACTTGTTTTGTTATAGCAGCACTCTCGCTCCTTCCAACCATGTTCTCTGAGAAGACTCTAAAGCTATAAGAATTTCCCATGATCAGGTCAGAGACTGTAGCATTTAGCCTGTGGAAGTGTTCCAGTACAGTGAACCACTCCTGGTCACAGGGAGAGATCATTAAAACTCACATCATAAAAATGCACGTATGAAGTGTCTAACTGCTAAGATAGCTAAAAAGAAACTAGAAGATATATTATGTGCCAAATTAAGAATAAAATCTGATTCAGTAGCTGATATAATAAAACAATGTTTTATTGCATATTTAAAACATTTAGCACTGTGCCATGTGGCTTTGCAATAAGTCGCTTTAGATGCACATCAGTGTCATGTATTTCTTTTCAACCAGAACTTTATTTTCACACCAGTGTGGCGTGGTGGGCAGTTAAATATTTTGACTCATTTTGACTTCATTTTGACAGTCACAGGGCATGAAAGTTGTCATTTATCTCTACTGCTTACACTTTCTCTGTGCATGTCCCTTTCATTCCAAACTGATGTGCTGTCACCATGCAGCCATCTGCAACATGCCTCAAACACCCATACAAGCCCATAGACAAGTGGTATGCCCTTATACAGATCATTTGGTTGCTGGTTTAGATTTTCAGTCTTGGCAAAAGGCTAAATTAGTCTTCACTTGACCATGCGACAGGATCTACGCCCCTTGGAAAAATAAAACAGAAACCCCCAACGTGTACACTGATCCTGGTGTAAGTTAACACTACATGGAACATACCCCAATGTCAGACTGCTGTCAAAACCTCAAGAACACTATGCAATGTAATAAATCAAGCCACTCAGGAACCATATTTTTGCTGAGATGACTCTTGAGTTGTCAAGGCATATAGTCACTCCAATACATTTTAACAACTGAAAAGGAGCTATCAAAAAGCTCACTGGAATTTTTTTGTCACTTTGAGGCTTTTACCTGCAAAATGACTATACCCAAAAACAGGTTTACAAATGCTGCTACTTACTCCAGTTTTTTTGTCAGCCTTTTGAACAGTGTAGCCTGTTATGTCAGTATTGCCATTGTTTTTAGGTGGGGTCCATTCTAAAGCAGCATTAAAACCCCAGGTGTCAATCAGTTTGAGACTGGTAGGAGGACCTGGGAGCTCTGCATAAAGACAGTCAGAGATAAAAAAACATTTCGCTGTTTTCGCTGGAATTACACGCTGAGAACTATGAGAGGCACAGAGAAAAAAAAAAACAGCTGAGTGAGAATAGCTCTAGAAAGAAAATTGTTATTTCTTGATATCAGTGATCCTTACCCACAATCTGAATTACAATGTTTGCCTTGTCCTCCAAGCTATCAACCTTGACAGTCATCTGGTATGTGCCGGTGTCACCTCTTTCAGCTTTGCGAATGAACAGGATGCTGTCTTTGTCACTGTTACGAATATTTACCTTCTTTACATCCAAAGGCTTGCCATCCTTGGTCCATGTTATCACAGGCTTGAATTTTCCCTAAAGAAAAGGGAATTTACAAAACGAGCTGTTTTTAGCTGTTTTAAAATTTAATCTCATTTTATGTAAGAGTAAGTATAGGGACAGATATCTAAGCAGTGCTTCTAAATAGCTAGAAGCTTTAAGGTGCTGAGAATGTACCACAGGTGCTGTGATTGTTTTCTTGGCATTAGCTTTTACATTAGGATGACTGCTTGTGAAGTGTGTAGTCATAAAAATGTTACCAGTCTACAAAACACCACCAATTAATGTGCTTAAGAAGGATGTGATCAACTCATAGCACAGACATCAAGCACTGGTAAATTAACAAATTGAGATTATATTGAATAGAAAGAAATGCTTCAGACCCTCTCTGAACGATGACTGTGAGCGTGTTGAAAGAGTGCTCAAAGAAAACCTGGTGAATGGCTTGTCTTATGATCATGTAAGTGAATTATGTACTATTGTCATCTCATAATCAATGTTATGTGTAAGCACATATTTCGGATTTTTTTGTGTTTGTCTATCTCTGTCTCTCCCTTAACAGATGTACCTGTTTTGCCATCAGTCTTGTGAAGAGGACCCCTGACCAATCAGAGGCCTGGCTTGTGTATTTGGGGAGAAGCCTAAGCTTCTTAAAAAGAGGCCATCACAATGGCTGGATAGAGAAGACTGATCAGACATGCTGTGTTTTAGTTTGTTTTTAGTCTCTTGTGTTGAGAGTGTGATTTTGTTTTAGGTACAGTACCAGTACTTCTTTTAAGTTAGTGTATGCGAGTTTGTCTACTATGTTAGAGAGGGGTGCTTTAGTTGTGGTATTTTACGAGCACACTTTTAATTTTGTTTTACATGAAATTGTTTGTACTACTTGGAGTTTCAAACAAGCAAGAGTTGTGCTCCTATACATTCACACCACAAACAAGTGTGCTCTGTCTAGTTCCCTAGGTTAGAGGGCAGGCACATGTACTTGTGATTACTGGCCAGGTAAAGTGTAGAGTAGACAGCTTTTGTTTCATTTTGAGGGTTAGCTAATTACTTTTGTTTCAGAGTAGGCAAGTATGGTTAGGTTGTGTTCTTTTCTTTGGTGCCGTCAACAGTTTGACCCTTCCAGTGTGGTACTAGGTATCATTGAACACCATTGTATTGTGGTTGGTTTCAATAAAATGGTTTCAAAAGCCCTACTGGCCTGTTTTAATCCATCATCACCAGTTCAATCTTTTAATGCCACATGGTACTGATCCCACAGCCCTTAAAATGTGTGGTCGTAACAATCAGTATAAAGTTGATTTTGTACACATTTTTTTGCACAATTACTCCATTTACTAAATTTAACACATTCAAACAAGATAAAAAATATGTAAAACATATGGCCTGTTTAAAAGTTCAGTATTTTTGTTGTATTTAAATCAGTTTCCTGTACAGGGTGTGTTAAATGATTTTACAGAGAAAATTATCAAAACAATTTGACCAATGACACTGCAGTATGAACAGTCACACATTTGCATATCACTGTAAACCAAGGAGCATTGGATGTGAAGTAAATCAAAAAAGATAAAGAATTAGAAATAGCCGTGACACATATTCCAAAATATTCATACTGTAGTTTTACCACATACTGAGTTAATAATATTAAGTTAAGAATAATGTTAACATAATGTCAATGTGAGACTCAGCATTACATTTTTTAACTAACTTACCCACTCTGGTGTGAAATTATTGAAATTATTAAAATTATTGAGAAATTACTGAAGAAATTGGATAACTGGAGAGTAGCAAAAGACAAATACAGCAGGAAATTTACTAAAACAGTACATAGTTAGATTTCTTTTAAACTTTTTTGTGGATGCATTTGCATATGCATTATATTATAGTCTTAGTGACTTCACTATTGTTTTAAAATGAAGAAAAAAGTGAAAGTGAGTAAAAGACTTGACAATGAGTAGGTGTGACTGGTAATGTATCAGATATTGGTCCAACTTTATATGGATACCTCTAATTTATATTATTAGGAGATTCTCTAGATGTTCAAATGATTGACAGCTTATTTGGTGATTCTCAACAGGTTAGGGTTAGGATTAGTACCAAAGGTATAGGATTAGGACCAGAGTGAGTTTTAACTTTAGGTTTTGTACTTGTATTTGTATTTGTTGTGGTTACGCTTAGGGTTTGGAATAATTAAGCTGAGTTTAATAAATATTTTATTGAATGTATATTAAATATATGTTAAACACACAACAAACAATTTTCTATGGTTACTATTATAAACTACTATTAATTACAGGTTGTGACTATGGGTTTAGCTTACAATGAAAGGGATGACCAGGTTGATCTGGTCTCCAACTTGCTTGATATATCGTGCTCTGAGAAAGCAAGGCAAACGGATCCTTGGACGGTCTGGACAAACAGAAGAAGAAAATCTCATATATACATATATATATATATATATATATATATATATATATATATATATATATATATATTGTTAACAGTCATAGCCTTACATTCTGAACATTTAAGATTAGAATCTACTCAACAGTTTCATATGTAAATAGCCAAAACTGGATCTACTTAAGATAGCATAAACAATTTACTGCAAATTATTTTAACCAGAGGTAATTTAATACATATAATGTTGTATGCAATGTCACCTGAAAATACTGGACCAAATCTGAAAAAAGTCCAGCAGACAACATTATCACCACAACATGATCAGCTTTCTGTAGAGCTTCATTTATCCCTTTTTTCTCAGTGAGCCACTTGAGATCATGGTCTAGAACTAGAAGCTTCATTCATGGATGACATGTTGGTGACTGAAACAGTTCAGAAACACCAACATACCTCTTCATAAACACCAAATCTCCACTAGGCTCAAATGGATTATTGGATACATGATAGCCTTCCTTTTAATCCCCTTCATTTTTGACAACCCAGTGCCCCATGACACAGAAAGCTAAATACAGCTCCAGTAAGTATCCCTGCAAAAAGCCAGATCTAATCCTAAGTAACAGCTCATTTTGACTGGAACATATGCATTTCATAACTGTTTATAGGTAACATGAGGTTCAGCCTGATGACAAACAATTTGATTAGATAAAACTTACATCATATTGTCCTCCATGTACTTTATTTCTGGCATACTTTCCCCAATCCCTTACTCGCTATAAAAATAAAAAATGAGCAGTGTTCTGACATTCACACTGTTGTAATTGATTCAATCATACAGTTAATACTGTCATGAATAATAAATGCTCTCTGCAAGTCTGTTTACTGATAATTTACACTAACTTAACATTAATAAATAATTTAAAAAGCAGATACTTTTCATGCAGCAATATGGACAAATTCCAATAAACCCTGCAAGAAAGAGAAAACAAGGTATCCTATAAAAAGGCACATACAAACATACATACATAAAAGTAACCGCATAAATAAACGTAAAGACATCACTAATGACTTGATTATACCAGCTGTTCAGTGATCCCCAAATTTTATATGCAGTCAATTCAAAAGCAGCAGTAATTATTGCTTAGAAACACCAGTTTCTACAAAGTTAGGAAAGGATCACCTGTCAGTTGCCCCACCAGTGAGAGTGAGTAAACACATGCAAATTATAAGGACACAGAGCAAGTCAGTAGGCCCTGATCCCAAACACATTTATGACCCTGCACCTGCTAGGAAAGTGACACTGTACCACACCACAGGGAGTCATATGCTTGACTTGGCACATACAGCTACATAGGTTAAGTTTGGCAGGACGACGTGACAGTTTATAACTGGTTTTGACAGAGAGGTCAAACACCAATGACAGCCTTACCCTGGGTCTTTATGTTTATAATTTAAATGCTAATGAAAGCACTTGTCAGCACAAGGTGATGGGATTTATATGCCCACAGCTGTTGGACTCATTGAGGGTGAGGACCATAGCTAATGCTCTTTCACCTCCTTCACACCACAAAGCCTGCTTGGTGACCTGAGATTCAGGTCCATACACTCCTAAGGAAATGGTTGAAGATTTCACTGCGATGTCATGTGAAAAGGTAAACTTGTCTCTGTACTAGCGACTGGCTTAAAGCATAAAGACTTGTATAAGCTCACCCACAAGTTCACGGATAGCAACTGGATTGGGGAGGCTCACAGGGTCACTGCGGCCCCCAGCATTCACAGATACAACACGAACATTCAGTAGGTCTCCTGCTGTCAGGCCCTTAATAACAAAGCGGTTGGATGTGGTCAGCTCTGTGTTCGCAGGTACAAATTCTGAAACTGCACAAAGGAAAAAGAGGGAATATTGAGCTTTTCATTACTTTAGGTCATGCAGATGCTGCAGCATGCTTTTTTGTTTGTTAAAACATATTTTAGATATGAAACAGTTTTACACATCTTAACATCTGCCCCAGTGGCTTTGGTCTACGAACTTAAATGCTGTGTTGGTATATATAGTGATGAAGCAATCCTCCAGTCTAGAGCATGAGAAGAACAGCTTGACTTCAATCAAACTTCTCATGACAGCTCCAAGTATCAATGAGAAAGCCAAGTTATCCAGTTACAGTAAATGACAACTATACTTGTCTCACTTACATGATGAAGTCATTCCACTGAGTGTAACTTTTCCTAACTTAGGTTTTACCTCCTTCCTTGCAATATTCCACAGTGTATCCATCCAGTCCAGATTCTCCAATGATCTCTGGAGGCTGCCATTGGATGGTAAGAGATGTTCTGGTGACATCATCAACAACAAGGTTCTGAGGAGGTCTTGTGGGCACTGTGGTAACATATGATCTTTAATGGAAGTGTTGCAACCATATTTCATGGAATTGGGAATGTAAATAAAGTTACTGAAGAAAGATCTCAGGGATGGAAAGCAGAGGCATTAACCTGCTGGAGGAGGGGGTGCTGGGGCTTTAGGAGGTTCCTCTACAGGAGCAATTTCAGCAGGTGCAGCTACTATAAAAGACAGGAGTTTTAGGACTGAGATTTACATTTAAGATGACAAAAGCAGCTTCATCTCTCCTGCATGAGGATGAAAGCATTTTAGATTATTTTATGTGTACAAATTTAAATAATCTGCACTGCATTTTGAATTTCAAACTGGATAGTGTGACTATGGAAACTGTGAAGTAAAATCAGGCTATAAAAATGGTTTACCCTCAGTTGAACTTTCAGTGGGAGCAGCAGCAGTGTGCTCAGGAGGGACTGAGAGTGAAATGGCAAAAAACAAGAACAACAAAAACAGAACAACATTAGAGTAAAAGTTTTCACAACACAGGGGTTAAAAGTGCAGC
Organism: Pygocentrus nattereri; assembly: GCF_015220715.1. NCBI lineage: Eukaryota > Metazoa > Chordata > Actinopteri > Characiformes > Serrasalmidae > Pygocentrus > Pygocentrus nattereri. Next base: position 21,016,421 of record NC_051219.1, on the reverse strand, counting down.
TTGCATGACTGTTTTGTAGAACTGAAGGTTTATCCTCTTTGGCAGCAGTGCTTTCCTCTGGAGCAGAAGCTTCAGCAGCAGCAGTAGATGCAGCAGCAACTAACGTTAAATGTTGCCTTTACATTTTGCCTTTGCTTTAAAAAGCATAATAAGCATATTTAAATAAATTGTTGGAGTACTTTTATAGTATAAGAAGCTCTCTTTTGCTCTTAAAACACTTTTAGATCATTAAGGCATGGATCCAACAGTGTCACAAGATTCATCTACAGTCCTTAAAAGTCTAAAAATGTCAAGAGGTGCAACTGTCCCACCATATATGTTGATTAAGTAAACTATAAAGAAAGGAAATTTAGTTACACTGTATTTCCAAAAGTATTCACTCACCCATCCAAATCATTGAATTCAGGTGTTCCAGTCATTTCCATGGCCACAGGTGTATAAAACCAAGCACCTAGACATGCAGACGGCTTCTACAAACATTTGTGAAAGAATGGGTCGCTCTCGGGAGCTCAGGGAATTCCAGTGTAGTACCATGATATGATGTCACGTGTGCAAGTCATAAAATTTCCTCAGTCAACTGTCAGTGGTATTATAACAAAGTGAAAGTGATTGGAAATGACAACAACTCAGTCATGAAGTAGTAGGCCACATAAAATGACAGAGCGGGGTGAGCGGATTATGAGGTGCATAGTGCACAGAGGTCACCAACTTTCTGTAGAGTCAATTGGTACAGGCCTCCAAACATCATGTGACCTTCATATTAGCTCAAGACCAGTGTGTAGAGAGCTTCATGGAATGGTCGAGCAGCTGCATCCAAGCCTTACATCACCAAGCTCAATGCAAAGCATCGAATGCAGTGGTGGACTCTAGAGCAGTGGAGACGCGTTCTATGGAGTGACAAATCACATTTCTCCGTCTGGCAATCTGATGGACGAGTCTGGGTTTGGCAGCTGCCAGGAGAGCGGTGCTTGTCTGACTGCATTGTGCCAAGAGTAAAGTTTGGTGGAGGGGGGAATATGGTGTGGGGTTGTTTTTCAGGATTTGGGCTCGGCCCCTTAGTTCCAGTGAGAGGAACTCTTAGTTCTTCAGCAGACAAAGAGATTTTGGACAATTCCATGCTCCAAACTTTGTGGGAAATGTTTGGGGATGGCCCCTTCCTGTTCCAACATGACCATAAGGTCCATAAAGACATGGACGAGTGAGTTTGGTGTGGAAGAACTTGATTGGCCTGACCTCAACCCGATAGAACACCTTTGGGATGAATTAGAGTGGAGACTGTAAGCCAGGCCTTCTTGTCCAACATCAGTGTCTGACCTTACAAATGCACTTCTGGAAGAATTGTCAAAAATTCCCATAAACACACTCCTAAACCTTGTGGAAGATATTATAGCTGCAAAGGGTGGGACAACAACATATTAAACCCTATGGATTATGAATGGGATGTCACTCAAATGTATATGCGTGTGAAGACAGATGAGTGAATATTTTTGCCAATATAGTGTATACAGAATTCTAAATAATTGCTGTCATGATTTCATGTTTAAAATAAAATAAAAACTTATAAAATAATAATAATACTGAAGTTGCTATATAAGCCAACTTTAACAGTACTTATCTCACTTAAAAACTTGTCCACAAGTTCAAATTAACATGTCAGGTGGTATGATCTCAGAGAAAGCATGAAAATGTGTATTTATCTTAATAATGTTTGTTTAAAAATATAAATATAAACAAGGACAAATGTGACTAAGTAGAGGCCTGTTTAATTAGAAATTGGCCTGAAAGTCAGGTGGCAAAACCAATATGTAAAATGTTGCAACCACGCAGTTTTAATAACTGAAATATTCCATTTAAACCTTTAGTGACACTAAATATACAGATGTAAATCTTGTACACACACACACACACACACACTATATTAATTATAATAATAATGATAATCATAATAATTAATACTGCGATGGACTGGCGACCTGTCCAGGGTGTATCCTGCCTTCCGCCCGAAGACTGCTGGGATAGGCTCCAGCACCACCCCCCGGGACCCTGACGGAGAAGCGGCTTAGAAAATGGATGGATGGATGGATGGATGGATAATAATTAATAATACAATCTATGAAATGCTAGTTACTTCCGTTCATATTTTCAGTGCAAGCAAATCGAAACGAAGAAAAAAAAAATGTATATGTGTGTGTGTATGTAATCAAACAAGCAAGCTGTTCTAAGAGTAGATGTTGGATCATGTCACTGAGGCTCACTTCATGTATGCGATAACAGCAGGGCAAGATATGCAGAGTTAAATAACTAATGTTTAATTAAATAGGTGTTGTAGACTTGCTACATCACTTATCATATAAAAAGGTTAGTTATAATAATTAATGTTATTAAATGCTATATGCTTATTAAACGGGCATTACATATGCCAACCATGCTAAGATTAATTACGTTAGACTTAGAAAGCCAGCTGTTAAAGAAGGTAGTATCGCGGTAATTCATATTTCTTTTTCGCTGATGAGTGGGCTGAGTACCTTCAAGCGCGACGGGAGCAGCTTCCGTGGGGGCTGACTCGAGCGCGGCTTCAGGCTCAGTTGGCTTCTGCACTTTTTCTGCCTTCTTGGCAGACTTCTTGATGGGTACTGGCATGGTGTCCGTGAATCTTAGGAGAAATCCAGTCTGGAAAGATGTCTATGGGTGCTCCGAATTTATACCTCCTTGGCACTCGTCACACCACCAGTACCTTATATAGAGAGAGGCGGTTGGATTTCTGCGTGCCGGGTGACGGGCACAAGTGGCGGCTCTTGTGACTGTTGGAAGCAACCAATTCACCGGCATCGTTATTAGCGCCCGTCACTTCACTTCACTTCACTTCATAAGTGAAGTTAAAGAGGAGCTAATCGACCCATCACTGCTGCCTGTTGTGTTTGTGGCGGCTGACGTTTGAAGGTTTTTAGACAGCACTACAGGAGGTAAGAGGTTTGTTTCGCTGCATTTTTGTGTGAGCCAAGTTTGAGCAATAGCAGTAACTTTAAACAGTAAGCTGTAATGTGGTTGAATGTGATTATCATCTAACTGACGTGCTCTGTAGGACTTAAGAAGCAGCAGTCACTTCACCAGCACATTACTGCCGCTTCACCCAGCATATTACAGCCGCTTCACCGAGCACATTACAGCCGCTTCACCCAACACATTGCAGCCACTTCACCCAACACATTACTGCCACTTCACCCAGCACACTGCAGCCACTTCACCCAGCACATTACAGCCGCTTCACCCAGCATATTAAAGCTGCTTCACCGAGCACATTACTGCCACTTCACCCAGCACATTGCAGCCACTTCACCCAGCAAATTACTGCCACTTCACCCAACACATTGCAGCCACTTCACCCAGCACATTACAGCCGCTTCACCCAGCACATTACAGCCGCTTCACCCAGCACATTACAGCTGCTTCAGCCGGAACATTACAGCCGCTTCAGCCAGAACATTACAGCCATTTCACCCAGCACATTATAGCTACTTCACCCAGGACATTACAGCCAGTTCACCCAGGACATTAGAGCCGCTTCACCCAGCACATTACAGCTGCTTCAGCCGGAAACATTACAGCCGCTTCAGCCAGAACATTACAGCCATTTCACCCAGCACATTACAGCTACTTCACCCAGGACATTACAGCCAGTTCACCCAGGACATTAGAGCCAGTTCACCCAGCACATTAGAGCCGCTTCACCCAGACATTTTAAACATTTTAAAGAAACAGTCTCTTTATGGCGGACCAGATTTGACAAAATGAAAAATAAATAAAATTAAACATAAATTACTTAGTAAATTAATATATAAATTAGAATTGCAAAGAATATTGACTATAAATCTATAAATAAATATACCTAAAATGAATATAATAATAAATAAAACCTTACCTAATAATACATAATGTCTGCATTTATTATATGTCTATTTAGTAAATTCCCCTTCTCACTATTTTTTGTTATTTATGTTTCTTTATTCTTTATTTTTCTTTTTATTCATTTATTTCCATTACTATTAATTTCTATATTTATTTATTTATTTATTTATTTATCTGTATGTCCTTATGTTAATAAAAGGCCTGTCAATCAATGATGTCACAGCCTATTAATGTTCCAATTGGTTGATGGATGTCAGATTTTCTAGGTAGATTGTACATGTCTTACTCTATCAGAGGTAACTAAGGACAAGTAGTGTTCAGAACTTTGGAAGAGGTGGTTCATTCTCTTTTTCTGCAAAATTCAGATCACACCCAGGCATTTGGATGCCCTTCTCACACACTGACTGTGAATGCAATCGAAAGTTATTTATCGGTGGGTTTGTATGTCCATTTTCCATATAGATATGGAAAAATATATAAAAATGGCATTAATAAAAAATATAATACATAAATAAACAAATTGATAATTGTTTAACTGCAGAAAAAGTCAATATTTGTATAATTACAATCAAAATAAGCAATATATACTTTTGTTTTTTTTTTTGTTTTTTTTTGGTTAATTGGTTAATTGAGCCATTTATTAGACTACAAATCGATTTTCAGGCACGGTATTTTATAGTTTCATTTAATTTAAGTCATTTAATGCTTTTAAATGAATGGATAAAATATATATTTTTTTCTATTCTGTTCACAGAACTGCCTTGTCACCAGAAAAATGTTTGAGACTGGTATGGCTATACTGAGGCCAGGAGCCCCCAATCATCCGTAATTTTCACTCTAACATACATCTGTTTTTTGCATAACAACCAAGATAAGACTAAAATTTTACCCATGTGTTAGGCAAATAGCATGCACCAATATATGTGTTGCTTGATTATCAGATTTTACACAAGACTGTCTGTCACATTCAAGCCTCTGCTAAAGATTTAAGGTGAATCACCTTAGACGCAAATAAATGATTGATATCTCTTGGAAATTCATGATATACTATATGTTTGAGGCTCCTGTAAACAGCATAGCACATGCAACAAAACCGGAGATGAGACACTGCTATACATAACCCCCAGTTTCTTTGATAGCATCTATTATCTCACAGTCCATAGCATATTGTTACACAGTGCTAGTGAGTCAGTAGACTGTATATTCATAACTGGGACCTTGTGGGCCCCAGTGCAAAAACAAAAAGTTCTTGTTTTATCTCTCAAGGTGTGACTCTACACGCATTAGCATTTAATGTCAATCTACATAATTATGTTAGGCTGCGGATGGATGAGCTGCATTTTGAATACATGGAAGACAAATATAGATATTGTGAAGGTCTTTGTAGTGTTGAGGGAAGCTAACTGGTGACATATGTTGTTAATAAAGAAGATCTGTATGTGAGGCACAGGTGTACAATTGCGTCATTATCAAAATGAGAGACCAGTAAAGATTTTAGGGGGCTCAGTGACAGTGCAGTGGGCTCCAGTGTGAATCCACCAAGCCCCACCTTTCCTGTTCAGTGCACTGGAAGAAGCAGGGTGCTTCCTCAGGGGATGATCTTTTTCCACACAAAAAGGAGGGTATGGACAGTCCATTGCTTCATAGAACATATGATCTTTGAGTCTGACTGGGGGGGGGCACATTTAAGGAGAAAGTAATACTTGAGATTAATGCTTGTGATCCACATCAAGTGATCATTTTCTACGTCAGATAAAGGGGCAGCTTCTTTACCCCAGCTGGTACCTCTAGACACAGTGTTCTTCAACTGTTACCTGTAAGTGACATGCCGTCACTTACGTCAGAAAATTTTCCTTTTTTATGCTTTAAAATCCACTACAACTGATTCTGTTAATTACACTTCATCTGGGAAGTGAAAACAAATTGCTTATATGTATCCTATTTCAGGTTCAGGTCATTTTCACAATTATCTTTAGCCAGACAGATAAAGAAATATTCTGTGGAACTTGAATAACACAAAAGAATTGCCAATAGCTAGTTAGCCGCTACAATATAGTTTTACTCGCTTAATCTGTGAATGACTATTGATTTGATAGCTAATTGCATAACTAATGCTAGAAAACAGTATATATGACATTTTGTGTAAAAATCATTAAAGAATGGTATGGCATGTTTGATGCCCTGTATTTAAAATAAAGGGGTCACTAAAATGTGAATAAAACATTTTGGCTTTTTAATTTGGAACACTTTGCAAAATGTAAATAAAAACAGAATTTAACGTTCATTTATGTAATATAAAGACAACATGAGCAAACACAAATTGCAGCTTTTGAATGATCATTTCATTTATTGAAGATAAAGATTTGTTCAAACCTACATCACTCATGTGAAAAAGTAATTGCCCCTAAACCTAATAACTAAACGTGCCACACTTTGCAGTAACAACTGCAATCAAATGTTTGCAATATCTTGCATAAGCAAAGTAGCCCCAGGCCAATACACAACCACCACTAGGTTTGTTTGTTGGCATGATGTTCTTATGGTGAAATGCAGTATTAGCTTTACACCAGACGTAACGGGACCCACGTCTTCCAAAAAGTTCCACCTTTGACCTATCCCAAAAGTCTTGGGGCCATCTAGATGTTTTTTGGCAAATATGAGACAAGCCTTTTTAGTCAGCAGTGGGTTGCACCTTGCAACTCTCCTGTAGATGTTATTTTTTTTGCCCAGTGTGTTTTTTATTGTGGAATTATGTACACTGACCTTGACTGAGGCAAGTGAGGCCTGCAGTTCTTGATTTTTGTGTGGGTTTTATTAATAATAAACAAATACATTAAAATATGATAAAAATAAAATAAAACAATTAAAACATAGCTAAAATGTAAAGTTTAATAAAATCAAATCAAAATAAAATTAAAATAAGAATAAAAATATCCATCCATCCATCCTCAATCGCTTATCCAAGTCCGGGTCACAGGGGCAGCAGCCTAAGCAGAGAGGCCCAGGCCTCCCTCTCCCCCACCCCCTCCCCCAGCTCTTCCGGAGGGATACCGAAGCGTTCCCAAGACAGTCGAGAGATATAATCCCTCCAATGTGTCCTGGGTCTTCCCCGGGGTCTCCTCCCCATCGGACATGTCTGGAACACCTCCCTAGGGAGGCGTCCCAGAGGCCATCTTTACCAGGTGTCTGAACCACCTCAACTGGCTTCTCTCAACGTGGAGGAGCAGCAGCTCTACTCCGAGCCTCTCCAGAATTGCAGATCTTCTCACCCTATAAATAAATGAATAAAAATATGAATAATAATAAATAAACTAAAACAAATAATAAAATAATGAAAATAATATAATAATGGTAAAAAACAATCAGGTAAAACTGTTGCAGTTGAGTTTAAAATGACCGAGTGACACCATTCCTGTAGTGAGTTCAAGCTCACTGGTGCACTGTAATTAAAAGCATATTTTCCCAGTTCAGTAAAAACCCTCAGTATTTGGCATGTGATCCAATCACCGGAGCGAGTCTGATAAATACCATTATTTACAGATACTGTGTTTCCCGCTGTGTTGTTAGTGAGGGCCAACCAACTTTTTCATACAGCCTATAGTGATGAGTGTTATAAGGGTCTCCAGTAATGAACTTCAGTTCAGTTCAGCGTCTGTCTAGATTTGCTAACCAATTCATTAATATTGGGTTTAAAAGTGAGTTTATCATCCAGCCATATGCCAAGGTATTTATATTCTGACTCTTTCAACGTTGGATCCTGTCAGGGTGGTGATATTTACAGAATTAAAATCAGTATTAGTTGATTTGGAAGACAGCATGAACTTAGTTTTCTTAGCATTTAAAACCAGTTTGTGTTTACGCAAAGCAACCATTAGTGCATTACATGAGCACTGTACTTTTCTTATTGCAGCATAAACAGAGTCAGCTGAACAGTATGAAACCATGTCATCTGCAAACAGTTGTATGTTGCAGTCTGAGGCAGAGACAGCAAGTTCATTAATCATTAATTAAGTTCATTAATATCGCTGCTGTTGGAAGAAAACCTCCTATCTCCATTTTTGCCATTTTTCACTTTTTATCAAAATTTGAACATGACTGTTGACCTTTACATAGGGTGTAATTTTCATGATGAACAGACTGAAAGAAACAGCCCAAATGACTTATGAAAAGTTCTGGTTCCATTGACTTACATTAAAAGTAAACTAGGTTTTCTACTTACATTTACATTTATGGCATTTAGCTGACGCTCTTATCCAGAGCGACTTACAATTTTGATCAATTTACACAGGTAGGCCAAGGTGGTGTTAGGAGTCTTGCCCAAGGACCATTATTGGTATAGTGTAGGGTGTTTGCCCAGGTGGGGATTGAACCCCAGTCTACAGAGTAGAAGGCAGAGGTGTTAACCACTACACTATCCCAACTACTTCTCCTGTGAAGTTACCATTTTGGAGATACAAGGTTTATATGTAATAAAACTGGGCGCAAAATTTATCCTTCTTTTATTCCTTTGTATATGTTCAAAAAATCTGATTGGTAATTACAATAAAAATTGTTGTGGGCCTGAAAAGTAGTTTTAGGTCCATTTAAGTGCATTTGTTTCAAAGCCAATCTTTTGTAAGTTCTTAAAGTAAGTGTGTGATCAACTTTATCAAACACTTTGATAAACTAATGAAAATGGCAATGCTTCTTCCTATGGCCATATAGAGATCATATAAAACCAGTGTACTAGAAGCAATGGTGCCATGTCTTTTTATAAAGCCCTATAATTAAACAGGGCAGATTTTTTGTGTAGAAATGATTTTAGTTGAATATTTACTAGAAGCTCAAAAATTTTACTAAACAGGACAATTTTGAGATTTACATGAGCGATTTTCTAGATCCTGGAAATTCTGCATGATAAAACAGAGATTAAAATATATGTTATGTATTCCAAAATACATGCTAGACACAGGAAGTAAGGGTCCAGCCCATCTTCACCAGTAGATTTCATGGATTAAGGTATTTAGCTACTATGAGAGAAGGGCTGGAGTGTGAAGAGACCATGGCTCTGGGTAGCAGTAGAGTTGTTGTCAGTTTTATCTAACTGCAGAATCGAGTCAGTATTGCTTCAAGACCACCACTATCATGCCCCTCCCAAAGAAAAGTGTTGTGACCTGCCTAAATGACTGTTGCCCTGTTTGCACTCACCCCAATCATGATGAAGTGCTTTGAGACAATAGTCATGCACATCCAGCACAAGAACAGTGAGCATAGGGGTCCCCTAGGGCTGTGTGCTGAGCCCCCTTCTGTACATGCTCTTCATGTATGACTGCGTGGCCTCCCAGAACACCAGAATCGTCAAGTTTGCTGATGATACTACAGTCATTGGACTGATTACTGGTGGGGATGAGACAGAGTGCAAGAAGGAGGTGGCTAAGCTGGTGGCCTGGTGTCATGTAAACAATCTTTCCTTGAATGCATGCAAGACCAAAGAAATGACTGTTGATCCAAGGAAGAAGCAGGAACTGCACACACCCCTGTGCATAGGTGAGACAGAGGTGGAGAGGCATCCACATCAGTGAGGATCTCACCTGGTCTCACAACACACACCTAATCATCAGGAAGTCCCAGCAGCGACTGTACTTTCTGAGAAGGCTGAGGGAATTTGGCATGTTAGCCAAAATTCTCAGCACCTTCTACAGGAATACGATTGAGAGTGTTCTTACCAGCTCCATCATGGTTTGGTATGGAAACTGCACTGCTCAGGACAGAAAGGCTCTCCAGCATGTGATCAAAACTGCACAGTCCATCTCAGGAGCAGCCTTCCCCTCACTACAGAACATTTATCACATCAGGGTCATCAGGCAGACGCTACAGGAGTGTCAAGTCCAGGACTACAAGACTGATGAACAGTTTCTATTCACAGGCCATCATAGGCCTACTGTTTATATCTGTTACTTGCAACATGCACTTTATGAACTGCTGCTCTACATATTTGCACAGACACACAAGTAACTAATTTTCCTTTAACTTTGCACATAACTGAACTTTTTAGTATTATTTTACTATTGTTTTTAGTGTTATTCATATACACTCACTGGCCAATTGCTTAACACAAATAGCTAGTCGGCCAATCACATGGCCGCAACTCAATGCATTTAGGCATGTAGAGGTGGTCAAGACAACTTGCTGAAGTGCAAACCGAGCATCAGAATGGGAAAAAAAGGTGATTTAAGTGACTTTGAATGTGGCATGGTTGTTGGTGCCAGATGGGCTGGTCTGAGTATTTCAGAAACTGCTGATCTACTGGGATTTTCACGCACAACCATCTCTAACGTTTACAGAGAATGGTCAGAAAAAGAGAACATATCCAGTGAGCGGCAGTTGTGTGGATGAAAATGCCTTGTTGATGTGAGAGGTCAGAGGAGAATTTGGCGTAAACAACATAAAAGCATGGATCCATCCTGTGTTGTATCAACGGTTCAGGCTGGTGGTGGTTTTGTAATAGTGTGGGGTATATTTTCTTGGCACATTTTGGGCTCCTTAGTACCAGTTGGGCAACGTTTAAATGCTGCAGCCTACCTGAGTGTTGTTGCTGACCATGTCCATCCCTTTATGACCACAGTGTACCCATCTTCTGATGGCTACTTCCAGCAGGATAATGCACCATGTCACAAAGCTCATATCATCTCAAACTGGTTTCTTAAACATGACAATGAGTTCACTGTACTGAGTTCAATGGCCTCCACAGTCACCAGATTTCACTTTAATAGAGCACCTTTGGGATGTGATGGAACAGGAAGGATTCGCACCATAGATATGCACACTACAAAAGGGCACAGGCTGCCATTTACAAACTCATACAAACTTAATTTCAAGAAGTCAATGTCTTGCATTTGAGGTTTCATGTGAAACAGTTCATATTAGGAATAAGTGACCATACAATGTGATCTCACTTAATAGAAGATAGAAGTATGGTAACACTGCTATCGGTGGGGCATTATCAAAGGAAAGGCATTAAGGTAAGACACAGGTGATGAGTGGCAGATGTGTGAGAGAGAAAGCAAACATTTTTTGATTGTATCAGAGTGGCAGCATAGCAGGCAGCATTTGAACAAGAAGAAACTATCCAAAGAAAAACCCATAAAGATCTGTGGACTGAGCTGTACTAAGTTGAGCATAAATAGACAGTGGAAATAAATGGGTCATGGCACTCAAACAAGGTACTGGACATCGCTTCTATTGTTTACTCAGAACACACATTCTCCCCATTTGTCCCTCAGTAGCTTGAAAAAATGTATACTGTACATACAGAAGAAGAGACATTAAAAAACAACAACAATAACAACAGCATGTTGCTCAGCAAAACGCTTCACGAACTTATCTAGGTCTAATGCTTTTGTGTGTTTTGACTCAATGCTGAGTACAGCCAAACTCAATAGTCTCTTTTCTGTCACAGTAGACCAGAAATAAGTCTTTATAAGCCTGAGAGATTAAAAACTTCATTCACAGGATGCACTGCTCACAGGTAAAACAACTGCTATTTTACACAACCTGAACAGTTTCCTCTCTCAAAAAAGTTTAATGCTTAGACACCCTGCATAATGTTACAATTTGTGTTAGAAAATCTTCTTCCCATTTCTCCAATCATGTTATCCAGAACTGGATAGTACACAGAGACACAAAAAGTGTGTTTGCTATCTGGAACTACATGCTGTCCCAAGGTGGAGTGGATGACAGTATCCTGAAGCACCTTTGTTGTCTGTCTTGGCCTCTTTGGTTTTTGCTGAGTTGTATCAATGTTACTTTGGTGACATAAATCAAGTGTTTCACTCCACATTTCCTCAAAAGAGGCTTGACTATGCTACTGGACCAGTGTCTCTAAGTGCTTCATTAAGTTCAACAGCCTTGGCATAGTCCAGTGTTTTAGACTGAAGCATGTCTGATAAACATTTGGACCTTTCTGAACAGAACAAGAGATCCAGCAAAATTCAGATCAACTTGAGCCAATATCCCTCTTGCTTCAACAACTCTTTGTGGATGGTCCTCAGATGCAATCTCTTCTTTGTTTTCCTGGTGTATTTTGCATTTTTAACTTGTTGTTCAAGTCTTTTTTTAATGGGTTATGGTTACCCAGCAAGTCTAACATAGACAGAAAAACACCCTTTTTTCTGTGTTGAGAGACTCCCTGTGACCCGGCTGTGCTATGTTTTCTGTGGCTGTTAGAACTAAAATTTCAGCTAATGTTTTAATGTAGTACTGATTTTCAGCCACCTGCTTCTTTTTTTGCTCATCCATTAGTCCAAACATTGAGGTATTTTTATCCATAATTTCCTTGCTCTCTGTCCATGCAAGTATTGCATTTACATGGCCTTCAGATCTGGCATGAGAACAGAAACCACTGTCTTTCATTGTAGCCTTTTTCCAGTTACGATAACCCTCAAATGAGGTGAAAACAGTCCTTGGAGCATCGGAGAGGGAAAATGCCTACAAGCAAAACAGTAAGCTTCATCTTTCGATTGCAAGTATTCTAACCAGGGATGAGATTTGTACCAGTCGCTGCGGAAGCTTCTCCTGGCTCCTCCCTGGAGGGTCTCAGAGAAACTCTCTCGCATTGGCTGCACTGGCACCTCACACCTGGTCTTACGTCTAGGAATACGTCTAGAAGATGGAGGAAAGAGGGAGGAAAGATTCAAACTGCATTACATCAGAATTAATTATACAATATAACAACTAGTAAAAACATAAGCAATTTGGAACTGTCATTGATTAGTTATAACCATCAGACTGTGTTAACTCACAATAACATTTTAGCCTGTGACAGTATTTTTAGGTTCATTTGTTTAATTTTGGAATTTAACCTGAGCAATAGATCTAAAATATACATTGTACACAAAATATTAAAACTCTGTCCCCATCTCATCATATTTTCACACGTACAAGTTTCAATATTTAATATTCAATACTTACAATATTTAAGCAAACATGAATATTTATAACAGTAAGCAATGTCTCTTAAATACACCTTACAGCAAAATGTCCATTTTTGTCATTGGTTGTTCTTATTCATATGTAACTTAGTATACTATGCAGCAACAATTTCCATACCATGTGGACCAGCCCGACTGAAGATCGTTGGTGATGGCTCAGGCACTCTCCTTTCCCTTTCGTTGTCTGAACCCTGCATGTTATCTTGTCTCTCGCTTTCTCCCTCCTCATCTTGGTTATGCTCTCCCTCCTCCATATCTTCACCACTGTTTTGTTCTCCCACATCCCCCTGTCCCTGGTTGTCTTGGCCTTGTATTCTATCTTTATCACGTTTCTGTTGCCCTTCTCTCTCTCCTTCCACCTCATCTTTGTGTTCTTTCACTCCTTCCACCTCTTTTCTCTCTCCTCCAACCTTATCCTTCTCTTCTCTCTCTCCTTCCACCTCATATTCACCATTTACCTTGCTCAGTTGTTCAACGTAACTTTAGAATGTTTAACTTGACAGACGTTGAATCTATATTAGCTTTTATAGCATACTTTACATAGAACTAACTAGGGTTGCCACCTTTCAGAAATGAAAATAAGGGACGCCCACCATGGCTCCTCTGGGCCCATGACCACCACAGGCCCGACTCCTGTGGGTTGGGGCGCATGCAGCAGTGGTATGTTTTATTGTGGGCCAGTGTTTTTAGTAAAGGTGTGATCAAGAAAGCAATTGGTCATACTTAAAGCTTGAAATGCTTTATTACCAATGAACACATTCTCATATAAAGTGCAGTTAATGAAATCTTAAATGAAATATGTTTGTGCAGAGTGTGAAACAATAAATTTTTAAAATATAAACGAAATAAATTGAGAACTTAATATAACTATCTAGGGACTATCTTTGAACCCTGGGAAAATTTTTACTTAAAGAGGAAAAAAACAACAAAAACACTTGTAAACTTATCTGTATATTACGTTCTTACGTGTCTACAGTGTTGCTCTCCTGATGCTGTCTGATGTCAAACAGGATATGTAAAGTAAGTTTTAATGTAAGACCAAATAACTAGGACTTTTCATATAGCTATAGTATTCAAACATGTCGCTCGGCTAGCTGTATCTAAATATTTTATTTAAGTTTATGACAGTCACCAGTCATAGTTTTTTAAAGTGCTCCATAAATAAATGTGACTGACGGAAGCAGCAGCATAGCCGTAAACAAATTGTTTGCTTGCTAGCTAGCTAGCAAACTCCTCTGACTCATGTCCTAAGGATTCTAGCGTGCTTCCTTCGCCCTTTATAAAGATAAAAATATAGCAAGGTGCATAATTGAGAGCCGTCTAGCTACCTGGATGTCCCACAACTAAGCTAGCTAGTTGGCTAACATCTAGACAGGTATTCTAGAGTTGAGTTCAGTTATAATTGTTGACATACTTGCAAAAAGAAAAAAAAACAAACACTGAGCATCGTTTTTCTACATGTAGCTAGCTATTCAACGACAGCTAACTGGCTGGCTTGTTAATAACATAATGCTTGCTAACCTAACTAGCTACATGTGCCTTGGGCGCATGGTTAATATAGCTAGAATGTGCAGAAAGCTAATATGCGTAACTTTATCTTTTGACCACTATCGTTAGATTTAATGCTGATGTGTGTGTGACAGACATGTGTATTGAACATTTATGAAATATGGAAGAACATTTAATTGCCAAATAAAGGATGATTCCATATTTTATGGGACGGGTGGCAACCCTAGAACTAACATCAGACCTAGCTAACATTACAGTTAGTGAAATAATGTTTTTTAACCTGATTTTTATCATCTCAAAATCAGCATCGGAACTATACTAGCACTGTGCTTTCATTATAATTTCATTTCTTGATAGATAATAAATCAGTTTCTACCTCTTTCCTCCCATGTCTCCTCGCGACTCCTGGCTCCCTCGCTTCGCGCCACTCAGTTTTCCAAACAAATCAGTCTCTTGCCGCTCTGACGTCATCTCGTGCTGCTTTCACTGCAGTCGAACATTGGAGATTCGCGCTCCTAAATGTCTAATTGACCATAACTTTTCTTTTAATTCGTTGCTGCCAACTGGGGTGGCAGCAGGGGTGGCAAGGCTTTCTTTTATGGTGGCATTTGCCACCCTATGCCACCCCAGTAGATCTGCCCATGCTAGTAATAAAGTGGCCGATGAGTGTATTTTTCTGTTTCTATTTTATACTTTTTTCTTTCTAAGATTATATTAATATATTTGGTGAATGGAGGAACAGCAAAGTAAGAATTTCATTGTACAGTGTAACTGCCTGTTTCTGCTGTGCATATGACAACAAAACTCTTGCATTTTCAAAAATTTGACCAGCTGCAATAAAATGTGTATTACAAGCTCTACAGATTTCCTCCTGGTCAGAGATAAGCTGATCATCAACTATAACACTGGTTGGGAGGGTTAAGGAATTGTAAAGGGATTTTGTAAAGTTTTGAGTGTTTGTAGAGCTGGTAATCAGACTGAGATAATAACCTGATTTGACCTTTCTAACTGCAGAGGTACATCTATTTCTCAGTTGTCTGAACATAAGCCAGTGGTCTCTCTCTCCCATGCATCTAGTAGTGGACTAAGATTTATTTCTGGCTTTAAACAATGAGAAAACATCACTAGTGAACCAGGGACTTGTTCTGTCTCTTATTCTTGCTTTTTGTGGGGGGCATTACCACCATTAGAAATTATCATTTAGAAATTAAAGTGGTTTAGTGCCAAGTCAGCATCTGGAATTTCTAGTGTATTCTAGTGGATTTCACTCATTGCTAAGACAGATAGAAATGCTTGTGCATTAAAATGTTTAAAATGTCTTCTAACTGCCACGAGAGCCTGTTTTGTTCTTGCAACTAAACATCTAAAGCATCCAGTGGGGCAGTGGTCATTAATACCAAGGTCAAAGACTGCTGAAGCCGTAATTCCATTTTGTTGGATAGAATTAAGTCCAGCAGGATAGACTTGGGATGCTTCAGATTTGGGCGTGTTGATTCCATGATAAATTGTGTGAGGGTAAGATTTCCACATATTTCACATATAATCAGATGCATTAGAAAGCCAGTTAAGATTAAAATCCCAGAGGACCAGCATTTCAGTGGTGGTATATTGTGATAAAAGAGTGGCTATTTCATCAAGAGCGAAAGACAGAGCAGAGGGAGGCCTGTATATCCCTGCTAAAATAAGAGTTATTTTTCCCAAGGGACACTTTCAGAGCTATGAACTGGAGTTATTTTTCTTTGGAGACTGCAGTTAATAAGGTGGCTTCTATACTTACTCTTACATAAACAGCTACTCCTTGATTCTCTGTCTATTCTATAAAGGTTAAAATAATTTAAAGCCACGTCTTCATCACTTACAAATTGTCCAAGCCAAGCCTCTGTTAGTATTAAAATATCTGGATCAGACTGTACAATCAGGACTTTAAGTTGATCCATTTTATCCTTCTGGAGTAGGTTTCTAATGTTAAGATGAATTATGCCTAAACCTTTTCTGTTTTTAAAACTCTCAAGATCTGTTATAGCATTTACTGCAGGGTTTTCTCATGAGTGTAAAGTAATTGGAGTTGGATCAATAAAAATTAGATTAATAAAACCATTAAAATGTTTTGCTTCTTTGTCATTTCTTTTTGATGGAGAACTGGTCCTAGGTCTTCTACTCAAAACTACAGCGATAGGAGTTTGAGGTATGTAATAGTCATCTGGAGTTAAAAACAGAGTAAAATATATTGTGGCCCAAAATCTGTGAAACCAGCCTATTGGGACCCCATCAACTCTGTAAAAAGAAGGGAAGTCCAGAAAAGGCGGTTCCAGAATTTGTTTCACATCTGTATTTGAATCTCTTTAGAACTAGACATCATGTGCTGCTTTTTGAGCCATTCTATCCTGCTTCACATTGCCAGAGAGGTTCTGTTTACGTAATGTTTGGATTCAACAGGTCTGGCAGTAATTATGCTTGGGTGTGGCTAGTGGAATTGAACCCAAAAGTCAACTGAATTTGGTTTACTGGTTGAAAATGATTTCAATAAATAAATTAATTTAAAAACAGCATTCAGTGTTTACTTGGGTTATCTTTGTCTAATATCAAAAGTAGTTGGATCTGAAACATTCAAGTGGGATAAATATGCATAAATATGCATTGTTATTAATAAGAAGCCAGATGGTCCCCCTCTTCTTTAGCTTAGAGGACATGGCACCCTTGGTTTAAAAATTTTATTTGTTGCATCATAGGACATTCAACTCTGTTCAAATAAGCTTGGACCAAATAAGCTTGGCTCCTTGGGCAACCCAGACAGTGGATTTGATTCAACAGGTCAGGCAGTAATTAATCTTGGGTGTGGCTAGTGAAAGTGATCCCAATAGGCAATTGAATATGGTTAACTGGTTAATTTAGTAGCGAAGGGAAAAATTATTTTCACATAGGGCCAGCTGGGCTTAACATAATTTTCATTTAATGAATGAAATAATTTAAAAACAGCATTGAATGTTTACTTGGGCTATCTTTGACTAATATTAAAAGTAGTTTGGTGATCTAAAAAATTAAGTGTGATTAATATGCATAAATATGGATTGATATTGATAAGAAACTAGATGCCCCCCCTACTCTTTAGCCCTCTGATCTTTGGATCAGAGGACACTTTTCCAGTTCACCTCAGTCTATCTTAAATAAGCTCGAGTCCAGAGAAGGAATGGCATTTCTGGATCCTATGAACTGTTTTGGAAGTGTTGCTGAGCCCATGCAGTGATTTCAACAACATTGTGTCTTTTATTAATGCAGCGTCGCCTGAAGGTCTGAAGATCAAAACCAGCCAACACTGCTTTTGGCCTTGTCCCTTACATACAGATTTCTATGATTTTTCCAAATTTGTTAATGATATTATGTACTGAAGAGGATTTCTTTGCTATTTTACATTAAGAAACATTCTTAATTATTTTTTCAGAGGACCTGACGGAGAAGCGGCTTAGAAAATCCTATATTTATATCTGAATGACACTTTTTATACTCAGTCATGTTAATGATCTGTTGTCGACTTACCTAATTTGTTTGGAGATGTTCCACCATGCTTTTAATTCAAGTATTACACAACTTTACCAGTCTTTGTTACCTCTGTCCCAAATTTATTGAAATACACTATATTGCCAAAAGTATTCGCTCATGCATATGAACTTGAGTGACATACCATTCGTAATCCATAGGGTTTAAAATGATGTCGTTCCACCCTTTGCAGCTAAAACAGCTTCCACTCTTCTGGTGAGGCTTTCCACAAGGTTTAGGAGTGTGTTTATGGGAATTCTTGACCATTCTTGCAAAAGCACATTCGTGAGGTCAGACACTGTCCTCATGTTGGATGAGAAGGCCTGGCTCACAGTCTCCACTCTAATTCATCCCGAAGGTGTTCTATTGGGTTGGAGGTCAGGACTCTGTGCAGCCCACACCAAACTCGCTCATCCATGTCTTTACGGACCTTGCTTTGTGTACTGGTGCGTAGTCATGTTGGAACAGGAAGGGGCCATTCCCAAACTGTTCCCACAAAGTTGGGAGCATGAAATTGTCCAAAATCTCTTGGTGCTGAAGCATTAAGAGTTCCTTTCACTGGAACAAAGAGACCGAGCTCAACTCCTGAAAAACAATCCCAACACCAATCAAATTCAAAATGGGCATATTAAAAAAAAAAAAAAAATCATAAACTTGTCACTTTCAACATTTGATATGTTGTCTTTGTACTTTTTGCAATTAAATATGGGTTTTAAATTATATGCACATTATTGCATTGTTTTTATTTATATATTGCAGTTTTTGGAAAAGATTGCACAAAATAAAATAGAAAACAAAATAAGCCATAAAAAGGGGTGGAATGATATGCGTGTTTTTTTATTGTGTTGTTGTTGGACGGGCTCAACTGTTGTGTTATAACCCACCCCAGACAAGTGCTTGTAGAAAAAAGCCTTTGGTGCCTTACACTCTTGATAAAAAAAGTAACCTACAAAAAAAAATTTGATAGGAAAGGAGTACACACATATTTCAGTAAACAAATGGCATGAGTTTATTGAAGATTTTGTAGAAATATTAGGTGATGAAATTCAGTCAGATCAGA
Source organism: Pygocentrus nattereri (assembly GCF_015220715.1). Classification (NCBI taxonomy): domain Eukaryota; kingdom Metazoa; phylum Chordata; class Actinopteri; order Characiformes; family Serrasalmidae; genus Pygocentrus; species Pygocentrus nattereri. The sequence continues at coordinate 20,997,443 of NC_051219.1, read as the reverse complement.
TGTGCCTTCTTATACACTTCTCAAGCTTTACGCTTTGTAAACCTGAAAGAAAAATCTAAACCTAAGCCTACTTAATTAATACATACATACCATGATTGTTGTCGCAGATGCGCTTACTAGTATTTATATACACTGTTTACAATTGCCATGTTCTGTACAAAATATAAAGCTTTATAATGAGCTTTATGAAGAAAAAAAGATCTATAAATAACAAAAATGTTTTGAGATCCCAATGGGATACTTATAATTTTTCGCAAACATACAAACGTAGCATACATCAACAACAATTAAACACCATCAAATCTGCATGTTAGCTACAACATTTCACCTAGCCATGTTATCTATTACTGGTATTAAATATTTGTAAATAAAGAAATTAAAAAAAAAAAAAAAAACTGTATTCATAACTCTTGTTTAGAGTGACAACCAAGCAACCTGTTTTGGCTTCATATCCAAGAATATATTAGAACTTTGAGGTTTTAAATAGTTTCTTAAAATGCAATTGTGCTTATATTTCAAATTAACACTGTAACAAGGGAAAGCATTTGCGCCCTCCCTGTTCTTTTAGATACACTTTATATTTGACTACCTTGGTACAAACCATCCTGGATCTTCCTCTGTAACAGGTTGGCCTCAGCATCAACATCTTATGAGCTTCAGTATTTGGCTTCAAATTTACACTGTAACGTCCCCATAGCTGGACAAACAAGATAATTTGTGTTATTAAAAATGTCTCCAAAGCTTGCGGGATTCAGGATGGCTTACCGGGCTAGACTTTATTAATGCCAAATCAGGTTGCTAAATAGTCTTATTTAAACAAAAGGACACTTTGCATACACAAATTTATCAGACTAAAGAACATGGAAACAGCATATTTTTTCATATAAATATGAACAACTTGGAAAGGGGAAGACTGCTTAAGTTTTGTGTTAGCCAACATTTTTTTCAATAAAAGAATGAAAAAAAGTATTAAATGCTAACTATCATTTGCGTTCCTCTCACAACTTGTAACGTGGCCATATCTAACAGGATCCTTTATATTTAGGCACAGGTCATTGTGAGTGTTGCTATTTAGTTCCTATTTAGTCCACACATGCATTTCTGAAGCTATCAGCAAGTATTTTGAGAAATTTGAGGTATTTGTGTGAAGTGAGGCACTGCTACCAAACACTGTTGTGACTGCTTTCTGAAAGACAAAAGATAATTTTATGCGCAGTCAAATACATACAAGAAGCACAAAACATAGCACACTTTTTAAGGAAGTTTCAAATCAGTTCATGGCAGTTTACTGGATCTCATGTGTCTCAGGCAATGAAGAGAGAGATCTCAGTACCATGGCTACTGGAGTACATTACTACAATGTGTGCTAACAGTACACATATACTTGATGTTAGTTTGAGAATTTATGGATGCATCTTTTTTCTCTTTTTTTGTGAAAATTCTATTTACAAATGGCCATCTAAGTTTCTTTAGTAAAAAACACTTTAGAAAATTACCTTTAAAAAATTGACTTTCATGTTTACTGTTAGAGGGCTACAAGTCAGGATAACAAGACTTTAATATAGTACATGAGCAACATCTAAGCATGCATGGGTGTGTCAGCAAACTAAAACAGTCGCTTTTTGCTTTTTCCTGCGTTTATTACATTTGCAAAATTTTTTGGTCTCTTTTTTTAATCAGTACACTTGCTGCTCAGTGCCTTAGTGAGAAATGGTATTTCTCCTAATGTTGTTATTAGCCAAGCACCCATCTGGGTCATAAGGTTTTGACATTATTCCACAGACCACCACAGTCTGAATAAAGATAACTTTGCTTTGACTGCTTTCTGCATTTGTTGTCAAAACACCCTTTGGCATTTTATGGTAAAATTCTAGAATCTTGTTCACAGAGCAGTTCTTGGGCACTTAAAATCCAAAGAGCAAAGCATCAGTTTACTGTCCTACGACTGCAGTCTTTACCTTATGCATATAACATGCATAATGCATATAACACTATGACAGTCTGGGTTACTCTTACTCAGATGATCAGATGGAATTACAAAATAAAAACCAAAGCACTGCTGGACACTCACAATGACAGTGAAAGTAAAGCCAACTCAAATAAGGAGAACACTCCTAAAACATGAACTCATACAACACTCATACAAAAAATTATTTAAAGGTCCACAATCTATGGACTTTATGAAATATTCACAGCACATATGAGAATAACATGTTATCCATACATGTTTAAATGCCCATTAATAAATGCTGCAGACATAACACTAGTGGTCAACATAAGTATTCATAAATCTCTCTCATTTACAACACCCACACCTATAACTACTGTTCAAAATTTTGAAAAATCACTTGTGATATTAACAATGTGTTATTTTATATATAATATACAATGAGGATACAGTTCTTGTACAGACTATTTACAATAATATTTCCATCTCCACTTTTGAAATATGGTGAATATTATTAATGTAATTAGTTTATTCTTGATACTATACACAGATTTTCGGTTATTTTAGAATCAACTACAGTTCTAGACATATGAAGTTCATTTGTGCCAAAAGTAAAAAAAAATTAAAAAATAATAATTCACAAGCAAAATATTAAGTCTCAAAATGTCCAAAATGTGTTTTAAATACAAATAATGCAAGTTAAATCAAACAACCTTCACGTTCACATTAATAATTCACATTAATTCTGTGAACTAACTTAAGATATTTTAGCAAATGAGTCCTCCTTATCACCTTGACTAGCCTATTTAGCCCTAGCAGACACTGCTAGGCTGGTTTGCGCTAGCGGCTGTGAACTTGATAGGTTGTGCAGTTTCATTCATTCATAATCAACTAACGTATAGCTTGTTCTTCAACGTCCATGGTGAGTTATATAATTTTACACAGGACCCATAAACTTGTATAATGGTACGTTCATAGCAGCACTCATTACTGCCTCTTCTGCCATGCTAGGGGCGGTTCATGTTCAGAAGACCTGTCACTTCAAATCAGCTGACCAATAGAGAGTGCAGTTGAACAACCTCTTCTATGACCTGCCCCTGCTAAAAACTTGTAAGAAGTTAGAAGCAAAAGAAAGATTTCAGCAGCAAAAGAGAGATTCCAGAAGCAAAAAAGATATTGGCAAATTCAGCAAATAGAAAACATTAAAGCAAAAACTAAAATTTATATCAGAATGAGTGAAAAAAGTTTGATTTTACTTTAATTATTTATATTTGCAACATTTTAATATTTCACATTTTGCTTGTAGGTTTTTTTTTTATTTTGAAAGCTGTAAAAATTCACAGAATAGGATATAACAATTTCATACATTTTTCTAGATTTATTATTGAAAATAGTGATTCCAAACTTTTGAACAGAAGTTCAAATGTGTCTGTGGAAGCATATAGTGTAAACATTTTATAAAGTCCTTAGGCAGTCCTTATGCACCGTAAACTGATGTGTTACCATATATTGGTATTCACCATACATTGGATACTCAAAATGGAATATCACATGTAAGGCTTGGCTTTCCATTTTTGCTATTTTTGATATACATAAAGCACCCTAGATTGTGGAACAAATAAGGTGCAATCATTTACCATTCAAGGCAGAATTGTTCCTTAATCCTTCTAGATTACCTTTGTTATCTCTGCTCATTATCCATTCTTAAAATACAAATCACCAACAAAAGGCTATATACTTCATTTAATCTATAAAACAAAGTGCATTTTCTCATTTGAAAACATCTTTATGCACCAACTGTTGTTTTTTTTCCTGTCATCTCTCCAAGTCTTAGGAAAAAGTATTTATAGGAATGCAATGTACCATGACATTACAGACTATATGTCCAAAATTTTGCAGACATCCTTCCTAATTGGTTAATGCTTTAAGATGTACCCACTGCTGACACAGGCATTGAATTGTGCGCACACAGCTTGTATAGTCTTGTACAGTCTATTGAAGGGGTGTCTAATCTTATCTGCAAAGAGCTTGTGTGGTTGCAGTTTTTTTTTCCAACAAAGCAGGAGTACAGCTGATCAGTTATTTGAAGACTGAGCAATTGATTAAACAAGTGAAATCAGGCAATTCTCTGCTTGTTTGGACTGAAAACCTGAGCCACACCGGCTATTGGCAGATAAGACTGCATGCCACAAGTCTACTATCAACATGCCCCATGTCCAGGATGCCCCACATTGGGCTGTGAAGCGGTGCCAACAGCGCATTCTGGGGTCCACTTCTTATTACTGAAAATAAGTACCTGACCTAAATAATGCTCTTGAGGCTGAATGTGTTCAAATTCTCACAGCAATGTCCCAACATCCAGTTTAGATCCTTCCTAGAAGAGTAAAGGCAGTTTCTGCAGCCAAGGAATAGGGAATACTCCCTGTTAATACCTTAAATTTTGGTAGAAACATAGGATGAGCAGGTGTCTACAAATGTTTGGACTTATAGTGCATCATTCTATGAGGTAATAGATATACTATGATAAGCTTCACATCTTTCTGGAAGTCAGTTTATGGAATACTGTATCATGTATGGTTTATCTGTTAAGGCTGTACTCCAAGCACCATTGCTTGAATTACATTTTGCATACATGTAAATTGTCTGTAATTCTGTGGGTGCACCTTCATACTGTACTAAAACAGGTAGTTGTGACATGTATAATCATCCATTTGAATGATAAAAGTTCTATATTTACCTGTTCAAAATAAATACGTAAAGAGAACTGATAGTCATGAGAAAGAGACAGACATTGGCTGCAGAAAGTCATTTCTTCGGTTCCTTGAGCAGATGTGGAAAAAACAAACATCTGATCAAGTCTGATGATTTCTATAAATTTCAGTTGCAGTGATTGCCATGCACTTGCAGATTAGATCAGCAGAGGAACGAATAGATCAATGTTGCAAACACATTAGTTTCCCATAGTATATTTTTGATTTTCTTTTTTAAGTTAGAATACAGAAACAAAAGAGAAAGATTTGGTCATCTGGTCATAGTTGAGCCTGCATATCCTTTCCAGTTTTTTGTAGAGCCTGCATAACCGTTACAGGGGGAAACAATCTTTACCAAATGCACCAGAAAGTGTTTTAACAGACTTAGCCATTGAGTCCAGATCTTTTTGGCATTCATAGCGTTGCTTGGAAACTGGGGTCCAATGAAATGTTCCTTTCTGGTGACTCAATGTAGTTGGCAGATTCCTGCAGTTTCAGCAGCATAGCCATCTGAATGAGTGGTAGATAGCACATAAATTTTTCTGTAAGCTATTGTTAAATTAGGTAGCATCTTAACATGTTGCAACACTGGGAACTGGAACATGTCTTACACTAAATGATTTCTCTGGTGCTTTGCAGAAAATGAAGCATGGAGCAGCATTAAAAGGGCCTTATCATATCAAGATGGCTGATCTCAAAACCCTTTAAAATTACTGTCTATACTTTTTCTAGCCTTTACTTAAATACTCAACATACTGATGATTCACTCAATGATTTTTCATCATTATTTGAGGCAAACTCATTATAAACATTATGAAAAATGACTTGGACAGCTTAAAACATCAACTGTTCTGTGTATAGTACTTTTTATAGACCTGCTGTGAAGCCTTACCAGTGGGTCTGACTCCATGGCCAGTAGCTGTGTGTCCTTTCCAGGCCTGTCACTGTTGGACTGTGTTGGGACAGTGTTGGGGCCAGCAATGGGGGGAGGGAGGTGCAAGAGCTTAGCTTGGTCCTGCTGGGCTGAGGGCCAAGGCAGAGTGTCTCGTACCCACTCCACTGGGTCCTCCCATACTGCCTTCTGACAATGAACCTGCAGCAGATAACAAAACGTTAATGACCCAAATTGCTCAGTAAGTCACAGACAATCAAACAATAAAATACCAAGTATAGAGCTCTGCCTCAACCTCTCTGTCTCTCTCTCTCTCTCACACACACACACACATTCTGAGCCTGTGAGGACCTGGGGACTATTCCAGCGGTCACTGGGCGGAAGGCAGGAAACCGGAGCATCCTGAGGAAACCCAGGCAGGCACAGGGACAACATGCAAACTGCACACAGAAAAGACCCTGGTCGCCTGGCCAGTATGCAGATCTGTGTATTACAGATTCGCTCTATGTTGTGGTACACAGTACATCAGCAGACAGATTTTAAAATTGGGAGACTTTTTATAATTTGTTGTAAATGTGTATTGAAATGTGTTATGTTAAACATATTTATGTTCTTCTCAGATATGTTAATTTAGCAAATAACAATAACTGTGCATTAAAATGTACAGATGTATTTTCTCTATAGAACATATGTTAACTTCTCTTAGCAAATCAACAAAACTTTATTTGGCCAGGGTGCCCAAACTTTTGCATAAAACTGTGAAAATCATAGAATTTTGTATCTCCCCCCTTTTGCTCCACAAATTGTGCAAAAGCTTCTGATGAGTACAGCAAATCCACCTGACATTTCTTTATTTTACATTTTTCTAAATTTTACATTCTGTTGTTTATTTAAAGGTTTAAAAGAAAGAAAATCCAGATTTTCAATGTAAGTTTTATGGAAATAATCAAGCCTTAAAATACTATTATAATAATATTAATTACATAAATCATAATTCATTTGCGGACTTCAGCAGTTAGGGTACTATCTTCCTGCTCACAACTGATTTGGCGTGGCCTGGTATCCTATAATCCACAGCCACAGGTCTGCAGCCTGGTGTTTTTGAGACTCTGCCTTAGTGGTCCTTTCAGCATAGAGCCAGTCATTTTCTTTATCAAAACCTTATCAATGTAGCATGAACAATTTTCCCCTACCTTCATCCCATCCTTTGCTCCTTCTTGCAGATAGGGAATGATTGACTGGTTCCACAGATCAATGAACCAGGAACGAAACTCTGCTAATGTCACTGGGCATGACAGGAAAAAACATGGACCTGCAAAGACAACAGTGAGTCATCTAACAAGAACTACTAACAGCGCCGTCAAATGTCAGAAAAAAATTCCTTTAGGACGGTACCAATAAGGAAGTCAGATGTGCTGTGTTTCTCCAAAAATGTGTGCAGGTGGTACCAAAGCTTGGGGACCCAGTCCAGCACCTTCAGCAGCTCTCCATGGTGCACTGTGCTCTCATCCTCTGCCTCAATCAGCTTCCTGTGCAGGTAACGCAACAGGAAGCCATTGGCAGGCTCCACATTGTTGGAGAAGGTAACCATCCTGATTAAAAATACAGGAAAATGAAAAATAAATAACCATGACATGAATAACATGCTTGTAATGAAAGCATCTTTGATCAAAGGTTTAGATCATTTGTTGATAGGTGCCATGCTGTTGACATAAGAAGCAATCCTGGAGGAACAATAAATCCTGTAACATACTAGCCAATAAGTGTCTGACCACACCTGAAACTGAGGTGCAGGCCATGATTTGATGACATCTTCACAGGTTGATTGGTTGTTCCAATTATGTATGGGCTGTGATAAGTGTGAAAACATAATTATTCATCTAAGTGAACACATTTTAAAACAGTTTATTTTTGCAGTCCATCAAAATTTAATTTAGTTCAAGCATTTCTCACCATTTGTGATATTTGCACGTCAGTGCACTGTTGACCAGCTCACTAATAGATGCTGCATCACTGACATCATCTAAAACAATGACCAATGGGATGTCTTCTGCACTGCAGTCATGGTCAATCTGATTGGCTAGATTTGACAAGTACAGCTGGAGCTCCTGAAATGGTAGAAAATTGAGGTGAACATTCTGACAAAACTGGCAACTGCCACTTAATTGAACAAACAAACAAAAGAAAAGTTTAAATATGTAGATATGTATTGTTTTTGGAGTGATATGTTATATAATATGTTTCAGTGACTTTAATGATGTTTTACTGTAACATAATACACAATGTTTTTTCCTATATGCCTATATAGTATTTTTTTCCAAGAAGTCATTTTTCTGACAATGAAATGTAGCCCAAGACTGCACATTAAATTAACAGCCTATTTTTCAAAATATTTTTGCATAATTTAACCAAGTCATTCAAAGAGGTTTTATGTGAAATCTTACCAAAACAATTTCATTACAGTGGTATTGATAGGAACTAGGAGTTGGGATGTCTATAATACAAATTTAGTCACTTCCTTCTTTGTACAATGACCAGTTGCTATCCAAAACAACCTACATGAGTTTTCATGTGATGTTAATAGTGAACCTGAAGGAAAAAAGATCTTGCCTTATAACACACTGTATGTACCAATTTGCCATGCATGTATTTACAAAAAAAAACTTTAAGACAAAACTTTATCTCAGAACTACTATAAAACAATGCATCAGGCATTAGGTAATGTACCTGTAACCATTCTGTGTTACAGCTTTTTGTGATACAGTGTTTAGAGTCATTAAATAGTTTTGAGATCTGCTTCCTGTCAACACTTCTGTGAATAATTCTGATTTGGCAGGTTTGTGTAGGATGGTCCATGCAAAATCAAACCACCCTAAATGACTTTGTTTAAATCTTATTGACTTAATTATTCAGAAATAAAATCTGAATTTCTCTTTTAATATGCGTCACAAAACCTGATCCATAATGTGCATTCACATTTAAGATTTAAATCAATAGTTTCATCAAAAATGCTAACAAGTAAACAATATTAAGCACCAGTTACCATCTAGTTTTCATAATAGCATCTTTCTTTTCATTCTTTATTAGCAACATTAGCACAGTTGAAGTTTTTCTTTAAATCAGAATGACTACATAGATGCTTACCTTGCAGGTCTGCTGGTGCATGTTGAAGGTAACAACATGTCCAGGGGCTCCCTCATGGGCAGTCTTCTCTAGCAAGTAATCAGCCAGATGAGAAGTGAGGTGGGTTTTTCCTGTGCCACTGGGACCTGACAGAATCAGTCGTCTGTGCTTCAGCAACAGACTAATATAGTGTTGCATCATTGGCTTGGGAATAAGTGTCTCAAAGACAAGACTGTCGACACATTTTTCCTTAAAACCTAAGAGAGGGTAAAAAAAGAAAGGTAGAGGTAAGGGGAGGAGAGAGCATAAAATTAATTTGTTACAAACAATGGGGAGGATCAAAAATGAAAAAATAAGGTAGAAGGCTAGAATTCAAAAAGGAAAGAATTACAAAAAGAGAGAAAAAAAAAATCCTAAAGTTGACCGTAAGAAGGAAACCCTTTCGTGTCAATTAATAAATAGTGATATGGGAAAATGTGACACAAAAGAAATAAAATCAATGATTATTTGTATCAATGAATTAGTAACACAGAAATATTCTACAAAAATGATAAGATTTTTCAGTTTGAATCTAATTCCAGACGTGTATCTTCATAAGCTCATATGCAATCATGATCATCAGCACCAGTATTAATAAATCTTAATTACATTTGTTTACATTTATGGCATTTGCCAGACATTCTATCCAGAGTGACTTAAAATTTTACATTTTTTACACAGGTAGGCAAAGGTAGTGTTAGGAGTCTTGCCCAAGGACTCTTATTGGTACAGTGCAGGGGGCTTTGTCTGGCATAGGTTTGTACCCCATTCTACAGCGTAGAAGGCAGGTGTTACCCACTAGCACAGAACTGCACACTAAAATTATACACTATACCACAGTGGTTGGTATAGTATATAGTTTTAGTGTGCAATTCTGTGCTTGCATATGAAAAAGTGTTCTGTGACCAGACATATTTTGTCACCAATGAGCCTATGTGTGTGTATGCATGTGTGTATGCCAGCCTGGGTTGTGCATGTTTCTGTTCAACTTGAACAAGCGGGAGCCAGTGGAAAAAGAGGAATCAAACAATGAGAGACAATGAAGATACCTTTAAGGGTCACAGTAATATGTCCAGGCCCTTTATTCAAAAAGTAAGAGGGCAAACTATCTGGACTTTCGTCGCCAAGTTCCCGCCTGACTTGGTTTATACTGTAGCTGTGTATGGAGTCGACAGACAGTCCCATGCTAGTACTGGGGTCCACCTGGGAAATGTAGTCCTAAAAGAGACAAGTAAACTAAAATTACAGGTACTACACATACACAATATTAAAAACAATCAAGAATCAAATGTATTTGAGTCCATTTGATTTGAGTCTAGTTTAACTATTTCATGCTTAGCATAGCATAACCCACCTGGAAAGTTGTGGTAATGACTGTGTCCAGTGTAGCCCAATCAGTATTTGAGTCTATCCTTCCCGAACCAATATAGAAATCCTGTTTCACCCGCTAAATCAATAGACACATAGGTTAGCAACCCAATATACAGATTTTAAAAATACATGTCTATTTATATCGCAATACCTCTCTAGATAACGGTTGGTCAGCCATGCCAACCACCACACGCAGCCGAACTTCACCCCTTGGCGAAGATAAACTCATTACCTCCATGGGTACATTGTCTAGAGAAAGAAAAATAAATAAATAAATAAACAATCTGTCTCAACTGCATAATTAACCTAAACTAGTGAAGTTAAGTGCCATCTTGCATTTTAGTGTAAATGAGTCGCAATTGCTGCTTGTCAAATGTTAAAGTGAATCTAAATTATAAGTAGTTAGAGCGAATCTGGGAAGGATGTGGTTACATGTTAGTTTTACCGTCTGTCATAACTAAAGTTAATGTAATTAGTTAAGTTAATTAGTCGAATGACAACAAAATGTTAAAGACATTCGCCAAAGTTGAACACATTCTGTCAATTATTACAGCTAAATAATGGCAATGGTTAGCTGGCTTGAACTTACTCGGCTCAGAACACTCATTAAGGCTAAGACTAAAAGACCTAGCCAGGTTTGTGGCAGTTGTGAGGTGGCCAGATCCAAGCATAGAAGCCAGCCCCGACGGCTGAGAGGTGGAGGAGGTGGGGAGAACGCAAGGGAGCACCAGTGACTGTGGAGCACTTCCTGTTTTCAGCTGGTCATTTTCTGCCTTCAGGTTTTCCACTGTTAACTGAAGGGAAGAAGTGTCATCTATCATTACAGGTCTCTAGAATAGCAACAACTCTAACACTGCTTAAAATGTAGCAAAAGGTATTGGGGCTGGTTTCATTTTTATAATGCAAACAATGCTTTACAATATTTGCACTACCAGTATCACATCATTTTTGGAATAAATGTTCGATTAAAAGGCAAACTCACTAACTGCGGTGGAAAAAGTACACAACATGAGATGCTGACAAACCTGCATGTTGTTCATGGCCTCTCTCAGCTGTTCCAGTTGATGGGCTGAGTTTAGCGCCTCTAGACGGATGTCTGTCAGCTTCATCTCTTTCTCCCAGAGCTCAGAGCGAAGTTCAGACACCACTTTTTCCTCACTTTCCTGTTCCTCATTCCCTTCATAGATCCTACAAAACAAGAGTGTCAGACTGTTTCTCCTTTGGTTACCCAGGTGAAACTGTTCATTATTGTCTCAGAGCACATTTTTTTAATATTTAAGAATTCAACAAAAATGAATAGTTGCTGCTTTGCAGTTAATTTTCAGATGCTTTTTTTAAAAAAATATACATCCACAGTCATACTTCTCTACATGAATAAAAACAACCAGCTTACAGTGGGTAAAGAGCTATCACTCACACAGAAGAAGAGTTTGCCTGGGTGGACTGAAGGGACATGGGCATAGTCTCATCTCCTTCATGGTTCAGTTTGGGAGAGCTGGGGGCAGAGGAGTCGGGAGTGGCGATTTCCTCAATGTCAGAGTACAGAGAGCCAGACTTTGTACCCTTCTTAATGCTAAATGCCTTTCCAAAGGAGCTCCGTAACTAGAAGGAGAGAGAGAAAGAGAGAATGAGTGTGTGAGAGTGAAAGAGTACAAGTACAAAATACATGGGAGGGCTGTGTTTGTTAACATCAATTCATGTATTTGTTACTGCTAGAGGAGACAAAAAGCAATAAAAATGCAGAGTAAGAAATGTAACCTATTGCTTATTCCCAGTTGTTGCTATTATTAGACAGAAATTACAACTGCTAGACAGAAAGCTAAACATTACTATTTCTGTGAGAACTCGTGTCTCATTTTACTTTCTGGTCACTTCTGCACTTCAGTGTTAGATTTGTGCTAGGAGGGTTCAGCTATGGAAAATGTTTTTAAGGTGACCTATTCATCAGTTATTTTGACAGAATATTCAGAATATTGTATTTTAAAATTAAATATAATTTACTTTAATGAAATGATTTCATAAAAGACTTATTCAAATAATAATTACCAAAAAAAACTTTCTTTTGCTTTACAGTTTACAGTTTACAAGATCTTGTAAAAATTTGACACTGTGCTGTCAACAATAGACAACAAAACAAATTTTTGCAACAACAAAAAAATTCACTGCTGTGCAATTAATCTTCACATGCAGGAATTGTAAAGGCACATGCTATGGCAGTATTACTGGTGCAATGGTTGATTATTCTCTCAGATCACTGAATTCTATTTATTAAGGCCTCCTAAGAGGAAAGAAGACAAAGAATATTGGTGGTGGAATGAGGAAGTCCAGGAGAGTATTCAGAAGAAGAAGGAAGCTAAGAAAAAGTGGGATAACCAGAGAGATGAAGGAAGTAGGCAGGAGTACTGTGAGGTTAGTCGCATAGCAAAAAGAATGGTGGCAAAGGCAAAGGCTCAGGCCTATGATGAGCTGTATGAGAGGCTGGACAGTAAAGAAGGAGTAAAGGACTTGTATCGTTTGGCTAAAAAGAGAGATAGAGCTGGAAAGGATGTACAGCAGGTTAGGCTGATAAAGGATAGAGAGGGAAATGTACTAGTGAGTGAACAGAGAGTGTTGAGTAGATGGAAGGAGTACTTTGAAGAACTAATGAATGAGGAAAACGAGAGAGAGAGGAGGACAATGGGGGGAGAGATAGTGGATCAGGAAGTGCAGTGAATTAGTAAGGTGGAAGTGAGGGCAGCTTTAAAAAGGATGAAGAATGGAGAGGCAGTTGGTCCAGATGACATACCTGTGGAGGTATGGAGATGTTTAGGAGAGAAGGCAGTGGACTTTTTAACCAGGTTGTTTAACAAAATCCTGGAGAGTGAGAGGATGCCTGATGAGTGGAGAAGCAGTGTACTGGTCCACATTTTAAGAACAAGGGTGATGTGCAGAGCTGCAGTAACTACAGAGGTATAAAGTTGATGAGCCACACCATGAAGGTATGGGAAAGAGTTGTTGAAGCAAGGCTAAGGCAAGAGGTTCAGATCAGTGAGCAGCAGTTTGGTTTCATGCCCAGAAAGAGTACCACAGATGCAATTTTTGCATTGAGAGTGTTGGTAGAGAAGTACAGAGAAGGTCAGAAGGCGCTACATTGTGTCTTTGTGGAGCTAGAGAAGGCATATGATAGGGTGCCAAGACAGGAACTGTGGTACTGAGGAAGTCAGGTGTAGCTGAAAAGTATGCTAGGGTGGTGCAGGACATGTATGAGGATAGTGAGACAGTGGTGATGTGTGCAGTTGGAGTGACAAATGGTTTCAAGGTGAACGTAGGGTTACATCAGGGATCAGCTTTGAGCCCTTTCTTATTTGCAATGGTGATGGACAGGTTGACAGATGAGGTCAGGCAGGAGGCTCCATGGACCATGATGTTTGCAGATGACATTGTAATCTGTGGTGAGAGTAGAGAGCAGGTGGAAGAGAATCTGGAGAGGTGGAGGTTTGCACTGGAGAGGAGAGGAATGAAGGTCAGTAGAGATAAGACGGAATACATGTGTGTGAATGAGAGGGAGGCAGGTAGAAAGGTGAAGATGCAAGGAGTAGAGGTCGTAAAGGTGGATGACTTCAAATATCTTGGGTCAACCATCCAGAGCAATGGAGAAAAGAGGTGAAGAAGAGGGTGCAGGCAGGATGGAGTGGGTGGAGACGGATGTCATAAGTAACTATAAAAGGTCAGCTGTTAAAATGAAACATACATATAGTGAATATCTACTAAAAATCTTTCTGTTTTAGTTGATCAAGCCTGCAATGTCTCTGGAGACATAGGGAGCATAAGCAAGTAGTCTGACACATTTTGCCGTTATCAGAATAAAACCTTGTATCTCCACTTTTTAAACTTTTCATTTTTTGACATAACTTGAAAATACCCATTACCCTTTACATTGTGTGAAAATTTCATGACGAATGGACTAAAATAAATGGCCCATAATTATGGGGGAAAAAAATCTGGTTCCATTTACTTAAATTAAAAGTACACACAAGACTAAGATCAAATTGCACAGTGCCAAACGGGGGTGTAGTGTAAAGCACAGTGCCACTGGACTGCCACTGGATGGAGGAGGAGATAATGCTATGGGGTTGTTTCTCAGGTGCTGGCCTAGGCCCCTTAGATCCAGTGAAGGGAAATCTTAATATTTCAGCAGACCAACCCCATCAAGCACCTTTGGGATGAACTAGAACAGAGACTGTGAACCAAACCCTCTCGTCCAACATCAGTGTCTGACCTCCCAAATGCTCTTCTGGATTAATGGGCAAAAGTTCCCAAAAGACACACTTCAACATCTTGTAGAAAGCTTCCTAGAGTGGAAGCTGTTAAAGCTGCCACGGTGAGACCAACTTCATATTATTGCCTAAAGACTGCTTTAGAATGGGAGGTCATAAAAGCTTCTGTGGGTGTGTAGGAGTCCCAGTACTTTTCTCCACATAGTGCATGTTTAAAAAACAAAATTGATAGGGCAAAACTATTTGCACACCACCAACATTTGTACTTTGTTGCAAAGCCACTATTGGCAATTCCAGCTTCGAGACATCTAAGGCAAGAAGGTAGATCGATTTTTGCAGCACTGTGGTTCGTGTGTTTTGGCCCATTCCTCTCAGCAAACCTTTATCTGTCCAAGGTCCCTTTATCTGTCCAAAGATCCCTCTGTTGGAGTCACAATTTAAAAAATGCATTTGCACAAAAAAATGTATTCTTTTAGTTTTGCAGCATTAAGACACAGAATGTAGATTGTAGATGTAGAGATTAATTTTATGTTTACCATATATATATATATATATATATATATATATATATATATATATATATATATATAAATAATTTTTTCCCATTTTCACCCCAATTTAGTACTTTCCAATTCCACCCGCTACTACTTAGGACTCCCCCGATCACGCGATACTACCAATGCTAGGAGGGCGAAGGCTAGCACAGGCTTCCTCCAGGACCTCTGAAACCAGCCACTACATCTTTTGTAGACAGCCAAATGCACTCGGAGGAAAATGCCGACCGCCAGATCTGTTACGTCAGCCTGCACTGACTAGTATCGCATTGAGTAATGGAGGGAGAAAGGGGGCCATCCTATTCACCCAGAGAGAGCGAGGCCAGTTGTGCTCTCTTGGATTCCTGGCTATGGATGGCTGCAGCATCACCAGGGATCGAACTCACGCTCTCCTAATGATGGAGCCAACGCTTAGACACAGTGGCACCACTCGGGAGTCACTATGTACATATATTTTAATAGTGTCTTAATAATTTTTCCCAATAAATTTTGTTAAATTTTTAAACATGTTTGTTTATGCTTGTAAATACATTGCATTTATAAATATGAACAAAACACAAAAGACATTTTGGGTCAACATTAGGTAGATATATGCACTGGAACTCTGTCTTGTTTCCCCTCACTATGTATTATTAACATTTGCACAAAATAAAGGTGCTGACAATGCACATTTGTGTTTACAGCAACAGGAAAAAAAAAAAAAAAAAAAAAAAAAAAATATATATATATATATATATATATATATATATATATATATATATATATATATATATATATTTTTTTTTTTTTTTTTTTTTTTTTTTTTTTTTATGATATTCACTGGAAATGTCTATGGTTGTCGTTAACCAAAATAAAAATCACAGCATGGAATGAAAATAATCACACTGGGCATCACAAATTTTAGTGCAGAAGACTCACCTCATAGACCTCAGATTTCACAAGATAATTCACATGACAAGGAAAATAAGAGAAGAGTTGGGGTCACAGTATAACACTGTAATCGATATAGTAACAAATTACCATTTCAATGGACAGGCACAGGGCCAAATAATACGTTGGGGTGCTTCTTGCACTCTTTTCTCTTACCCAGTTCTTTTTCTTTTTCTTTTTGGCATCCTCTTTCAGACTGCCCATACTTGAGTGGCTGGTAATACTGTTCAGACTAGCGATGCTTTCTGATGAGTTCTGTCTCTTAATTCGCAGCTCTAAGACAAAGAAAGTTATTTGACAAGTCACATTCCTGTTATTTCCCTAAGACATGAAAAGGTGTACACTATATTTCTGGTGTTAAAGGGGAAATGGTATAATGTAGTATTTCATTAGGTAAACCCTGAAAAAATATTTTTCTCACCTTTAGGGGTAACATCAGGGTTATTGAGTGCTACTTGAATAACAGCCTGTGCCTCAATGTTCCTGGCTTTCAAATTTTCTATAGTCTTCCTCAATTCCATTAGCTCAGAGTCCTGTAGGGACAGACACCATCATTTGAGCATCTTCTCATCAATTACAAATAAATGAAACAGTAAAATTACGTTGATTTGGCCAATATTAAACAGGAATTTGCTCAATGTCCCTAATAGATAGAGTAGAACTTTTGTAAAACATTTATTTGGAATTCTAGGAACTTTGTCACTTGTCTGAGGACTGTATGGTGAATCATACTTAACTGCTGGCCACCCAATCCAAGGGAGAACACCAATGTTGCTAAATTTCTTCCATTTGTAAACTGGCTGAACATGGTCTGACAAGTAGCACACCTTTTCCTTCAACAAGGTTTCTTCTGATCTCACAGTGTAACTGAGACTCACTACACCATATTACTCTTGAACAGAATTACTATTGCGAAGAACAAGTAACAAAAACTTTTTAACCTTTTTACCATATTTATCCTTTTAATGTGGAGTTCAAACTTCATCATGCAATTGTACGTATAAGTGAGACCTTAAAAATGCAGAAAATTTTGTATTTTTCACTTGGGCTTGACCACCACTGGTGTGGACTTGGACAAACTGGGATCTCATTAATAAATGGCATCTACCCACAGAATCGGGTCTGGAATGTACTCACCAAGAACCACTAAACCATTTCCTTGTGTCCAGTCATTCCTTTTGCTTAGTGTTGTTCAGTTTAATGTCTGTTGATCATTTAAAAACTTGCTCAGTTTCCTTGAGTGGCACGGTTTCAGTTGATGTATTTTAATCATGAGTAGCATAAAAAGAGTCAGTAAAGAAAATAACACAAATGTGAATTGGCTGGCTCTGAGTAGCCGCATTAGGTGTGTGCTTTCTAGCAAACGTTTTGATAGGCTAAGTTCATCAGATTTCAATGTCAACTTTAACGACACTGAAGAGTCAGCTGTCCCATTTGTTCTGCATCGTTTCCTTGATTCCCTCGTATACTACAAGGGTAGGAAAAGAGCTGTAGGGAGGGAGAGGTAGGGCAGGAGGAGTAGCAAAAGTTTCTGGACACAGCCACGGTTCAACTAATCTGATTTTTTAGGGCGCCATTTCCTGTTTTTTTGTGCGCATGCACACTTTCACTTCGGAATCCACTCAGAGTTTTCTAAAAGTGTCTCATGGTCTTTTTACTGCAGTGCTTTAGTGGCTGTTCTAAACTTATAAACTGCATTGGGTCATGGCCTTTGAGTGGTAGAGACTTTGCCATCTTATGGAATCCCTTTTGCTTAGCCTTGTTACTGACAAAGTGGTTAGAAAGTTATGTGGGATATTATGATTCTGCTTGTTAACAGTAGTGTAGTTTGATTGTCTACCTTTTGTTCAGCACTGACTGAGAGGGACTGCAAGCGTGTGGTCATCAGGGTGAGACTCTGTTCAAACGCTGCCACCAAGTTAGCCTGTAAATGAAAAGTGCAATATCTAATATCATATTAAGCAATTTAAATGTTTGTGTCTCTGCAACATTACAGAAACTATAATTTGAAAATTAGGGGTGTTCAACTGGGTTACTTCCAGGTCACAGCTCTGCGGCGTTCTGCCTTCAGACACACCTGATTCATCTTATCAAGCTAATTAACTCTTCATTAGTTTTACTCTGGGTGTTAGGAAAAGGAAAAAGGAAAACGCTAATCCCAGCAGAGATGTGGCTTTAAAAGAACCTAGTTTGACTCACCAACCTGAAGTTTAGATTAAGTGCTGCAGCATACTGTATACCAGATGAAGAAGGTTTCAGTAAAATACCTGCTATATGATGTGCTTTAAAGCCTCCAAAATTTCAGGGCAAATCATCAATGCATAGCAAATATAGTAAAAATTCTTTAAAATGCTATTTATAGTCCTTCCAAGAGATTACACTTAGTCGAAGCATAAAATGAGCCAGCTTTTTTCATTTTAGGCAGTAGTACATACAAGGTGTATACAGTACACTGAACAAATGCACATACATTAGCAGATAGCTGAGAAGTCAGGCTGGCCACTTTCTCCTGGGAGGACTCCAGCTCTCTTCTCAGCTTACGAATTTGCTGTGGATAAAAACAAAACTGACGTGTTAGTCCCAAATTCTAGACATGCCTCAGCGGCTCAGTTACAGTGGCCCAAACTATTGCAGAGCTTATTTTATATGGAGGCCAAACTCACATGTGTAAAATAATAACTAACTATCTAGAGACATGACTCATAACATTCCTGGATAGCAGTATAAATTCCTAAAATACAAACTGAATTCCAAAAAAGTTGGGACAACAGGAAAAACGTGAATAATAAAAAGAATGCAGTGACTTGTAAATCTTTAACATGTATTCAACTGAAAACTACAATTACGAGATAAGTAATGTTTCAGCTAATTAACTTCACAGTTTTGTGTGTCTACATATATAAAACATAAATATATGCATGTTTATATATGTGTGTATATGTACAGGGGTTGGACAATGAAACTGAAACACCGCGTTTTAGACCACAATAATTTATTAGTATGGTGTAGTGCCTCCTTTTGCGGCCAATACAGCATCAATTCGTCTTGGGAATGACATATACAAGTCCTGCACAGTGGCCAGAGGGATTTTAAGCCATTCTTCTTGCAGGATAGTGGCCAGGCCACTATGTGATGCTGGTGGAGGAAAACATTTCCTGACTTGCTCCTTCCAAACACCCCAAAGTGGCTCAATAATATTTAGATCTGGTGACTGTGCAGGCCATGGGAGATGTTCAACTTCACTTTCATGTTCATCAAACCAATCTTTCACCAGTCTTGCTATGTGTATTGGTGCATTGTCATCCTGATACACGGCACTGCCTTCAGGATACAATATTTGAACCATTGGATGCACATGGTCCTCCAGAATGGTTCGGTAGTCCTTGGCAGTGGCGCGCCCATCTAGCACAAGTATTGGGCCAAGGGAATGCCATGATATGGCAGCCCAAACCATCACTGATCCACCCCCATACTTCACTCTGGGCATGCAAGAGTCTGGGTGGTACACTTCTTTAGGGCTTCTCAACACCGAAACTCGGATGTGGGGAAAACAGTAAAGGTGGACTCGGAGAACAATACATATTTCACATTGTCCACAACCCAAGATTTGCGCCATTGAAACCGACATTTGGCATTGGCACGAGTGACCAAAGGTTTGACTATAGCAGCCCGGCCGTGTGTCTTGACCCTGTGGAGCTCCTGACAGACAGTTTTGGTGGAAACAGGAGAGTTGAGGTGCACATTTAATTCTGCCATGATTTGGGCAGCTGTGGTTTTATGTTTTTTAGATACAATCCCGGTTAGCACCCAAACATCCCTTTCAGACAGCTTCCTCTTGCGTCCACAGTTAATCCTGTTGGATGTGCGTCCTTCTTGGTGGTATGCTGACATTACCCTGGATACCGTGGCTCTTAATACATCACAAAGACTTGCTGTCTTGGTCACAGATGCGCCAGCAAGACGTGCGCCAACAATTTGTCCTCTTTTGAACTCTGGTATGTCACCCATAATGTTGTGTGCATTGCAATATTTTGAGCAAAACTGTGCTCTTACCCTGCTAATTGAACCTTAACACTCTGCTCTTAGTGGTGCAATGTGCAGTTAATGAAAATTGGCCACCAGGCTGGTCCAATTTAGCCATGAAACCTCCCAAACTAAAATGACAGGTGTTTCAGTTTCATTGTCCAACCCCTGTATATACACATACACTAAATTTGATGACTGCAACATGCTCCAAAAAAGTTGTGACAGGGGCATGTTTACCACCTTTCCTTTTGAACAACATTCAATAATTTTTTGATTTTCACTTTTTCAGTCTATGTCAGTATGCAGTACATTTTTATGTCTTTATGTACAATACATAAAGACATAAAAAAAAATCTGGGAAAAAAAATGCATGCATGCATTCATTATTATGTACAAAGTTTCATAGCTATCCTCCCTTTGCACCTCATTGTTGCAGTACACATGTATTATGGAAGGTCAGCTACATTTCAGATTAGGAACAGGTTGAAAGTCTGAGGAGAGAAATGGTGTGTACTAACTGAGACACTAATCCAGACACTAATAGTACGGCAGTGGCCCAGAAACAAACAGATCACTATAGTTTTCAATTCTATTGATTAATGGCTACACTAATGTTTCTCAGACCACTTCTCAGGAGCATCAGACACTTTATCTACCTAATGCATACCTAATACAGGTGTACCACGAACTTGAATAGAACAGAAATTTTGATTGTCTGGTTTTGGTAACTCAGATTTAGACATTACTCATCTTAGATGGACATGATTAGAATGCTGCAGTTTGTAGCCTGTTTGACTGAATATTTATGAAAACTGCCACAGCAATGACAATGCATCAAAAATAGACAAAGAATATAGAAAAGGAAAAGACAGAAACACTCACCTCCCCCTGCATCCTTTCTTCAGCCTGAGAGCATGCAAACAAGAATGAAAGAGCAAGACAATAAGCTGCTGGGCTGGTCTATTTCAACTTGCTTCCTTTCTCTCAGTTATCATACTAACTGTACTATTATCAACATTCCTGGAGAGGCCACATTAGCTACATAGGTTAGAAATACTTTGTGGATGTTAAGCTGGATTAATCATTGGATGAAAACATGAAAGCAGCACTTCATCAGTAGGCAGCTAGAGATGCAGAGAAACACATATGGCACAACACCAATTGTTGAGGGGGCATGGGAGTTTGCCTACCCAGTCTATAAGTGTTTTGTGGACTTACTACACCGGGGATTACTACTCCGGGCCATTCAATCTCCACTCCTGGAGTGAGAGCTGTGTTCATATACTCAACTTTAAGTCAGACTCTTTCAGTGTTAGCCTTGGACTCTGCCAGGGTCGTGCCTAGTCTCCACTCCTGTTCATATTTGTGGACAGGGAGTCAAGGCGTAGCTGAGGTCAGGAGGGCATTACGTATGGAGGCCAGGAGGGTGGCGTCTATGCTATTTGCACAATGTTGTTCTTTTGGCTGGATCACATGGATGCGCCATGCGGTAGCCGTAATGCGGTCACTGTACCAGACTGTAGTGGTGAAGAGTTTACCACCTATGGTCATGAGTTATGGGTAATGACTGACATCACTGGACTAAATGATTACAGGCTAGTGGCTCAGACCTCTGCAGTCATGAAGATGTTTGAATGCCTGGTTCTAGTTCACCTGTAAACCACTACTCTGCTGGATTCCCTGCAGTTTGTATACAGAGATAACAGGAAAACACATCAGATCCCCTGATCCTCAGTACTGGAGTAGCACAAAATTATACGCTCTCATGCCTGCTCTTCAGTCTTTACACCAATGATTGTGTCTCTAAGGAACCAGCTGTGAAGAAGTTTGCAGATGACATGACTCATGGCGAATGGGGATGAGTCTACCTATGGAAAGGAAGTCAAGGAGCTGGTTTCCTAGCATAGCAGCCAGTACCTGATTTTAAACATGAAATAAAGTGTGTATATAGTGGTGGATTTCAGGCGCAACCCCACTTTACTACCCCCCCCCCCCCCCCCCCCCCCCCCCCCCCACTATCAATGTCTCTGTGAATTCCACTGTGGAGTCACTTAGGTTCCTGGGCACCACCATATCCAGGGATCTAAAGTGGGATATGAACACCAACAAAGAAGAATAATACAACAAAGAATTGAGCTTTCTCTTCCTGAGAAAGTTCAAGAAACACAGAGCCCATCCTCACATCATCCCTAACAATCTGGTTTGGTTCCTCACAAGAACAAGCCTAAATTCTGTGCATTATCAGGACAGCAGATAGGATCACTGAATGTAGTCTGCCAATGCTTCAGGAT
This sequence comes from Pygocentrus nattereri, assembly GCF_015220715.1. NCBI lineage: Eukaryota > Metazoa > Chordata > Actinopteri > Characiformes > Serrasalmidae > Pygocentrus > Pygocentrus nattereri. The sequence goes on along the minus strand of NC_051219.1, from coordinate 20,975,263 downwards.
ATCTACAGCAGCATGGTGACTAAGCACGCTGGCAAAATTAGAGCCAACCCCTCTCATCCTGGACATCAACTCCTCCAGCCACTTCCCTCTGGAAGAAGATTCAGGGCCATCAAAGCAAGCACAACAAACATTCTTGCAGTATTACAGTATAACTCCTCCTGCAGCACTGCACTATTATTTGCACTATTGCACAAGTACATTTTGTATAAAATGTTCATATTATGCTGTGATATTTTGTATATAATAGTTTTTACAGCACACATCTATTTGACCTGCACATAATACAGACATCCACACATCTTGCATGTACCTTTCCAGAGCTCCTTTTACATTGGCTGTTCTATTTTTATTTATTATTCTATATTTCATGTACTGTATTTTATTTTACTTTTGCATTATCTCAGTATTTGTTAATAGTCTACGTGTTGTCTGGTCTGTTTAGTAAGTTACATCTGTTCACTCACCAAGACAAGTTCTTTGTATTTGTAACATACTTGGTGAAATAAATAGATTGACATCTTAAAAGATCAGTTTGAACAAAAATTAAATTGGTTGTAATAATAAAGCAAAAGTTAGCACTTTTTTTTTTATGCTGGGCTTGAAGATGAGGAGGCTGGTCCTTGATCAACCCTGTAGTCCTGTGGAGTGCCCTCTCACTTCTAGTTTTCTGTAAAGTAAAACTTGAGAACACCTTCTTCCAGCACATAGCAGACCCTAATAAATCTGTAGCTGTGTTAGCGCAGCCAAAGTGTAGAATTACCAACCCCGGTCATGCTCTTTTCTTACTGCAGTGACAGTTATATGTTGTCACATTACTGAATGAGTCTGCAGAAATTTAGTTCAGGGGATACTCACTGAGGAATAGCTGGAAGAAGCACTGGATGCCAGCGAGAGCACTGAGCCATGAACTGCAGAGAGGGGGAGAGAAAGCAAGAGAGAGAGGAAAGAGGGGAGAGAGGGAAGGGGGGGCAGAAATATAAATAAGAGAAAGAGAAAGAGAGAGAGAGAGAGAGAGAGAGAGAGAGAGAGAGAGAGAGAGAGAGAGAGAGAGAGAGAGAGACACAGACAGACAGACAGACAGACAGACAGACAGACAGACAGACAGACAGACAGGTTGACACAGTTTCAGTGCTTAGTCTACAATTACATCAGTGTAAACCAGTCTGGTCTACCAGTCAGTTTACTGTAGAGAAACTTACCATCATCTCCAGGTTCTTTGTCCCTGAAAGATCCAGAGCGCATCATGGTCCTAGGCCGTTCGGCCAATGATAGAGTGCTGCCCAGTGGAGACGCCTGGTACAGCTCAAAGCCAGTCTCATGGGCGGGGATGCTATTGGAGCGAGTCATCCTAGGAGTGCCTGTTCCAGGACTGTGTGCAACTATTACAGACAGCAGATGGTTCTATAAGTATTCCATTCTCGAAAAACATAACATTATTTTCTCCGCAAACAATGCAAACACAAGTGAAATACAACAACAGTTCACACTGATACTACTGTCTGTCTAAAGTCTCCTTGTACAGCTGTCACTTTTGATGATTATTCAAGTAATCCCAGTCTTTTTTAAAAAAGGACAACCAATAAAAATATAATTGGCAGAGCTATAACAAATAGGCTTGTAACAATCCCAGAGTAGTTACGTGGAAAAGATGAACCAAGAAATCTCTAAAAAACCTAATTAAAACATAAAAACATGCTTATAAATTAGTGTGTCTATCAGGCACTACTTCTTACTATAAGAGGGGTGAATAAAATAATTTAAAATATGCTCTGTCTTTAAGCAAGTCAATGATTACTCAATAATTTTTAAGAGTATATCATAGCCTCAAAAGCAATGGCTGCACATGCTTACCGATATTGTTTAGTGGAATCTTGCTGGTTAGCGTTGGAGATGGTAGCTGAGGAGGGCTGTTTATTGCACTCGGGCTGATAACTATGTGTGAGTGACGTCTCTCTTTAGTACCGTCTTTACTCTGAGATGAGGCGTGTTGGCTAAGGTGCATTGAAGGCACAATATTAGTCAACAGTCACATTATCACAGTGTTGGACCATCTCATTTTAAAGTGAGGCAGTTATATTATTATTATTGTTATTAAAATTATTATTATAAAAACGCAACGCATGGCAATTAACCTGGGCTATGTAAATGATGAGTATGAATGGAAATACCTTAATTCTTTCTTCGGCAGGGTATTTCTGTCTCTTTGTGAACTGCAAATGGAAGCGACATAGAAAGGCTACTATTCAGATGGCAGCCTGCATAGGAATTAAATGCTCAGGTGTCACAGTGTGAATAATAAGAAAGCAAAGCATGACCAGAGGGCTGGATGTGCAATTAAGAATTCAGAGAGAATGAGCGTACTAACATTCCATGTAAGATTAGATTCTTTAATTCCAGATCTTTATTTTTTTGGGTCGCAAGTTCAAAGTAGGAAAGTGGCATCTATAATATCATTGAATACAGTCTGCTTATTATGATCTTGCCTTTTTCCACAACAAATTCTGTAGCTGGATGGGTGTAAACTACAGTTAAGCTAACACTACTTAAAAGCAAAACAGGACGCATACCACATCTAACACAATTTAAAACCATTAGCTTAGCAAGCATCATGTTCACTCAAAGCTCAGCAAATCTTTCTAAACATGTCCACAAGTGGTTAAATGTGCAGATAAACAGGTTACACTATTTTTAAATTCAGTTCTGAAGGCAGAAAGCCTTACATATCCATTTAGATGAGTTTAAATGTAGAAAAAATACAAAAGAGAAAGAGCTTTAGTGTGATACAGCTTTATATAAACAGAGTGTTTATATAAAAAAAATGAAACAGTAAGAAGAAAGTGCAGTTTTTTTCCATAAGGGCAGCCTGAGATGAGCGATATTGTTGTAGAAATGGCATCACAGTACCAACTACATACCACAGGTATACAGAAGGATGCCAGGATAATGCCATTATCTATTTTTTCACCAGTTGTTTGATTTCCCTTACTGTTAAATGTTTTTTGGTACACAATAAATAATCATTGAAGGCTTGTCATCTGGCCATAGATATCATGATGCACACATTATAATGTGAATGTCTTAAAATGTTGCATACAAAACACACACACACACACACACACACACACACACACACACACACAAAACCCAACACATTCTGATTTCAACAGGATAACTGACAAATGCACACTGACCCACTGACACGTACACTAACCTTTCCATTGTGACGGTCAGAGAGGCTTTATTGCTTGCAGACCAGCTGCTTCCAAAACTTCTCTCTTCCTGCTTGGCTGTAGGCTCTACCACAGTGCTCCCTGCTGGACACAGACTCATCTGCAAAGGCAGGGACTCCATACTGTGATGTAGTCCAGAGAGGCGTGGGTAGAGCAGGGGAGAGCTGCCCACTCTGCCTTCTCTTTCCCCTGGTGAGCCAGAAAAACAGTCTGAACAGTTAACGTTGAGGATGGGTGCAGGGCTGGGTGTTAGACCAGGAGCAGTTGGACTGCATAGAGATGATAAATTCTGAAGTTTTGAATAAGGCAGCACGTTAGGAGGGAGATGGTCTTCCATATTTACTATACTGCAGTCCAGGCTGTTAGAGTTGACTTTATCCAGGTGGGTGGGTTTGGGCAGCGTTTTTGCACTCGAAGGCCTGGGAAGACTAAAGTAGACAAAAGAGTGTACATAAAAAGATGCTGTATGTACTGTAACTAGTATGTGCAAAGATTTGTAGGTTTTTAAAACATTCTTTGAAGGAATAAATAACTATGTCGTGAAATAATTTCAATGTAACAAAGTAGGCATTCAACTTAATTTAACATTTTCATTTAGTACTATTCTATGTGGGGAGCCGGCAGGTACTGACAGTAGAACTTAAGTAATTATTACCAGTGAAAATTTGGTGAGGGCAGATCAGAGTATTTCCCCAGGCTGGATGGCTGCCTGAGTCCTAGTAATTTGGAGGGAGGCTCTATGTTCTCTGTGGGTGTGGAGGGCCCATTCTTCAGTGCTCCACTGCCTCCACATTCAGAGTCTGACACCACCGCCTTCGCTTTCGCCTTCTCCTTCTCCCTGTCTGTTTGATTCACTGGGCCACTTCCACTCATAACAATTCGTCCAGAGCTTTTCCCACTACCTGGTTCCTTCAACTTGGACTGCAGAACCACTGGTTTGAGGCTAAGCAGACTACTATCAACATTGCTGCTAACAGGACGAGGCCCAGCCTTACTTCCTGTCAAACTCAAAGTGTTGGACTTCGCAGGTCTTGGGAGACTACGATACTGGATGTTATTTCGAGAGTTGGGAGCCAAAACACCCTGATTGCAATTTGACACATCAATGCTGGTTTTACAACTGTTGCTGTTACAGCTACTTCCACCTGAAGGTTTTACTGGAATGCCAGAGGACTTAGAAGTTTTGGTTGTGGAGGCTACTGAGACAGAGTTGCCAGTAGGGGTGAGAACCGTGGCAGTGCCAGTAACTGGGGCAGGCTTTTTGAAACCAAAGGAGTTACTGGTTCCAGCAGAAGGTCGGAGTAGGCCGGAGACTGGCTTGCGGTTCTTACTCTGATCTTTTCCTGCATCTGAACATGAGCGCTGTAGACCAGATGATTTCACTGCCATCTTTGCTTTGTCCACCACTCTTTGGTCATTTTTTGTTGCTGAAGAGAAATGCAAATAAGAACAAACACACTGCATATAAAGGCAGGTCATTCAATAGAACTAAGAGGTAAATATCTGACAACATACATAAACACAGGCTAAATGTGCTGAAGGCAATTTAAAATAATTACACACAATGCAAAATGTTAACTTGCTGAAAGCATATTAAATCAGATAAAAATTTAGAGCATGAACAACAACATAATCTTTGTATTTTTATAATACAACTATAGTGTGGTGAAACTAGTAAGTGTTATGTGATTACTCAGAATTTGCCAACTTTGAATGCCAAAATAAGGCAGGTGGTCAAAGTTTCCCTGCAAAGCAGAGGGAAGTGCAACAATAACAAGTGTTAACAATAACTACACCCAACTGGAAAGCCAACCTTTTATGTTCTACTGAACATTACCATGTGTCTGAACCACAAAAACACAATAAAACAAATAACAAAAACAATAAAACCTATGATATGACTAGCATTAGGTCTACCATACTGCTTATCTGAATTCTCTTTGCATTATATACAAACGTAAAAGCCTAAATGGCTAACATACAACCACATTCATCTGCAGAGGAATGTGACAAATTCTCAAGAACTAGTCTACCAATATGACCAAAAAAAATTCACAATAGGAGGCCGCTATACCACTAAATGACAATTTGGTAAATGTGACCCAAAAAATAAAAGGTAACAAAAGAGAACACAATGAGTGTAATTCACATTATTGTCCCAAGGCAAATGTAAGATTATGTAGCTGCACATTAGTACAACTTACAGTATGCATAATAGCAAACGAGATCAAGAATCAGCGCAAACAGTGAAAGTCCAAAATTGAACTAGAGTTAAACTGAGGTTACCCAGACCCAGACACTATGCTATGTGGACCTGGGACTATAACTGATAAGCTAAAGAGAATTATTTAATTTAGACTTTTCTAGCATTTATGGTACATCTTTATCGGCCTGGGAAACTCACAGACCAATCGCATGTGTTGTAAAAAAAAAAACGAGACGCTTTTGAGCCAATCAGATCGGGCATTACAATGAGCACTGAGACTCGAGTGAGTGATGCACACAGGGGAGGGACAAGGCAAGAAACAGCAGTCAGAGAAGAAAGTGAGTCAGAGGGAAGTTATTTCACATGACGCGCTCTAAAAAGAGAAAACTGATAATAAATATTGTTGCTAAATTGCACTTTATTTGATTTGGCATTCAGTTGTTGAATGCATAAGACGTTGCTATAACTACTACTTCAGTTTACAATATACGGCTGTGGCATGCGCCCAAACACCCAGCGACGATGAACCTCGGTGCGGACAACAGGGAGAGAGCCGCAAGTGTGAAGGGGCAGAGCGCAAAGCTGGAGCTCCCCTGACAGACACGAGTCACAGGAATGACGGCAGGAGGAGGAGGAGGAGGAGGACAATGGTGCCGGCAAGGAGCGAGTCCTGAGCTCCACCATCTGGGCCCCGCCCCCGGTTACATAGTGAGGCCGCTTCACTACACCTCACGTTCAACCTGCGCGGTAACGAGGAGGCAGAGCAGCGAGCTCTCGTTCCCTCTTGGCTCAGGTGCCGTTAATGAGAGCCAGCTGATGCTGATGCGCCTTTTAAAAAGAACCGAGAGAGAACACAGAGAGAGAGAGAGAGAGAGAGAGAGAGAGAGAGAGAGAGAGAGAGAGAGAGAGAGAGAGAGGGAGAGAGGGAGGGAGGGAGAGGGAGAGGGAGGGAGAGGGAGGGAGGGAGGGAGAGGGAGAGGGAGGGAGGGAGAGGGAGAGGGAGGGAGGGAGGGAGGGAGGGAGGGAGGGAGGGAGAGCTCGCCGCTCAGCCTCGTCATTACTGCCCCCAGCTGGCAGCTCAGCTGTGCGGGTTGAACGTAGGTTGTAGTGAAGTGGCCTTGCTACATAATCAGGGGCGGGGCCCAGGCGGCAGAGCTCGGGACTCACTCCTTGCCGGCACTGTTGTCGTCCTCCTCCTCCTCGTCCTCCTGCCGTCACTCCTATGACTTGCGTCCGTTGTGGCAGCTTGGGCTTTGCGCTCCGCCACCCTCCACACTTGCGGCACTCTCCCTGCTGTCCTCGCCAAGGTTCATCGCCGCTGGGTGTTCAGGCCCCACCTTCCTGCCGGCAGTTAGACATTCTGATGTTCTGGACCTTTGCTTGAGAAAATTTTCTTTGACTGAGCCTTATTGAATTTTAATTAAAGACCTCTGGTGTAGGCCATAGAATTAAGTGCGCATTTTTAAGAGTGCTCTGGGACTGATCGTTACTGTGTTTTAAACCAAGGGAACTGCTACACAGACCCAGAGAATCTGCAAAATCCGCTACTCCTGCACCAACAGTATCGATCAGGTAGATAGAATAACATTGAATTCACAGAAGACCATAAATCTCATAAATCAAGTTAAACCATCTTCTATTATGAAAACTGCTAACATCTAATTAACATAGTATATTTACATGGCTGTTGCTCACAATTCCACATGACATGGATGTCTTGTATCCCGAATCATTTTTGCTGAACCTAAATGGAACTGGGATATTATCTGGAAAGAATGTGACATATGGATGGGCAAATATGAAGAGAGTACACTGAAAGACAAGACTGCCAGTCTGACTAACCAGACAGTACACACATTAAAAGACTAATGTCAGCCCGTTCACTGTTTTGCTGTGTTGAGGACACAGTTCTCAATAGCATCACTGCTGGAGTTTAATCTAAACATCCTTTATTCCATCACTTTCGTGTGAGCCATAATATTCAAATAGGTACAAAATTATAGGAGAATCAGGACCAAAACTTGATCCATCAAATACTAAGAACAATATTATGGTAAAACAAATGTAGGACAAGCATCATTTTGTGCACAAACACTGTATGCCTGAAGGTTTTCAGGCATCCCTTCAGATTAGTAAATTCAGCTATTTTAAGGGGCGGTCATTGCTGACACCGGTGTTCAATTGCACGCACACACACAACTTGTATACTCCCCACAGAATAGCACTGCCAATAAAATAAGCAAGATCACCAGGCTCAACCTCTCCAGCACTGGGCTGTGGATCAGCACAATGGAATGATGGAGCCCCACCGAATACCTTCTGGATTGGTTGGAATGGTGTTTGTGATTCAGAACTAATTATCCAACATCAGTGCCTAATCTCACTAATGCTCTTGTGGCTGCATGCAATCAAATCATTTCAACAAATAGTTTAAAGCCTTCCTAGAAGAGGTAAGGCTGATACAGCAGCAAAGGTTGGATAAACTACAACCCCAATTCCAATGAAGTTGGGACGTTGTGCAAAGCAGAGGGAAGTGCACTTAGATCAGTGAGAACAATAACCACAACCAACTGGAAAGCCAACCTATTATGTTCTACTGAACATTACCATGTGTCTGAACCATAAAAACACACAAAACCTATGATATCACTAGCATTAGGGCTACCATACTGCTTATCTGAATTCTCTGTGCATTATATACAAACGTTGTGTAAAACATAAATAAAAACAGAATACGATGATTTGCAAATCCTTTTCAACCTATATTCAATTGAATACACTACAAAGACAAGATATTTAATGTTCAAACAGATAAACTTTATTGTTTTTTACAAATATTCACTCATTTTGAATTTGATGCCTGCAATACATTCCAAAGAAGTTGTGACAGGGGCAACAAAAGACTGGGAAAGTTGAGGAATGCTCAAAAACACCTGTTTGGAACATTCCACAGGTGAACAGGTTAATTGGAAACAGGTGAGTGTCATGATTGGGTATAAAAGGAGCATCCCTGAAAGGCTCAGTCGTTCACAAGCAAGGATGGGGCGAGATTCACCACTTTGTGACCAACTGTGTGAGCAAATATTCCAACAGTTTAAGAATGTTTCTCAACATGCAATTGCAAGGAATTTATTTTTTTTTTTACTATTTTTACTATTTGTTTTCATCATCTACAGCCCATAATATCATCAAAAGATTCAGAGAATCTGGAGAAATCTCCGCAAGTAAGTGGCAAGGCAGAAAACCAACATTGAATGCCCGTGACCTTCGATCCTTCAGGCGGCACTGCATTAAAAACCCGACATCATTCTGTAACGGATATTACCACATGGGCTCAGGAACACTTCAGAAAACCATTGTCAGTGAACACAGTTTGTTACTCCATCTACAAGTGCAAGTAAAAACTCTGCCATGCAAAGCGAGAGCCATATATCAACAACACCCAGAAATGCTGCCAGCTTCTCTGGGCCCGAGCTCATCTGAGATGGACTGACGCAAAGTGGAAAAATGTCTTGTGGTCTGACAAGTCCACATTTCAAACTGTTTTTGGAAGTCGTGGACGTTGTGTTCTCCGGGCCAAAGAGGAAAAGGACTGTCCGGATTGTTTTCAGCGCAAAGTTCAAAAGCCAGCATCTCTGATGGTATGGGGGTGTGTTAGTGCCCATGGCATGGGTAAATTGCACATCTGTGAAGGCACTGAAAGGTACATACAGGTTTTGGAGCAACATATGCTGCCATCCAAGCAACGTCTTTTTAAGGGACGTCCCTGCTTATTTCAGCAAGACAATGCCAAGCCATTTCTACACGTGTTACAACAGCGTGGCTTTGTAGTAAAAGAGTGCATTTACTAGACTGGCCTGCCTGCAGTTCAGATTTGTCTCCCATTGAAAATGTGTGGCACATTATGAAGCGCAAAATACAACAATGGAGACTGTAACCGTTGAGCAACTGAAGTTTATGAAGTTCAAGCAAGAATGGGAAAGAATTCCACCTACAAAGCTTCAACAGTTAGTGTCCTCCCAAACGCTTATTGAGTTGTTAAAAGGAAAGGTGATGTAACACAGTGGTAAACATGCCCCTGTCCCAACTTCTTTGGAACGGGTTGTAGGCATCAAATTCAAAATGAGTGAATATTTGCAAAAAACAATAAAGTTTATCCGTTTGAACATTTAATATCTTGTCTTTGTAGTCTATTCAATTGAATATAGGTTGAAAAGGATTTGCAAATCATTGTATTCTGTTTTTATTTATGTTTTACACAACAAACTTCATTGGAATTGGGGTTGTATTAATGCCTTGCAAGTAATCAAAAACCAGGTTTCCTTAGGAGTGACAGAGCAACAACAGTTTGCTCCATCTAGATTTTTCTTTTCAGTTCTAAGCTATAATCTCTACCAATAAAAACATAGGCCCAGAGAACTGGCTGAGTTGGGAGCTGAATGATACAAATAAAGGGCTGGTAGAATGAGCACAGAGAAAGAGGTGTGGTGAGTGGGGGTGGGTGATTTAAAGACGAGGGCTATTATCACCCCATCCCCTCCTACCAACAAACATACACACACAGTCACAGGCAGCTGGCTGGGGCTGATGCCAGTCCTCTCTGTACCATTGAACAGAGCTTTCTCAATTCAATGCTTTTACTAAAGCCCAGCATCGGATTTAACAATCCAGCACCAACTGCAAAGGCTGTCATCATGGAGAAAACTGGGTTTGCTGGGAAGGATAAAGTGGATGAGGCAAATGAAATTTGTTTTTAATGATACTCCATTAGAGAACCATTAGAATTGACATAATATCATTGCATGCTACTGGTCATCATGACTGAGCCAACCTTAAACCCACTGATCTGGATCAAGAACATAGACAATATGTTTATTTACACTCTGCTCAGCAGGCTGTTATTGTGGTAGGACTCACTCAGTGCTCTGATTATATTTGTTACATGTAGTAAACACTAATGATGTCAATTTAATGGGTTTGCCTGCTTAGAAGGCTACTGTTGTTCCTTTGTATCTGGCCTGCCCTTGCTGGCACTAATGCTAGAAGGCCATAAACCAAAGTGGGACATGCGCGAGCATGTAGCATTGTCTGTACATTTTTGGGAGGACTCAGAAGATCTCAGATTGGATAAGCAAATCTGTGATGGCATATGGTTCATCTTTTTGGCAATACATTTTGATGGAAGTGCATAGCAATATTTGGTTTTCATTTTAGGGATTTAGGGAATTTTAGGGAAACTTTGGAATTACTATCTACTATACCTTAGTATAACTTTGTCTGTGTTAGCTTTAGAATAACTTACCACCCAGTGCTTTCTGCAAGCTCTGTGGGTTGTGGGTGATTGGAGAGGTTATGCCCACTGGGGGGTTGCGACTCTTTTTCAGACTGGACTGATGATTAGGTGCCTGTGGCTTCCTCAGTTCACCTTTGATCCCTGCGTCATCCTGCACCTGGTACTTCTTCAACTTGTTGGAAGATTCCATCTTCAAGCTGCCTGTGTCATAGCATCCCTCACTCCTGCACTGTACCTTGGCTTCCTCACTGTACCAGGACAGACCACTCTCCACAAGCGAATGCTTTTCTGCATCTGTGCGCAACTGGGGGATGGAGAAAGAAAAAAGGGGAAAGAGAGAGTGAGCAACAACCCAGCACCAACTGATCAGTGTCATTGGCAGACAGATCGTCAGTGCAGAAAATGTAATGTTTTTGTTTCGGCAGTATGTTATACTGTCAATGACAAAACTCTTATGTGAAATGACTATGACTTCAGGGATCTAACATACATTTATACAGAGATAATAGTGGCCTTTGCAAAACAGCTGGTAGAAGGCACTTATTGAATATAGATACTAAAAGACATTTACAAATTCAAGAAATGCATGTTGGGCAGTTTAAAGTTCGTACTGAACTTGATGAATATCAAGTACCCCTTGGAGGAACTTGGCATCAAGATTTGAAATTAGGTTCACCTATTAGGTACACCTAGCCCCAGCCAGGTCTAAAGTAAGAAGATCAATTTTGAAATTTGATGACTTAGAACCACACATTTCCACCATAACCGAACAAACAAAAAAAAAAGGTTTCACAAAATAATCAACCCACTACTGTTTTCACCTCCTTTAACTTTACATGCAGACTCTACAGCTAACCATCCTGTGGCAATATAATTAGTATATGCATACATAAAATAAGTTACATTGTTGCACTAAAGAGGTTGACCAGACACCGATGCATCAACACACCACCCATCCCTCCAGTCTGCTTTCTATCACCCTAGTGTGCTTTCTACACAGGTTTCAAGATAACCTACAACTATTTACTTAGTCTCATTTTGGATTATTTCTAAGTTTCAGCTAATAAAATATTTTAGAAAAAAGTCTTTTCATATTACATTTCAAGTGCATCTCAAAAACAATTGTGAAAAAAGTTCATTTTTGCTCATGATTTAATGAAAATGTAAACTGCCATATATTTGATACTCATTATACATAAAGTGACAGTTTTAATTTTTGTTTTTATTTTGTACAGTATGGCTCATAGGTCAAGAAGCAATCCAGTATCTTAGATTATTAGAATATTTCATAAGACCAAAAAGAAAAGGATATACAATACAGAAATGTCAAATCTCTGTCAATTATATTTATTTATACATAGCTGGTTGGGGCTCCTTTAACATTAATTACTGCATAAATGTGGCATGGTATGGAGGCAATCAGCTTGTGGTAGTGCTGAGATGAAGCCCAGGTTGCTTTGACAGTGGCTTGTATTGCCAGGCTGGACATTTCTCATTTTCCTCTTGACAACACCATAGATACTCAGATCCTGAGAGTTGGCTGGCCAATGAAGCACAGTAATATCATGGTCACCAAACCAGTTGGTAGTAGTTTTGTCACTGTGTACAGATGCTAAGTCTTGCTGGATAAGGAAATTGCCATCTCCATAAGGCTTGTTAGCAGATGGAAGCATGAAGTTCTCAAAAACGTCCTGGTAGATAGCTGTGTTGCCTTTGTACTTGATGATCATATGGCACCCCAAACCTTAACAGACTACGGAAACTTCACACTGGACTTCAAACACATTGGATTCTGCACCTCTCCACTTTTCCTCCAGACTCTAAGGCCTTGATTTTCAAATGAAATACAAAATGTACCTTCATCTGAAAAGAGCACTTTGAACAACAGACCAGTTATTTTTTCTTTAGCCCAGATAAGGCAATTTTGACATTGTCTCCAGTTCAGGTTCAACTGTCAAGTCAGCAGTCTTCTCCATGATTGTGGTTGTGTGTGCTGAACTAGACTGAAACATACAAGGTAATTATACTGTTTGAATAGTAATTGACCCAAACTCGAAATGAAACATAATTTGAGTTACTGGATTTCTAATTTTCATGAGCTATAAGCCATACTCATCAAAGTTAAAACAAAAAAAAAGCTTAAATATGACACTTTACATGTAATGAATATAAAATGACAGTTTTTGAAAAATCTTTTGAAATAAATTATAAACAAAACTTTTTTTCATGATATCACTTTTTTGATGCAGCTGTACACAAGCATAATTTCTTGCAACTGCAGAGAGAAGATCTCTTCAAAAGAACTGCAGTTGTTTTCACAAAAACACTTTCTTTATTGTCTTTTGTAATATTTCCAGTCAACCTTTAGGCAGCAATAACTAGTGCAAGTGTTATTTCCACAATCCAGCATATTTTGGAAGTAAATAAGTTAGGTATATAAATTTATTTTAACATTTACATTTACACTTATCCCACAAACTGACTCAGTTTACCGAGGGCTACATTCATGATTCAATATTCTTCTGATATTTTGTGATATTTTAAACAAAATTTAAACAAAGAAAAATGACTATAATCATAGTTGAACTTACTAGATTAATAGTTAATAATGAATAGAATGTCCACTCTCCACAATGTATTGTCTCAGGTACACAATGCACACAGTCACAGCATTACATTGCGATGCCGCAATGCACTGTTACACCCCTGTCATTTACCTAAAATCACCCTTTCAGTCGCTGGTTTGCTCACCTGAGTTGACAGTACATGACTGAAGTGCCCTTGAACAAGGCACTTAACGCCCAACTGCCCTCTGGGTGCTGTGGATAGGGCTGCCAACCATTCCGGGAAAGTGTGCTCACTACCCCCTAGTGTGTATGTGTTTGCTCACTTGTGTGTATGTGGTTTCACTGCATGGATGGGCCAAATGCAGAGGCAAAATTTCAGCGTTGCGGGACTAATAAGGGTCACTTAATCTTAATAAATAAGGGCTATTATCTTATCAATCTCTCTCCCTCTTTCTCATATACACAGATGCACATATACACAAAGCTGTGAGTGTGCACAAATTAGTTGATAAATTAGTGAACTCATGTTGGAACTAACTAAATAAAAAAACAAACAATTCAGTCAATCATTTCATGGGAAATCTTTCACGAAGGATTTACATGTACATGTAATTCTTTTAATCTTACACAGTAGAATTCTAATCACAATAAACATCTCAACACATTACAAATTACAGAAGAAAATATTAGTATTTTACATGTTCATGGTACATTTTAGATTTGGTTCATGACACTACATACTGGTAAAAAAAAAAAAAAATATATATATATATATATATATATATATATATATCACTCACCACAATGGCAGAGTTGCGGCGTGAGCCAATGGGAGTGGTTGGCAGAGAGTTGAGGGAGGAGCTGGCGTTGAACTCTTCTGAGCTGAGGTTATCTGATCCATCACTCAAACCGCTACTGATAGAGCTGCTCTCATCCCAGCTATAGAGATTATACAGAACAGAAAGGGGAAATAATATAACACATGCTGTCCTTGCCCATACCTTTATATGCAAGACTTGAAATAAACATCCACAGGATAATGAAAATAAATGCAACCACAACTGACAATGGAAAACAATGATAAACCTCTCTGCATTATTAATCCTACTTCTAATCACTTGCAAAATTATAAAAGAACTGAAATGTTTTTCAGAGACAGGAATCATAAAAGTCTCTTTATTAAAGGCTGAAGAAGTGAACTGTTTTAGTTTTTTCTAAATTCAATATGACCCTGTACAGTCTGAAAAGACAGAAACTCCTGCCAAGTCCTTTATTTGGGCAGGTGACAGCTGATCACCATATTGATTCGCATATAATCACAAGTTCCTAACTTGTTCATACTGACATGATCTTAAGGTAATCATGGATTTAATAGTTCATTCAGTCTTCAGATAACCAGTTTCTAAGTCATGTTTTTTTGGTTAATCTGAATTCTTCTGTGCCCTGTGATGGACTGGCAACCTGTCCAGGATGTATCCTGCCTTTCGCCCAATGACAGCTGGGATTGGCTCCAGCACCTCCCGTGACCCAGAAGGAGAATCGAGGAGAGTGTGTGTTTGTGTGTGTGTGTGTTTGTGTGTGTGTGTGTGTGTGTGTGTGTGTGTGTGTGTGTGTGTGTGAATTCTTGTGTCTAACGATTAGTCTCACTTCTTTTTTCCTTATTCACTTCTTTATTCATGGCTCTCATTACTATTGTTGAGTTATTGTTTAGTTAGTTCATGGCAACTAGAAGAGGACAGGTTCCCGTTTTGGTTGTGGTTCCTGTAAAAACTGTTCCTCTTGCTCTTAGTGAGTTTTTTTCCTTACCAATTGTCATGTTTGTCTTGCTGGCTTGGACCTAGATTTCTGTAAAAGTGCTTTGTGACAACGACTACTGTAAAACCTGCTGTACACACTGTGGACAAGACAGACCCTGTCCAGGTGGCACAGTACTCATCCATAGGCTGCATGGAAGGAGTACTCAAATGTGTGTGTGTGTGTTTGAGTACCAAGGGTTTTTTCTTGCTCACCAGGGCTTGCAAGTCCTCATGTTTTAAGGCCAGCATCAGTAGACGTACATTACATAACATTTGCTCTTATATTTGTTTCATGCACACACACATTTAAATTATCTGCACTTGAAATGAAATGTAGAATGAGAAAACCATGCATACACTGATAACAATGCATAATTTTCACAAATTATATAAAAATAGTTATTGCAATTCCATATGTATTTTTGTCCTTATTTTTGTCCTTAAATAAACCCCACACATACTATTCCAATGAGGTTTCAACTATCGAGACTACACAGAAGCAGATGGTTTAAAAATGCTGAAGTACACTATTTACTACTAGCAACTGCTAGTAATGCTACTGAGTGTTATAATGTAGATAATTTACCTGAGGACATACTGTTATAATCATCATAGTAGATGTCTACAGCACAGCCAATGTCAACTACAGTTTTATAGCCTAATTATCATATAGTAAAAATGATCAGCTTTAAATGACCTGTTAGAGAACGAATACAACACTGATCATGTTCCCACAGTTTACTTGCAAACATGTATTACCCACCATTCATACAGAGATATACTTACACTCAAGGCATTGCATATTATATAATTCAGTACTGGAACACATCTTAACAAAAGAAGTTGTCCTCATATGGTTATAGAGAAGAGCCAAGTTTTTTGGCAGAGTGTATTCGTCAGACAGTAGCTTGAAGATAGACTGGGCTAAAAAGATGGGGACAACCTAAAGATTCGATTTAGAGCAGTAATGGAGCGAAACAGTTGACTTTGGTGTTACATTCCTCATTCGGAACATTCTTTTGTAAACAGGCTGTCAGCTCAGTCCCATACAGAGGTTGTTTAATATGGAAAGACATATTCTAAAGCCAAGTGGTTTGAAATGGTCCACATCAAGAGGAAAATTCAGTGAGAGGACACATCATAGAAACACTGGAGTGGTGTATGTCTGTCTGCATGGCCTGTGTTGAAAAAGAGCAGTAATAATATAAGTATAGTTATACACCTACCCCAGGATTAAATGTGGATTTACTAACACACAGCCTGGCAATTTTACATATAGTTCTTTTAAATCAATGCTGCTAGACCTCGTTCAGTTGTTTTTGATCAAAGGCTTCAAATGATACAGTACCAAAACCTTCCTGAGTGAAAAAACAAAGTAGGCTTAGCTTAGCTATCTGATGGTTCATACTCTCCCAGGTTAAATAAGTGATAGCCCATACTTGGGATGATGATTAGGATTTGTGTGTTTGAATGTGTCCAGCTTTAGACCCTGTGATTATCTTTACACTTAATTTGAAACACTAAACAAAGCTTTAAAGAAAAAAAAAGACTGAGTTTCATACAACAGTACTGTTTGCTCTGCGTCATACCAAATGACATTGTTGTTCCACCTGTGTTGTCAGATTCTCACTTCTATCAGATCTTCAATTTCACTGCTGAAATCCACGACCAGTAAAGTGGTGTGAAGTAGGGGCTTTATTTTCATTGTTGTCTACAGAACAACAAGCATCGTAACCGAAAAGCTGTTGTATCCTTTACGTTATGAAAAACTGTCAACTTTTCTGTGGGTGTCATGAAAAGCACCACAAGCAGTCCACAGCTGACCAAATAATATTGAGCATGAGTCCACTTTGGTCAATCACTCATCCAACAGCTAGTTTTCTTTTCAACACAATTACTTGTGTTCTTGCTTTTTCTGTGATTTGTTTAGAAATATTATCAAATGGTGTTCATGTTTATCCACTTGTCAGTCAAATATGTTAACCCACGTGTCTGCCTCTATTTTTAAAGACGACACACCACAAGCTGTGTGATCGTCCCCTAAGCCAACCCTGCAGACTTCCTGTCACGGGCTAGCAAAAATAATAAATAAAGCTTTCATTGCTATAACCTTCACGAACCTGCACGTATGCGCGCGCTCAAACTCTCACATGCAAACACACACTACATTTCAAAGACATGCCAAAGACGCTAGTCTGCTTTTGATGATCCCACACTTTGTTTAATGTTCTGCTATAGATACAAGATAACCAGGATGTCCTCAGATCAGTGGTGCTGCATGACCATCCCTTTTAATGGAATCAAATCAATGGAGATGGACATAGGGATGTTAACCAGATGGAAAGTCATATGGTGGGCCTAGGGGCCAAAACCATATTTCTGGCAAATGTACAGGCAGGCTGCTCCACACTGTATTGTAGTGCTTAATCATTAAGAGAATGTCTTACTAAGAGATCTGAATGCTATAAAAGCATTTGTTTGCATATGATACATATTAGTTGTAACACAGCAAAGTATTACTAAGAGCAAAAACACTTTCTTAAATTTCTATTAAAAGCACATATACTATTTTGAGTAAGAACTGCACTATAAGTAAGAAAGACACAGCAGCCTTTAACTCCACCCACCATCTCCTTTTAGAAAAAAACACAAAAGTACAATAATGCCATGTCTAAGCTACACTGTAATTGTAGGGGGCCTGCATCCTGCCAACTTGAAAAAGAGAGAGTGATTTGAAGATTAAGTGTTCTCTCTTTAATACACACACACACACGCACACACACAGCAGTATGGAGCAGAGATAAGAGCAGTATGGCTTTGCTGAAGAAGGCTTAAGTTTTGATTTATTTATTTTTTTTGTGAGGAGCAGTAGCCAAATTGAAAATTAACATGGCATCAGCTCACATGCAGCAGAGAAACCATGACAGACCAAGCGAAAACACAACAGTAACACACTTATTTACAGAAAGTATATACAACCTAATTTCTAAAAAGTTATAAATTAATAATAATAAAAGAATGCAATGATGTGCTGATCGTTGTAACCCTCTATTTATATACTTAATATTCAACTTAAAAGACAACATATGAAATGTTGAAATTGAGAATTTTTTTTAAATGTGGCCCTTTTGGATTTTATGCCAGCAACATGTTTTTAAAAAGCTGGGACAGCAAAAGACTGGTAAAGCTGTGTAATGTTAAGAAAAGAAATCTCATAACTAATTAGGCTAATTGGCAACCTGATTTAGCGTAGAAAGAGCAACCCAGAAAGACTACATGTTTCAGATGGTGTTTACCAATTTAATTACCACAAGAATGATGAAATAGCAAAGAACTTGGGGACTACATCATCCATGGTACACAATCTCGTTGAAGGATGCAGAGGAACCAGAGAAATCTTTGTATGCAAGGGACAAGGCCAAAAACCAATACTGTCTGGCCATGATCTTCATGTCCTCGGGTGGCACTGCATTAAAAGCAGATATGATTCAGGTTGTTTCAGAAAACCAACGTCTGTGAACACAGTTGCATCCACAAATGATAAAGTTAAAGCTCTGCCATGCAATGAAAAAACATACAAATGGGATCCAGAAACGTCATCGCCTACTCTGGACCAAAGCTCATTTAAGATGGACTTCGGAAATTACGGAAGCCGCATGCTCTGCGCGAAAGAGCAAAGGGATGATCTGGCTCATTTTCAACGCACAGTTCAAAAGCATCCATGATGGTATAGCAGTGCATTATGTGCACATAACATGTGTGATTTGTACATTTGTGAAGACACCATTAAGACTGAATGATACATACAGGCTTTGGAGCATATGCTGCCATCCAGACAATGTCTTTTTCAGGAAAGGCCTTGCTTGTTACAGCAAGACAATGGCAAACCACATTCTGCACATATAGCATGGCTTTATAGTAAAAAATAAGTCTACAGGCTAAACTGACCTACCTGCAGTCCAGACCTTGGTAAAACATATCCCAGAAGCTATGGACTTCTGAGTTTAATAACTAATGGATTTCTGCTGATATGTTTATATCATCACATTGTTTAGAGGCATTTAAGCAATATTATTGATATACTGATTTTCTTTGCCCTGCCCTTACCTTTTTTGTAATTTATTTGCAAACCTTAAAAAATGTAAATAAATAAAATGAAAATTTCATTATGTAAAATTTGGAGACACTGGTGGAACTGTGGAACTGCACACAACGTGCAGAAGAACATTTTGTCAGTGCACATACACTGAATGTTCTTTTTCTACTTTTCCTACTTCAGTTTACCAACAATTACACAAAGTACAGATTTAAGCTACAGCACAAATATCACAAACTTCTCCAAGTAATTGAATTGGAAGAAGCCTAATGGTAGTAAATATATTTGCCTCATGCAACAATAAGTGTTCCTTTTGCTTTGCCCATCCCGAATACCAGAATGCCAGATGACAGGTGGCAAGACTTCATTTTACAGTGCCAGTTGGCCACATATCATTTCATTTAGAACCAGATGGAGAAAACAGGACACGCGTGAATAGGAAAATGCACTACACAGAATAGCGCTCCAAAACTCATCTTTAACTAAAACTATGGCTGTCACTATCAATTATGTTAGTAATCAAGCAATCTCTTGATTATTTTGATAATTAAAATGATTAAATGAGTGATTTGAGTTTTTAAAAAAGATCAAACCACAATGTACTGAACGGAACAATAACAAACTATGCATAGCGTTTAAAATATAAACTAGGAATTATTTAAATAAAAACACTATATGGCAAAAAACATATGGGTGTATCCATCAAGCAGTTTTCTACTGTTCAGTAAGAGAATTCAATGAAATAAATCACTGTTGCTGCACTATTCTCTGTCGATTGACTTGAGTCTGGAGCATCAATGATTTTTAGAGTATTTCTGCAACATAGATGATATATGTCTCTGTGGGTTTCAAAATTGGCTAAGAGATAATAAATGACTGAGACTAGTAGCACAGATGGTCAACAATACGGGATGCAACACCACCTAACTAAGCTTCAGTGAACAGATTGCCTTGACAACATTGAAACAAGAGTGCCCCTCCTAACAACATTTAGTTTATCAAGACATAGTGGAAACATAAGCTACAAGTGAGTTCAACACACATATATGCAAATGTTTCAATAGCACCAGTTTGGAAATCTATATAATATATTTGGGGATGTTAATGACATTTGGGGTACATCACTGAACTTTCATATTATGCCAATGATGCTAAAACCTTTTATTCAGAATTCCTTACAGAGTAAGCTTCTACTGAAAAAGAGCTTTCTGTGATATTTTTAGTAGGAACTGCCATTTATCCAGTACCAGCTTTTCATTTAAAACAGTGACATTTTTCTACAATCAATACACTATGTGTATAACAAAATGTGTAGTTTGAATGTGTTCTGGAACAACTACAGGCCTTGTTTCACAGTGCTACCAAGCCGAATGAGCCCGCAAAAAGAGATTACTGGAGATTACAAGTTAGAGTAATTCCTCTATAATTGAGGTTTATTCCATCTGTCCAGAGGATTATGCTTGACTGCAGGTTTATACTGACTAAGCAGATATGAGTTATGACCAGCACCTGGCTTCTTTGCTCAATAAATGATCTAATGAAAACTAAATTTAATAGGTCCCAGAAAGCAGCACATGATTCCTCATTATAAAGAGATTCAAATACAGATATGAAACAAAGCCACTGAAATCTACCAGTTTGAAAAGGGTTGCAAAGCCATTGCTAAAGATCTGGGACTCCAGTGAAACACATTGAGATCCATTATCCACAAATAGAGAAAACTAAGAACAGTGGTAAACCTTCCCAGGAGTGGCTGGCCTATTATAAATTTGCCAAGAGTGCATCAACAACTCATCCATGAAGTCACAAAAGAACCCACACAAACATCTAAAGAACTGCAGGCCTCACTTGCCTCAGTCAAGATCAATGCACACAATTCCAAAAAACAGAGAGAGACCAGGCAAGAAATGGCATCCATGGCAGAACAGCAAGGTGCAAACCACTACTGATCAAAGAGAACTTCCAAAAAACATCTAGATGACCCTCAAGACGTTTGGGATAATATTCTGTGGATTGATGAGTCAAAAGTGGAATTTTATGGAAAACATAGATCTCACTACATCTGGCGTAAACCTAACACCACATTCCACTATAAGAAAATCATACCAACAGTTAAACATGGTGGTGGTAGTGTAATGGTCTGGGGCTGCTTTGCTTCTGCAGGACCTGGGCCACTTGTCATAACTGATGGAACCATGAATTCAGCTCTCTATGAGAAAATACTGAAGGAGAATGTATGCCCATCAGTTTTTGACAGGTGGGGGCAAAACATTTTACAGCACTCTAGACTTCTAACAGTAGTCATTATTTTTTCATTGATTTAACTCTGATTTTCACTGTAACACTCCTATCATTACTCACTGGTTTTCACTTTTAACAGTAACTGACTTTCATTCATTTCATTCATCTATTTCTCACTGTTTCTCTGATGGGCCTTTAATAGTAGTCACTGGTTATCAGTGGCTAATCTAAATAATCCAACGAGAAGCTTGTTTCTTTTTTCTTTATAGTTAATACTGTATATTAATTGTAAAAATTTATCTTCTATTTATATTGCTCTTGTTGTGTTAATGTTTTACTATGTGGTGAACAGGAGAGGTCAGTGGAAGGGATTTGAATGGAGATACTCCCAGAGCTCAGTTTAACTCAAAGCAGCTGTGGCCTTTACTACACCCTGCCCTGGCCTCCGATCTCCAGCTGCTGTGGTCCAACTGCCCACACCGCACCACAACAATGCCAACCATTAGCTGAAAGAATAATTCCCCTACAGCCTAAATGTTAAAATTTATTATAGCCAGATTTATGAATATGAAGCAAACGTGTACAGCCTAAACCTAATCTACACTCTTGAATTTGAGTGCTTTGTGATTTAATGGTTCATTCATTTGGATCAAAAGTCATAATGCATTCCAACAATAATGAAGGGAGATCTATGTTAACTGTACTATCCAACAGAAAGGTTCACATCTCAACAGTTGAACCTTAGCCTTAATAACAGGTGTCATATGGAAGATAACCAAACAAAGACTAAAACACACAAAAAAAATAAAAACATTGTTTTACATTCAGGCTTTGATCATGTTACTGCTTTGTTTTAAACACAAAGCAAGAAAATGCTTACTGAGCAGTTGTTTTGTTTGTTGCAAAACAACTGGATGATCTGCAGAAATAATAAAGTATATATTTATTTTTAACTCTCATACTGGACTGTCTTACAGCAAGAAACTTCTTAGGTTATCATTTTCCACACATTACACATTGTGCTTTCTATTGTTGTTATTGACCTTCTGACTACTTGATTAATCATTAAAATAACATAGTTTAATCAATTCCTAATATAAATGACAATGACAGCCCTATGTATGAATGATTCCTTTCTTTACACTGGCAACAGCTGATGCATTCACTCAAAAAGAATTCCACTCAGTCATCTACATACGTGCATAAGGAAATAGCAGATAGTCCATCTGTTTAACTGCATCACAAGATGCATTGAAAA
Source organism: Pygocentrus nattereri (assembly GCF_015220715.1). NCBI lineage: Eukaryota > Metazoa > Chordata > Actinopteri > Characiformes > Serrasalmidae > Pygocentrus > Pygocentrus nattereri. The sequence goes on along the minus strand of NC_051219.1, from coordinate 20,952,576 downwards.
GGCGTTTCGTACTGTCCTGCCTTTACAGAGAGAGAAAACAATCAGTGAAAGGCTGGTCAGTGATTAGTTTCATTTTAGACGTATCACCAAATCGAATAACAAAGATGTTGTATCGTGCGTACCCCCACCCTTCGGCCCCCAAGATCATGCTTTAGTAACGCCAACTTTGCAGAGGACACACCCCCTCTGCTACACTCGTCATCGGAGTTCATATATTTTTTATAACATTAGAAGACAACCACTTTGTTCAAAGCAACGAACAACTGTCCAGTGAAATCGACGCAAATTCGGGGCACGTTAGCTCACAGCCCACTAGCTACAGCAGATATAGGTCATTCAAAAATAAAGTGTTCAACCAAATAGACTAGAACGCAGTACCACCTCCCCCTGCGAGCAACTTGTGCTTCAGGCAGTCAACAAAAGCGTGTATTGCCGCTATTGTCATCACACAATAGAAATACTTCCTCTTGAAAACGAGAAATCCGCCGCTGCCCCCACCGCAATGCACCCCCTCACACACTTCTATTCACATGAAACACCTCCGCCTGTTCCTCATTCCCTACATGCCATGCAGCAATTCACGGCCAGCATAGAACACTTTAAACGAGCATGCACTCAGAAACAAAAATCTACAAAAAGGATCATTCAGATGTGCCTGTTGGCATCAGTTAACTCCATGTATACTCTATTTTGTGAGCCCAACAAAGAGCGGTGAAATTAGCGTTTGAGATTTGAGGTTACGTTTTGTCAAGACGATATAAAACGTAAAACGAGACACGCGCACGTTAGCGTGACCTTAAATCTCTCACACACACACACACGTGTGTGTGTATATATATATATAATGTATATATATATATATATATATATAAATAAAATATACATAAATGTGTCATCACCAAGAGTCATATATCAGTTGGTGAAGCTACTGTTCTACATCACTGCAATTACATATAGTTTATGCACATTTCATAATTTCACAAGCATATCTCAGAGGAAACTGCACAGTGTCTGTACCTTGAGAGATGCATTGTCCTTCCTACTCTCTGCACCGGCAGCTGCCGCATTTTCCCGTTGAGAACTCGCCCGCTCATTTTTCACTCGCTGCTTTGTTCCCATTTGACATACTGCGAGCAGTAAAGTCCCACGTTTCCACCTTCAACACTGAACGCAGAGCTGATACTTCAATTTCTCCGGTTTGCATTCAGTGACAACCGACTGCACAAGACTCACAAGCAACACCGAGAGAGAGGTGAGACGTGGAAAGGCAACACCCCCAGAAACCCACCCCCTTCCTTTTTTCCCTGACTGCAGCCAGCTGCGATCTCGAACGCACCGCCCCCCCAACCTACATTATATATATATATATATATATATATATATATATATATATATATATATATATATATATATATATATATATATATATATATATTTTACACACACACACACACACACACACACACACACACACACACACACACACATATTAACCTATATATATTACATACTAAGTTGGGACATATGAATTCCATAAAAACAAGCCAGGACAATGACAAAACAAGAAAACTCGGAGGCAGGAAGGTGTTTTAAGTTGGGGTTGCTGAAATGTAAAGCAGTATATACATGACGTAAACGATGGCGTCATGCTAAATTAATTAGCTTTTTCCATTTACATTTTTTGTGATAATTTACATCAACCATAATGTACCAAACAGGACAAACTTTAATTAAGCAATAGAACAGTAGAGGGAGTGTATTACCGCAAAATAACATCACGGCTGTGATTTAGTCGCCATAGATCATCACAGCAGTTGTTACTGGTGTTCTATTACTTTTACACAATAGTTTAATAAATAAAGTATGAAATGAATAAACTGTCATTTAATGTTTTATTGTCAGTAATTCCGCCAAATTATAGTTCCTTAAGCAGCTCGTTGCTAAGTCACAGTAACGAGCTCCGCTCGCTCGCTGCCATCAGTTCACAAACTGTCATTGAGCAACTTCTTTGTTTTTTATTGCGTCAGTTTTATGGCTCATTCTGATGTGGTCAAACTCTGAAGATGAGACTACGCATTTTGCGAATGGTATTCGGTTCATCTCTGGCTGATTCCATGCATTTTAGGTGTTCTTCTCTCACAGCTGCCGACTGAAAAGCTTGCTTAGCAGTAATGACAGTTTGGGAATTTAATGTAGTCTCATCTTCAGAGTCTGACCAAATCGGCTGGGGGTCAAATGTGATCTTAAAAGTATCCATTTTCTGTTTGTGCACAAAGTAAGAAGTACAAACTTGTCAAGCTCACTGCTTAGCAATGGCATCTTAACAGCAGGATACAATGTTTGTGAAAAACCCGTGTTGTTCTGGCGAAATCTCACCAGAGCCTGGCCACTTCCTATTCCCCCCGTTATATCGAAAACAGGGCTGAAAAACAGCAGAGGGCGCGTGTGAAGGAGTCTTCAATGAATCAGAGTAATGGAGCTCAATGGCTAAAAACAAAAAGTTAAAATAGTTTCTAATCATTCGCTCAGATAATTTCTTTAATTTCAGAATGTAACTACATGATGTATTTCACTACAAAAACAAAGAAATCTTACCTAATCTTAGCTTACTGCTAAAGAGTGATTATTGACTGATGAGCGGAGAAGCTCATTGGCTCTTTGCGCTCACTGACGTCATGAACACACATTAGGGGCATTTTTAAAAACTCCTATAGCTCGAGTTTAAAAACTCTTAAAAATATAACATCAGTGTTCAAATGTTTTATGCTATTTTCTGTTCAGGAAATGATTGCAGAACTCAACTCTGTCTCTACACACACTTTCTCTCTTTGCACCACAACCTGGTTTTGTTTTAGTATTGTGCTCCCATGTCCCCTAACTGTTGAGGAGGTGATTAGAATTGTTGTAATGAAATTACAGTGCACAACTACTGTTGATTTTGAAAATATATATATATAAAAAAAAAAATACAAACTCCTTTCTGAAACAAGCGCCCAGATGCAGTACTGAAATATGAGGTTGTCCCCTTAGAACTCCCACTTCCCGTGTTTGCGTCATGCCATTTTTAAACATTCCATAATAAGCAGGTGAACTGGTAACAGGTGAGGTAATCATGGTTTGGTATAAAATGAGCGTCCACCCAAGGCTCGGTCTTTGCAAGCTAACATGGGTCTGTGGACAAACTTTGTAAGATAATTGTCAAACAGTTCAAAAAGAACATTTCTTAATGTAAGATGGCAAAGAATTAAGGTCTTTCACTATCTGCCGTACATAATATTGTGAAAATATTGTGAAATATTGTGAAGAAATCTCACTCTGTGTAGGGTAAGGCCAGAAACCACTGCTGAATGTGCATGACCTTCAAGCCCTCAGATGACACTGAATGAGAAACTGCCATGCTACTGTATTTAATATAGCCACATGGGCTCAGAAGTACTTTGAAAAACTTTTGTTATTTAACATAGTCCACTACTGCATCAAGAAATGCAATTTGAAACACTATAACACAAATAAAAAGCCATACATCGATTCTATGCAGAAACACCACCTGGTTCTCTGGGCTCATCTCAGATGATACAAAAGAAAGTGGAAATGTATGCTGTGATCAGATTCAACATTTCAGCTTTTTTCTGGTAAAAATGGCAATTGAATTCTCCTTGACAAAGACTAAAGGAACTACCCAGACTGTTATAAGCAAAAGGTTGAAAAGAATGAACAAATAAGGGATTCTTTTAAGCAGCAAAAGGATTAGAATTAACAGATGGCTGTTTTATTGTCAGCTAAGAAAATGAAGGTTTTCACAGTTAGCATCTATCAGCCTCAATGTCACCTGGCACAGTGTGGTACAATGACATCAGAAAGCTTGGCACTAATATTCTAATTGACACCACTGTCAATATGAACAGGGTTGATGAACAGAGAGGGTAACTTTTCTTTTTAGTGAGAACAAAATGTGCTGTACTAACAGAGCAGACAGCAGTGAAAAGACACCCTTTCTGCATCCAGTCAATAGCCGCTTTACTAACTGAACAGTCTGACAAAAGATAGCCAAGACTCTATTGAAACTGCCAAGACAATATCATGAATAAAACTCTCAGAATAGAGGGTGCTTCTTAGAGCAATAGACAAAGAAGGTATTTGTTACAACACACACAGTGTTGGCCATTCCAATGTTAGGCAGTGCCAGGCCAGGTGTGTGTATGTGAGAAATGGGGAGAGGGAGAGGGGGGGGAAGAGAGAGAGAGAGAGAGAGAGAGAGAGAGAGAGAGAGAGAGAGAGAGAGATGTGACAGGCATGCCTGATTGGCCTTTTAGCAATTCCCATAAACCCAGAAACTGCAGGTGCACTACAGTCCCCTCCATAGCACTGCCTGGTACCAGGAGAGAGAGAGAGAGAGATGTGACAGGCATGCCTGATTGGCCTTTTAGCAATTCCCATAAACCCAGAAACTGCAGGTGCACTACAGTCCCCTCCTTAGCACTGCCTGGTACCAGGAGCAAAAAGCAAGAAAAGAAAGAAATAAATAGGAGTTAGGATAATGAATGTCTCCCCAGTCTCTGATCTTGGTACAATGAAAGCACAGTGTTGTCAAGACTTTCAGATATTTCAGTTGTAAATTCTAGCATCACAAAAATGGAATGTTGCCTAGTCTGAAATTACTGAACCAGGCTAGAGGGAAAATTTCTATAGCAAGTTATTTCAGTAGAGCACAAGCAGAGGAATATCCTAAAGCTTTGAAAAAATATAATGCAACACAGATTCAAAAATCTATATTTGACTGCTTTTAAAACAGTCTGCTGTGATCCTGCACAATTTCCACCAGTATAGAACAACAGCACATTAAACAACAAATCTGTAGTCTGACCACAAAAGGCTGACTCGATTCTTATTTTTAAACAATAGGGACATCCTCCTCACTGTGCGTAGGCTCAATATAGACATGTTATGAACATCTCCAGTTGCTTTAAGCCTCTTTATTATTGCCACTGAATTTTCTTTTTCATTAATATAGAAAATAACTATCCATTTTCTAAGCTGCTTCTCCCTCAGGGTCGTGGGGGGCGTGTTGGAGCCTATCCCAGTGGTCATCAGGCGGAAGGCAGGATACACCCTGGACAGGTCGCCAGTCCATCGCAGGGCAGACAGACAGACACAGACAGTCACTCACATGCTCACACCCAGAGGCAATTTAGCATGTCCAATTGGCCTAACTGCATGTCTTTGGATTGTGGGAGGAAACCAGAGAACCCGGAGGAAACCCAGGCAGACACGGGGAGAACATGCAAACTCCACACAGAGAGGTCCTCGGTCACCCGGCCGGGGAATCGAACCTAGGCCCTCCTCGCTGTGAGGCGACAGCGCCACTATTGCAACTGAAATTACTTTTTATGAGTAGATTTGAGCCAATAATGTGCTAAAATACAGTCTTAATAGAAATTTAAATCATAAAACAACCTCTTCTATTTACAAACACAAATGTGACCCCACTTGAAATTGTACTATAAATCCAACAGAATTTCTCCCAATTGTTTTAACAAGTTCTCATGCAGTGAACAATACTGCTATAGTTTCAGGGGATTAACCACCAAGCCACCGAAACCCTTTGGCACCCCTGGCAAACAAAATGAGCTGCAAAAACACAAGAAATGCTAACAAAAATCTAACCTTGAAGTACTTTGCCACACAGAATCTTTCTTGATTCTGAGGTCCAAACTTGTAGACTCTCCTCATCAGCCCACACCTTTGGTTTTCCATGGGGTTTGGTTTAAACTATATGTCTGACAAACTGTAGGTGCTTCAGTTTGTTGGTGCTTGACAGCAGAAGCTTTCTTCTGACAACCCTCCCAAACAACTTGTGTAAGTTATGTAAGTGGTGTATTGTAAGTGGTGCCTGATTGTAGCCTGAGAGTGGTTCTGACACCATGGCCTAACTAATGTCGGCAATTCCCCATCTCTGATCCCTGGAGATTATCTGCCCACTTGAACCATTCTCCTCACTGTGCATGTGCTTAATATACACATATTCTTATTATATCTAATAGCTTTAAATCTCTTATTTATTGCCCTGACAATGTAAATGTGCATTTTCAACTGTTTAGCCATTTCCAAACTTGTGCAGCTGATAGTCATGGATGACTAAAGAAATCTGGCCTGTGTGTCACCTAATATTACCCTAGTGAAACAGGAGCTCATGGCTGACTTTAAGTGTTCCTAATCAGTTTAAGAGCTTGAAAACATGAAATATGAACTCAAATATAGTTTGTTCTTAGTCAGAATTAACTACTTACAATTTCTAGGGGTGCTGGGGTATATTTTAATCATAATCTTTACAATAAACATCTACATACCAAGATGGGCTTACAGATAGTCCAAACTATTTTTTTTGCTAAAATTCATTTCTTATCCAAAAGCAGGCAATTTTCTAAACCCATCATGCATGTAATTGACAAAGTGTAAAACTTCCAACCCTACATAAAATTAAGAGAATTTTCATTTTAACCACCAATAGATCTTCTGTTTTATTTTCTTGGGCAATTTAGTTTCAATTATGCTTCAAGCAACTAAAATTGCATGAAAGTTTCAAGTTAACTGCAGGATGCTTTACATTATGCAACTCAAGCACAATTTAGTTTAATGCATTATACTGCATTACTGGGGGTATTTAGTACATGGATTGGTCATATACTATTAACAATTAAATAAAGAAGAGCTGCACCTAAAATATATAATGTCTGCATAAAGTTTCATGGATAGAAAATAATTAAAGCCACACAAAAGCAGCAACAAAATTTAGTTAAGGGGAAAAAACAATACTATTGTACTATTGTATTGTAATTGCGAGATTCTTTACTATATGCAATTCAAGTGCAATTTAGTTTAATGTAGGTTTCAAGCAACTAAAATTTCATGCATGTTTCATTGAGTAAAGAAAGCTTAATGGTTAATACATGTTTGTGTAATGAAAACAAGGCAGAAAATTGTCCAGAGTTGATTTCCCTACTTCCTATCATTAAGCAATACTGCCACAATCTTGGGTAATTAATCCCATCATCCAAACTCACTGTACAAATAGTACATTGTGGATTTGAGTGACAATACATGAACAGTTCCACTTAATCCTTCTGAGTCATTAAACACACCAGTTGTTAGTGCTGCCCTGCCCTGCTCCAGATTCTCAGCAGGAGGGTGCTGAAAAACACCCCATAGCTCTTAGACAAACTGTGAAGAGTAGACTGGACACACAATCTGGTTTGTTTATTTCATGGCCTCGCTGTAAAGGACAGCTGAATGTGGCTTGCATGCAGACCAAACAGGGGGGAAAAAATGTATTAATCTATTTTAGTCAAACTATCCTTCTTAAGTGTCACCATTCACATAAAAAAGAGGGAGGCTAATATGGTCATCTGGCATGTATGAGGGTCAAAAACAGCAGCAGCACACTATGAGTGCTGTGTCTGGTCTTCCATAAATTTTTCACAAGAAGTGATCATGAAGATTAGTTTAGCATTACAACACACATGTAGACCTCGATCATAAACAACTCCTCTAATGGCTCTCAAGATTAGACCTTCAGTAAGCCAAAAAGGAGTACATCTTTTCCCAGCCAATTCCGGGTTCAGAAAATGAAACCTATTTCTGAAGCTCTAAAAAAGATGGAGTGTAAGGCTAGTTTAACCTTTAAGTGTATTCTTCATTTATTAATGAGTTAGTTTAATAATCTTAAGGCTGTCACCATTAAACTAATCTGTAAATTATGTGGGTAAGTGACAAAATTGAAGTGTGAGCCCATACATCATATTTTACAACAATTTCTTTGATGTCTTTCTTTCACTACAAGTGATAGAGCAAGAAGGGAAGGAATTTAAGACAGAGGAGTTTCCTGAAAAAAATATTTAGTAATGTGCCAACCTTGAACAAGACAGATTAATGATTTGTCCAGAAAACAGGCATTCTGGGTTATGACTAAAGCAGCAAAATGGTCTCATATCAATCGCCACTGTAATGCAGAAGCAAGGCCAGTGTCTGCTATTTTTTATATATTATTTTATATTATTTTATATTTATTTTATATATATATATATATATATTATATTATATATTATAATTATAAATTATGCAATTATGTACAAAATGTACAATTACGTACAAAGATTTGTACAATTATGTACAAAAAGCAACTACCACTTTATTTATCATGTTGACCAAGCTCCTCACTGGCCTTCCTCTGCAAGTTGGGGCATGAACTGGGACAATAAGGAGACACTAAGTCACCAGGTAGGTTATGACTAACAAAGAGATGAGTTTGATCATGGAAAGATGTGCTTTCCACCTACTTGTTTATTTACAACAATAAATGACATCAGAAATCAGAGGTGTTTAAAGTGTCTTCAAATTTTCATACAGAACCAAATGGAATCATTTTTACATTTAAATCTCATTAGCCCTCATGAGAAATCAATAATAATTTGTATACTAAAAGAAAACAGAACTCAAACTTCAAGCCATGTTTTTACATTTTAAATTGGACTGTGTTAAAGCCCTGTGAATGTCTTGACCTGTGAAATGATCAAGAACTGGCTCCTATCCATCACTATATCATCATACACTTTTTCTAAAAGCTCAGGCTCTAGCTCTACCACTCTGCTCTCACAAAATTATGCAATGTACAAAAAGCAACTTCCACTTTATCATGTTGATGCTGTGATCATCTCTCTTTAGGAGGCAACATCATTTGGATTTTAGTATGCCAAAAGCTCTCTACATATTCTTGCTTTGTTCAGTCTGTAGCTAAATATGCATTGATCCTGTGTACTCCTTGACCTTGTGAACGTGGTTTCTGTAGCCATGGCAGGAGTGGGTATGCTACATCCCCTTCGATACCTACTGGAATAGAAATACCTTGAAATTCTTCATTCCATGGTGGACCTACACTGATATCCCAAAATATGCACTTGTGATCTACAACACCCTGCAGCAGTATGGAGTAGTAGCCTTTATTATTGTAATAATATGGCTTGTTATTACATGATACTATGATAGGCACATGTGTGTTGCAGATAGCCCCAGGACACTAATGGAAGCCTAAAGAGGTGCAAATTGGGACGGTACTCAATATTTGTTAAGAGCCTACATAAGATCACTGCAACTTTTTGCTTCACTGTAAGAGGAACTTTATAACATGTTTGCCTCTCCAGGTGAGATTTCAGATTTCAGTGCAGCCAATCAGTACCTGTCCAACTTGCTGTGCTTCCTCACCAGACATAACACCTGTTCTTTGACCGACAAGACCTGCAAATTCATGAAACATACATACATACAAAAAACAGGACCAAAGAACAAAGTATGAGGATGAATTAGGAACCAAAGAACACAAACTATAAACATGAGCAGAATGTACAAGAGTAATGCTGACCAAGGAACAAGAGGAACAGACGAGTAAATATATACAAACACTCAAGACAAGGAACAGCTGAGCATACTTGACCAGGGTGGAGCCAGAAACAAGAAACAGGTGCGGGCTGAAGACAGAGCAGGACAGGGGAGTAGTGAATACAGAATAATAAAAACAAAAGCATGTGGCACACAGAAACAAAGGCTGAAATAGAGAAAGACAAGGACAAGGCACGACAGAACGTTACAGAGATCACACCAGTGCTAAATAGGACCAGAAAGAGAACTCAGTCCTCTTTAAAGTTCACTTACAATGTAAACATTAAAAAAAAAAAAAATCAGGTCATTTGCAGCTGGTTCACTTTCAGGTTCACTAACAGCACTGAGTTAAGTTCATTTAAAAAGAAGTATGTGAAAGCACCCTACATTTTAATCAGCATTAGAGAACTTGGAGGCACATGCTTCCTAGGATTGGCAAAACAAAGAAACGAAAGGTTTCTCTTCCATGTGAAAATTACATTATAATGACAGAAAAGCGAATTGATTTCACGGTGTAGTGAGCCAAGATATGGTGACCCTGGGGTGGGCAAACAAAGACACTACAAAACGAGAACAGGGGGAACAACAAAGATTAAAACAGGCAGATAAAGAATAATTTTTACTAAAACAAAGGGGTCACCTTTATAAAAAAACCTGTCCAACACAATGTCAGTCTGTTAAATGATTATCTAAGAAAGTTAAATTTTCTTATGAAAAGCTTGTGCTAAACAAAGCCATGCATCTACTACTGAATTGACAGATTGCTATTATTATTCAGTTTGTGCATATCATGATAGCATGGTAAAACGAAAGTAAGAATAAAAGTAAATGTTATATCAAAATGACACAATGTACCTAAAGTAAACATCTGAAAAGTCTTCTTTTCCACTGTAAGCATGTTAGTATTTTATTGTAAATATAACGGTCAAGTCAAGTCAAGTCAAGTCAAAGTTTATTTATATAGCCCTTTTTATAACAGGTGTTGTCACAAAGCAGCTTTACAGAAAAATCTGGGTCCAAGCCCCTATAAGCAAGCCAGTGATGAGAGTGGTAAGAAAAAACTCCCTAACAGCAAGAGGCAATCCTTGAGAGGAACCAAGACTCAAAAAGGGGGAACCCATCCTCCTCTGGTCGACACCGGACAGCAAACAGCATTAGTATAAAATGTCATACTACAAAACGGGGAAATAGGCAGAGCAACGGACACATCCATATTTTTTTTTACTAACTACAATTATGCCCATCTCTCTACACCCCTAAAACATAAATATACAAGATGCATAAGACCCCTATGCTTCTCAATTCAGCCAAAATGGAAACAAAGCATTTAAATGTGTATAGAGATGAGTTATGTTTATTCTGATATTGGTTCTTAAGTAAAAAAAAATAATGGATTAGTATAATGGAATATTTTCAAATAACATTCTCATTTTATCATTTTATTTTACATCAAAAGTTTCTTGACACTTTTTAACTATTGCTCAAGTTGTTTTTATAATCTACTTTTATTTCTACTCCAGTCATTATTTCTATAGTAACAGTTTTAATTGAGCACAGGTTTGGGCTACTCCACCTATCATACTATGCAAATGAATTATAAAGAAACAATTTCATCTTTAGCTATCAAAAACAGTAGTCTTGAAAGACCTATGCAGGCACAAGGGTTTAAGGCAGAGATAAGTGTTTGGGTACCATGAGAAAAAGTATGTCTATTTCATGGTGCACTTGTATATTTATGCCTGTAGATGGCATAAAGGTCTCTAAAAAGTCCTGATTAAGCATAAGCACCTTTATATTTATTATTTATATAATGTTCACTGAATCTTGCTTTGCAACTAATTTCCTAAATGCATGGTCCCTATCTAATATCTTTTGTGCTTGTTTGGCCTTGGCCAGTGCTAGTACTAATGATCATCTCCACATGGATGGACAGTAATCCTTAGAGTCACCACTACGTTGTCATGACAACAGTTTCACTTGGGACTCCTGGCACATGTGCATGCTGCAGGCATACAAGTAGGCACACATCCACCCACCCCCCCCAACCCCCCAACCCCGTGCCCCCATTTAACTGTTAAATGTAATTTAACTAAAACATGATCTGAGTTTCTTTAAATGAAGCACACTAAAGACAGGATTACTGTGTGTAAGTGACTCATAGATGACTCAACATTGTCTTTTCAACAACCCTTTCCTGTTGCCTCCAACTTTTTTCCTACACTGAGACACTTCTCAACATTTACATACTCTCTTGACTGAAAGATATTTGAAAGTGATCTCAGCATCCACAGAACCTTATTATCCACAAACATTTTACTAGAGAATTTGTTCATAGGTACAAGAATGTGTGTATTTGTGCGTGCGTGTGTGTGCGTGTGTGTGTGTGTGTTTGGTGATGGGGTGTAGATGGGCCTTCCACTGGAACAATACTTTGAGGAGAAAAGAAAAACTGAATATGGTGCAGTGGTTACAGTACAGAGAAATAGATGTGAATGTCATGACAGTGCTGTATCTGTGATATTTCCAAAAAATACCTGACTATATCTATGCCAATATCTATGCCAATTGTAGCCAGATCAGCAAATTATGCTACAAATCTCAGACATGATGAATGAGTGTGCTGTGGTGAGATCATTATTTAATAACTTATTAAATATGGAGAGCATTATTTAGACACAAAGTAAATCTTGACAGATAAACTGGCAAGCTGAAATTTTGCTACAATAAAATATAGGTCTACTTTTGGAATATTTTCATTAAAGATTAAACATTTAAACATTTTACCATGAACAACAATGTAAAAGTTCTGTACTTGCCCAAACTCTGAAATCAGTTCACTTGAAAGTCTATTTTTTATTCAATATCTCTTATTTTACCATACATTCCCAAACATAAAAAGCCCCCAACTTTAAATTCTACGTCTTGTCAAGTGTGTACACTTGTAAGTGTCAAGTGTGTCCAGCTTGAGTTTGTAAACCTGACGGCAATGGTCAAAACTCAAACTTCAAGAACGCAGAAGAATTCAGTAAAGAGCATTATAAGAAGTCAGTTTATTTGGCTAGGAATAATTGTGTAAGTCAAATGAGGCTCTATATCACACCACCTTTCATTTATCTTTAAATCTCAGTCACTTTTCAAGCATAGACTGGTTTCATATTGGAACAAAGGAAATATTTCCACTTCCAGCAGCAACCTGAAACAATTTTTGTAGGTAGACAACTCAATCCCGTTAACATCTCAAAGCCATTGCAAAGTTATGTGTGATGCCTTTGGGACAGAATACAACTTAAAAGGGAACAGCAGTTTTTCAAAATTTCTGCATAATTACATGGCTAACATGTCAATAAAATTGTTCAAACTGTGACAAACTTTTTTATCTGTTTGCAAATGTTCTGGAAGAGTGATTTATTAGTTGTTTAGCAGTAATATGAATGCAGGTACTCTTCATGTTCTGCTGAGCAAACATGGTACTCAGCAAAAAAAATGGTATTACCATACAAGCTGAGTATATGTGGAATGCTAACTAAACTATTTAACTAAATTTAACTAAAATATTTCAGGCAAAAGCTAAATTTGTCCCAACATGTGCTGTGATTTGAATGATGTGCATGTAATTTAAAACATGATCTGAGTTTCTTTAAATGAAGCACACTAAAGACAGGATTACTGTGTGTAAGTAACTCATAGATGACTCAAACTGGTATGGTGCGAAATGCTTTGTCCTAAATAAACTTAGGAAAAGGCGTGCTACTAAAGATATATGGACAGTGGTGCTAAGCCTTTGCCAAAGGGGCCTGGGAGCATGTTCCCTCAGGAGGATTTTTTAAATCCCCCAAAATGTCTGTTCATCAGGAACTTTTAGAGCAGCAATAGGTGGAAATTTTTTCAAAGAAATGGCTATTTGGTCAAGTTGGCACACACAAGATCTGTTTGTTCACAATGTATTTAAGCATAGATCTTTTACAACTTAAATACTAAATCCTCCACATACACAGATCACAGATAAACAAAGATATCCCCTCTCTCTTAGATAAGCTTGTAGCTTCTAAATAAGCTCACCGAACAAGAAATTAGTCACCTGTGACTGAATCATACCTGATAGTATGTAATACTATCCTCCACATCCTCCAAATCCTCCACATACACAGATCACAGATAAACAAAGATATCCCCTCTCTCTTAGATAAGCTTGTAGCTTCTAAATAAGCTCACCGAACAAGAAATTAGTCACCTGTGACTGAATCATACCTGATAGTATGTAATACCTCCATGAGCATCAACAGCAGCTGAAATTTGATTAGTCATGGACTGAATACATTTCTGGACGTAGGCAAAATCAATGTTTAGGCACTCACGCATCAAAGAATTGTGCGGTTCAGCCAGATTTCGTGGATGCCTCCCCTGGCGTCTTACTCATTGTTTCAGGTAGTCCCACAGATTTTCAAGAGGATTCAAATCTGGGGATTTTGCAGGCTAGTCCAGAAGTCTGAATGCTCCTGAAAGTTCATCATCCCAATCAGTCACATTGCAACCCTGCGAACGTGAGAATCATCACCAGGACATACAGGACATTTTCCTGGGTAAGATGGTGAGAAAAAGTTAAATCTGGTTGTGCAGCAGCTCAGTGTAGGCACTGTGGTTCAAATTTACCTCAACCAAAGGACCCATTTCTATGTAATTAAACCACCCCAGAATATCATAGAGCCTCCTCCAGCTTGAACCACCCCTTGCACACAGTCCTCATTGAAGGCTTCCTGGGGTCTACAATGAACACAATGCCTAGCATCATTCACACACAGGCAGAAAGGAGATTCATCTGACGAGATATCACTCTTTCTGTCAGGAACAGTCCAATTTTTGTGTCTCTTCACCCACTGTATCCAGGCACATTTGAGCGCAGAGGTGAGCAAAGGCCTCTTGAATGCTACTATATTCATGGTATGCAGTTCTCTGCACAGTGTTCTTTCAGAAATTGGTTGTGAAGGACCCATGTTGACTTCTAGCAGCAATTATTGCCCGGAAGCAAAGCGATTTTATTCACATTTATTTATGTCCATCTGTTTCGTCTTTCTGGCCGCAATTCTGATGAGAATTTCCTGTAAACTGGGATTTTTGCCACTGCTGGTAAACTCATATGACCGTATGCTTAGAGACACCTGCAAATTCAGATACATCTTTCCTCCCTTCTCAATCTATGAATCCCATCGCAAGCCCCGCAGGTATTCACAGCCTGATCATCCACATGCAACGCCATCTGCAGGAGCCTGAAGCTCCTACCACCTTAAACACACATGGTGACTATTTTTTTTTGTCCAGAAAGCTTATGTTATTCAAATCCCCATATTACAGATTCTTACAGTCTCAGTTTGGGTAACCAGATAGAGGGTGTATTTTTCCATAGTTCACATTACATGTTTAGATGATGTGGTCATAGTGACCTTTCAGAGCACAAAAAATTTTCATTTTTTTTAGTCATACTAATGAACATATATTAAGGGAATAACATTTCTACAAATTCAGTATTATTTTTAACTGAAAGACTAAATAAAACTCACTCTTGCTATTTTATGGCTCACTAACCTTTGCAAGACTTGCTTATTTAGGTCTGTCAGTCTCCTTCAGCTTTGTTCTCTGACTCTCCTTGCCTGTATAACGTTAGTAATGTTATTTTTATTAAACTTAGATTTATAAGAACTCAAGGATCAATTAATAATTTTTTTTTTTGAACTGGCAAAAGTCTTCTCACCTGACTGGCCTTCTACGGAGTTGCTAACTCTTAATAAACCATTTAACAACTGAGGAATCTCGGGATATAAAAATGTTATAAACAACACAACGCCAGCATTAGCAGCATCAATTACCTGTATCATACAGTAAAAACAACATATAGCTTTGATTGTTTTGAAATACTTAACAGAAATATGAATTAATCTAAGTTTCTTAAATATTTTAAATAGTTGGCTAACATTAGTGTTTTATGTCCTATCCCCTTTTCCTTACCTTACATAAACCTATCGTTGGCTAGCTAAACTTGTTAGCCAGTTATATTGACCAACTTTGCACAAACCCATATAGTAGGTTGACATCTTCACTCTGTTACTACTTACTGATTCAGACTCTACATTATATAATTTGAATAATGCCTAATGTTTACTTTTTAGATAAAATCCTGTCACAAGTGGTGCCACAACTCAGTGTGGGATTACAGCGGCAGCACCTCACACCCTGCTATATTGTGAATTTGCAGACTGTCATAGTTCAAGAATAAGGATAATCCAAAATACTACTAAAGATTTGAACTAATAATGTACATTCATTTAGAGGGGCTAAATAATATTTACAGGGGGCTAAAGCTCCCCTAAAACTGGCATAGCACACTTGTTTAAAGAGTCAGAATTCTTTAAAGTTGGAGTCATAGGAACCAGACATCTGAGGAGTTTAACACTTCTAAAAACTCCATCACAGAAAGTTATTCCATGAAATGGTTATGCCTGATGTCTGAGATCACGTTTAACAGCTATAAAGTTTTGGTTTAAATCAATTTCTCTTTGGCAGTAGAAGAGCATATGATGTTTTAAGGCAAAATCATCCCCACTGTAGACATTAGGACCCCTGGTTCCTATCAAACCACCGTAATGAAAAAATCTGTATGTTTCTCTGTAAATGTAAATCATTTGACACCAAACCAATCTGAATTACTTTTTTTATATATCTGAACCACTGAATTATGTAGATATTCTGAAAAATTTGTGTAGTTCCACTTTAAAGAGAAAATTTTTAAAAAATGATTTTTTTTTTTAATTTAACCATTGCTATAACTGTTGTAAACTCTCACCCAAGTCTCGAGAGCAAGTTTAAAACCTAGGAAAATGCCCATCTGGTGACATATCTTGAAGGTGAAAGAAACTAAAAAAAAATCTAGTGGATTTTCAGGGAGCGGGACACCTTTTAGACACTACCTGGCAAATCTAGCAAAGCCATATAACTTAAGTCTGCTGCCAAGAAGCTATTTTTTCTGTGGTGTATTGATGTTTAAAACAGTTTTCTGGAGAAACCATGAAAAACAACACATTTACACTCATCTTGCTCATTAACTATGCCTAGACAAGTGTTATCTAGTATACTAGTCAATCACTCTGGTTTTAGTATTCATCTCTTCATATTTTTTGCATCCACGTACACTGCAATCCACAGACATTATCCAATTGAACTGTGCCTCTTACAAGAAAAAAGCTATATTTTTGACTACCAAGGTAAGAGTTATACCAGTACTAGCTTAGCTTAGTTGTCTAACCTATAGGTCAGTGGCTAGGCTAGCGGTCTGAATTGGTATTTATTTAATGCATGCTGGGCATTGTAGTAAAAGAACGAAAACATAAAATGTTTACAAAAATAACAAAATACTGAATTCTGTCAAACTGATGAGGCTGGGAGATAGAATGCAGTGCTATGGAATACTGAATAACACAACAAATAACAAATGCTAATTTTAGACCGGAAAGCCATATTTTAATGCATCGAAAACATTGAAACCACTTCAGTCACACTGTCAGAAACTCCTGTTTGACTGCTGAGGGTCTTACTGAGAAAATCATTAAGCTGAAATCACCAATATTAATTTGTTCAACTATTGTTTTACTTCAGAATCACTGGGTATATGTCAGATTGGCCATAGTGGTCAGCTGTGTGGAAGACCTACAGTGATTTGACATCAGACTCTGAGTGAAAGACCTGAATAATTGCTGCCATTGGCCATTCCAGATTTCAGCTGCTCATCTCAAACAAGACAAATATGAGCAGAACAAGCCAAGTCACTTTTTTAAAAGGCATTTTTTGGCCAAAAACAACTTCAGCCCCACACTCGATTTCAAACAAGACCACTCAGCCTCCTTTCTTTCTTGACATATCAAAAATGGAAAGGGTAATATCAATGTTTCAAGGTATAACTATGTGTAACAAAAATATGGATCAAGTTTTGATATTTATTTATCCCGTTTCCTTGATAGGGTTAGGGTGCAGTCATAGTAACATAGAAAGTAATGTTTCAGTAGAATGCTAAAAGGGCAAAGTCCCTCAGGGGAACATCTTTCTGATTCTGATTTCAAAGAACTTTAAGATTACACAAGTCATAACAATACTCCAACAATGAACAAGTGGGCAAATACTGGTATATATTAATTATATGAAACATTTAGAGTCTAAAGTGTTTATATTTGTTTTTATTATGTGTACTTTTTATAGATTTTTTTAAATTTAAATATTAGAAGGGGGCTATGCACCTAAGATTTTCACTCACCTTCGCACACGTGTAAATGTAATATATCAATAAACGTGATTTGATCTGACATCTCAAACCAAGCACAGAATATACCAGTTATACGACATACCAGTTACCCGTTTGGTCAACATCTGCATCTTCATCCTCCTGCAGATTCTTGACTGTGAGGCCACCATCTGTGAGGTAGTTACATGTCAGGTCAGCCAAGTCATCTGCAGCATCCAAGCCCTCTACAAAATGGATGCGCTGAAAGTGGCCAGTAGAGGAGCGAAGATGCAGGATGTGAGTTGTCCCACCAGAAGAAGGGGCATCACCAGCCTGCAGTCGAGGGCTGGCCTGCCCCTGTTGCCAGGACAGAGGTGATGAGCGACTGGACAGGCTGGAAACACTGGGGGCATTGGTGTCATCACTGTCGTAACACATGGTGCTCTCCTGACAACTGGAAAGAAAGGAATTGGTGAATTAGGCTACTTAACATTCTTCAACCTTCAGCATAGTTTATATGCATTCACAAAAATGTTTAGGATGTGGATAACTGATCTGTGTATTTGATGAGCCCTATATATATATATATATATATATATATATATATACACATACATACATACATACATATATACACATACATATATACACACACACACACACATATATATATATATATACACATACATATATACACATACATATATACACACACACACACATATATATATATATATATATATATATATATATATATATATATATATATATATATATGTATATATATATATATATATCTCCTATGTTTTCAGCACTCAGTCTACATCCTAACAATAACTGAATCAAGCATACACAGAGGCCAACTCGGACCACTTATTTTAAAGCCCTTTCAAAGGCACATGGCCAGCTGTATAGAGGCACAAGACTTCTGGGGCACACTTTCATTTATGAACTGTTGAAGACCTAGAACACTTTACAGACAGGCCCTCATCCAGTGGGTATTATTCAAAACCAAACACAAATAAAAATGTCAGCCCTACAAAGACCATAAACAGAGCCAAGCTTGGAACTCACTTCATTCATTATAGAACCTACAAACTCAATTCAGTTCACATGCACAGCCGCACCATGCCATAGGTGTATGTGAGGTGTGTGTGACACAGCATTCCTCCCTTCACAAAGTCCCACCTGCCCCTGGGCCTGAAGCAATTGTGGACAGGCTACCCAACCACTGGCGTAGAAGTAGGAGGTTTCGCCCTGTATGGGTGGTAGGATTTCGGAAGTGGATGCACTCATGGCATGACTGTGGGTTCCATCTGAAAGTTTGAATGAGGCTGGACCAAGCTGTGGGCTAACCAGGACCGCCTCTGACCTAAACAACTGAAGCTTGTTGTCACGGTGGGGCTGCTGGATACTGACTGAAGCAGAGGCCAACCAGGATCTTAAATTGAACAGAACACAGCATTGCAGTTATGAAGAAAGCTTTTTTTGCAGCAGCAGCAGCAGATTAAGAAATCTGGGCTGCATCAAGCACTGCTGGTCCAGTTCTACACTGCCATTGTAGACCCCATCATCACATCTTCCATCTCTGTCTGGTTTTGCTTTGCATCGTCACACTCAAACAGGAAGCTGAAAGGGGCAATGCTCAGAGAAAATCATCGGATGTCAGTGCTCCACCCACGAAGACCTGAACTCATCTAGGATGAGGAAGAGTGCAGGAAATTGCAGGAAGGTGTGTGTTAGTATGTTGTGCTGTTACGAGTGGCTCAGACACAGCACTGCTGCAGGAGTTTTTAAACACGGTGTCCACTCACTGTAGACTCTAAGACACTCCTACCTTGTCAGTCAACCTTGTAGATGTAAAGTCAGAGACAACAGTTCATCTGCTGCTGCACAGTTTATGTTTGTCATCCTCTAGTCCTTCATCAGTGCTCACAGTACGCTATTGGCTGGATGTTTTTGGTTGACACTGAGGTGTTTAAAAACCAGCAGCAATGCTGTGTCTAATCCAGTCAGACCAGCGCAACACACACTAACACACCACCACCACCACATCATTGCTACTGCTGTGCTGAGAATGATCCACCACCCAAATAGTACCAGCTCTGTGAGGGTCCATGAGGGTCCTGACCACTGAAGAACAGGGTAAAAGGGGCCTAATAAAATATGTAGACAAACAGGTGATCTACTGTCTGTAATTGTAGAACTACAAAGTGCAACTATATAGCAAATGGAGTTCATGAAATGGATAAGTGTAGAAACAAGGAGGTTGTCATAATGTTATGCCTGATCAGTATATATACAGTATCTCACAAAAGTGAGTACATCCCTCACATTTCTGCAATTATCTTTTCACGGGACAAAACTATAGAAATGAAACTGAGATATAACTTAAAGTAGTCAGTGTACAGCTTGTATAGCAGAATAGATTTACTGTCCTCTGAAAATAATTCAACACACAACCATTAATGTCTAAATAGTTGGCAACACAAGTGAGTACACCTCACAATGAACATGTCCAAATTGTGCCCAATTGTGTCGTTGTCCCTCTCTGGTGTCATGTGACTCATTAGAGTTACAAGGATCCAGGTGTGAATGGGGAACAAGGCTGTTAAATTAGGTGTTTTGGGTACAATTCTCTCCTACTGACTAATGGATATTCAACATGGCACCTCATGGCAAAGAACTCTCTCAGAATGTGAGAAATAGAATTGTTGTCTTACACAAAGATGGCCTGAGCTATAAGAAGATTGCTAACACCCTAAAACTGAACTATAACGTGGCAGCCAAGGTCATACAGTGGTTTTCCAGGACAGTTTTCACTCGGAACAGGCCTCACCAGAGTCAACCAAAGAAGAGTTCACATGTTCAGCATCATATCCAGAGGTTGGATTCAGAAAATAGACGCATAAGTGCGTCTATTTTATAAGTGATAATGTGGGAGGTCGCTGTGACATTCTGAAGCAGAGCACAATCCCCTCCCTTCGGAAACTGTGCCGCATGGCAGTTTTCCAACACTATAATGACCCCAAAAACACCTCCAAGATGACAACTGCCTTGCTAAGGAAGCTAAATGTAAAGGTGATGGACTGACTAAGCATGTCTCCAGACCTAAATCCAATTGAGCACCTGTGGGGCATCTTCAAGTGGAAGGTGGAGGAGCGCAAAATGTCTAACATCCACCAGCTCTGTGATGTCATCATGGAGGAGTGGAAGAGGATTCCAGTAGCAACCCGTACAGTGAATTCCATGCCCAAGAGGGTTAAGGCAGTGATAGATAATAATGGTGGCCACACAAAATACTGACATGTTCACTGTGAGTGTACTCACTTGTGTTGTCAGCTATTTAGACATTAACAGCTGTGTGTTATTTTCAGAGGAGAGTAAATCTATACTGCATGAAAAGATAATAAAATATTTGCAGAAATGTAAGATGTGCTCACTTTTGTGTGTGTGTGTATATATATATATATATATATATATATATATATATATATATATATATATATATATATATATATATATATATATATATTTAAAAAACACACACACACACACACACACACACACACACACGTATTCATTTAATTGAATTTAATTTTATGTTGATACTTGCACCAAGAGAAATTCTTTATATACACATAGCAAACAAAGATTCTGATTCTGAATTACCTCTGAAGATTTACTATAAGATGTTAATTGATAAGCACTGCTAATAATGCTCACAAACAGAAAGGTCAGATCACAATTTAATAAAGATCACATTAATACACGTTGTAGATTCACCCTGAAAAACAAAAGTTGCTCTGGGTTTGGGTATTCTTACAAAGAAAGTCTGAATTCTGTGACTTCTTGGACCAGCTGCAAGTATAAAGGTTAGATATATACAGCACATGATGTAAAATATTTCAGGAGCTTTCAAAGACATTACAGATTTCTCCACATGAGCAAGTAACAGGCAATAGAATGCATGCTACTTTTTGTCTAGAATAACAAACAGGTCAGTGTTCAAAAGGGAGAACAAGATGTCTTTTTTTGTGCCTGTAATGGTGAAGTAGAAGCAGATGACTATAAATCACTGCTAATCCTTGAATCAAGAGTATACAAATGTTTAAACTGCAAAATGTAAAAAAACTTTTTTTGTACAGCGCCATGAAGTATTTACATACACATTTTTCAAAGATACAAGGGTGAACTGATATGTAAGATTAAGAGACCCTTATTAGTCCCACAACGGGGAAATTTCACCTCCGCATTTAACCCATCCGTGAACTGAAACACCACATACACTCTAGTGAGCACACACACACACACACACACACACACACACACTAGGGGGCAGTGAGCACACTTGCCCGGAGCGGTGGGCAGCCCAATCCGCAGTGCCCGGGGAGCAGTTGGAGGTTAGTTCAAGGACACCTCAGTTATGTGCTGTCGGCTCTGGGGATCGAACCGGCGACCTTCTAGTCATGAGGCTGGTTCCCTAACTTCCAGCCCATGAATTTTCTCTTTCAGCACATTATCATCCTGTCTGAGTCAGCACTGTTTAAGTGTTTATGTGCATGTTTGAGGTTTCAAATAGAGTATTAAATCAAGACAATTATCCTATGTCTTCACCAGAGACACAATTACAGGAAAATAATATATACTGCTCAAAAAAAATAAAGGGAACACTTAAACAACACAATATAACTCCAAGTAAATCAAAACAAAGAACAAAGTATTCAATGAGAATATTTCATTCATTCAGATCTAGGATGTGTTATTTAAGTGTTCCCTTTATTTTTTTGAGCAGTGTACTAACAGCACTAACACTCTTTACAGACACTTGCATGAAAGTCAGAGGACATGAATATGAATCTGCATCGAAAGCTTCTATAATGTGTGTTAAGTGTGCCTCATGCTTTGTGTAAGATAAAGTATGTGATATTAAAAGAGCAGGTGAATGAGAAAAGTAGTAGGCAATGTGTGAGTTCTACATGAAATAGGTGAGTAATGTGTGGATACATAGAAGGACATGATGTGTATTGTGCAGAACTGCCATGAGTCTTTGTATGTATGTGTCCTTTTAATTCCTTACTTTCAGCAACTGATGCTGTGAGCACTTGAACATGAAAACCATTACTATGTATTCCTCAATCAAAATACTTCGCACAATCTCTCCCTCACCAAAGCTTATGTTGTGCCTCCTTGTGGCCTCAATTGTCAATTGCAACTAACCAGACTACTTCATTAAGGGATCTCATAACTCACTATTACTGCTACAAGTCATGGAAGCACCTGGAGTGATTCTCATTTGACTGAACAGCCTTAGAACAGTGGAACAGACATAGCAATAAAGGCCCTCGTGACCTACACAATATAGTGGATGCCACTGAAAAAATATTTACTGCCCACCTCCGTTAATTGACCTGACCTCCACTGAGCACAAATTTCACTTAAACAAGATAAAGCTAAAGGCAAGTGCCAATGAAACAAGCAAGAACTGTAAATGCATAAAAAGCATGACAGAACATCAGTAGGGAATATACCCAGAATATAATGATGTCTATGGGTGGCAGATGTTGGGCTAGCACTGATTGTAAAGAAAAGCACTAAACTTGATCATTATATTGAAGATTTGGAGGAAGCAGGGGCTACATATAATACTCTTGAATTAAAGATGGCAAACGATGGAGTACAGAGTAATAACAAAAACTATGACACTGTGCAGTTCCTTATATAATATACTGAAGTTGTAAGGGGGAGCGAGGAGGCGGACGCATACGCGGAGATAAGCGAGATTTATTAGGGGCAAATCCAGGGTCGTGGTCAGAACAGTCCAGGTTCATATAGCCGATGCGGACGGAACGGGAAGTAGACATGACAAAAACCAGAGCGACCAGCAAACAACCTTAAACAAAGACCGATACAGGGATACAGGGATACAAAGATACAACGATACAAAAGGTACAAAGACTGGCAAACGCAAAGGGCAAACACAGGGCTTAAATACATGGAACAATGAGGGACAGGTGAAAACAATCAGGGGCGGAGTTACAAACCAAAACAAGAACACATGGACAGGACTGGGAGGAGCCAACCGTGACAGAACCCCCCCCCAAAGGCACGCACACCGGGCGTGCCACACAGAACAAAACAAACCAACCCAACAAAAAAGCGAAACCCAGAGAAAGACAAAACTAAACGGGCACAGAGGCAGGAACGGGCACAGAGGCAGGAACGGGCACAGAGGCAGGAACGGGCACAGAGGCAGGAACGGGCACAGAGGCAGGAACGGAACCACAAGGCACAGGAACAGAACCACAAGGCACAGGAACAGACGGAGACACACAAGGCACAGGAACAGACGAAACAGAACGAGGACAAAAAACGGAGGGAGGACGAGGAGGCACACCAAAAAACGACGCCGACCGAGAGACGACCGGAGACACAGGACGAGGAAAACAAGAACGAACAACAGACCACGCAAAAGACAGGGGAACAGGCACCAAGACAGACACAGGAACAGAAACAGGGACAGAAACAGAAACAGGAACAGAAACAAAAGGAGACACAGGAACGGGAACCACAACAGGAACGGGAACCGAGACAGACACAACAGTAGGGAACAGGACAAAACCAGGAACAGAACAAGGCAGAAACAAAGGAACGCAAACAGACACAGGAGGCACAGAAGGACCACAGGGAACAGGGACAGAAACGGAGGGCCCAGGGGGAACAGACACTGACGAGGGCGGGATGGGAGGGAACAAAGGGGATGCGACGTCCACGGAGGCAGGCGCGGGGCCTGCTGCGACGTCCACGGAGGCAGGCGCGGGGCCTGCTGCGACGTCCACGGAGGCAGGCGCGGGGCCTGCTGCGACGTCCACGGAGGCAGGCGCGGGGCCTGCTGCGACGTCCACGGAGACTGGCGGCGGGTCCGGAGGCGCGGCGACTGGCGGCGGGTCCGGAGGCGCGGCGACTGGCGGCGGGTCCGGAGGCGCAGGCGTGCCGCGGGGTGCGGCCACGGGATCAGAAGTGCCGCGGGGTGCGGCCACGGGATCAGAAGTGCCGCGGGGTGCGGCCACGGGATCAGAAGTGCCGCGGGGTGCGGCCACGGGATCAAGCCTTCGGGCTGGGGGCCTCTGCTCCAACCTGGAGGAACACAGATACTGGACCCACTCGGCCGTTCCCAATGCTCACTCGAGCGATTGGCAGCTCGCAGTGACGCTTGCGAACGAGCCGTGTACCAAAAAACGGGTCATCTGAATGCTCCTTCTGTCTGACACCGTCTTGCACTGCAGGTCGCTCCTCCCTGCAGTGGCGCTCAAGACGGGCAGACCCAAGGCGCTTACCTGAGCTCTCGCCTCCCGGACACAAGGCGGGAAGGTCCTCCGCTTTCTTGCGGGACCGACGAGACGCTCGTGTTCCCTCAGCGCCAGGGGATTTGCTGTCTCCGGCTTGGTGGCGTTGGGACACGGCGAACTCGGGCTGCTTTGAAACAGCCGGAGTTTCGTCCCAACGGAACAACCACATGCCGGAGTCTCGCTTACCTGCTGCGTCCTGTGGAGGCCAGTCTTTCTGTAAGGGGGAGCGAGGAGGCGGACGCATACGCGGAGATAAGCGAGATTTATTAGGGGCAAAACCAGGGTCGTGGTCAGAACAGTCCAGGTTCATATAGCCGATGCGGACGGAACGGGAAGTAGACATGACAAAAACCAGAGCGACCAGCAAACAACCTTAAACAAAGACCGATACAGGGATACAAAGATACAACGATACAAAGGTACAAAGACTGGCAAACGCAAAGGGCAAACACAGGGCTTAAATACATGGAACAATGAGGGACAGGTGAAAACAATCAGGGGCGGAGTTACAAACCAAAACAAGAACACATGGACAGGACTGGGAGGAGCCAACCGTGACAGAAGTCTATAATGATGTTAATGACTACAACTGCCAGCTATGTAACTTGACCAACTGGCCACTCAATCTTGCCTGCTCCCATAAGCCCAATAAAGTGAGAAATTGAACACTCTACCTGCAAAACATTTCACTTCGTTGAACAAGCAAACAGCGTGCAATTTTTTTAGACCCTCAAAGTACAATGTGTTGTTCTCAACCCATTCCTAAAGTAAAAAAAATAAACAAAACTATGAATAAAATGTCAGCTTGTCTTAAAAACTGTTTGAGTCATTGTCACCTGTAGTCTGTGAATTTATTAACAATACTCAAGTAGTTATATTAAAATGTTTAAGTAAATGTCAATGTGGGCATGAAGTTATCAACATAAGCTCAAATCTGATTGTTTTTATTCAAATCTGTCATTATTCTTAATGCCTTCGCTCCAAAGACAATTAACTAACAGAATATATATATATATATATATATATATATATATATATATATATATATATAAAATGTCATTGCGGTCAGAAGAAAACCTCATATCTCCATTTTTGTCATTTTTCAGTTTTTGACAGTTTGAAGGTACCTGTTGTCCTTTACATTGTATGTAAATTTCATGATGAATGGATCAAAAGGAATGACCCAAAATGATGTATGTGGTTGTGTGTATATATACACACATACTCCCTTTTTTATTTTACATACATACATATACACACACACACACACACATTATATATATATATATATATATATGTGTAAAATAAAAAAAATAAAGGGAACACTCAAATAACACGTCCTAGATCTGAATGAATGAAATATTCTCATTGAATACTTTGTTCTGTACAAAGCTGAATGTGCTGACAACAAAATCACACAAAAATCATCAATGGAAATCAAATTTATTAACCAATGGAGGCCTGGATTTGGAGTCACACACAAAATTAAAGTGGAAAAACACACTACAGGCTGATCCAACTTTGATGTAATGTCCTTAAAACAAGTCAAAATGGGGCTCAGTATTGTGTGTGGCCTCCACGTGCCTGTATGACCTCCCTACAACGCCTGGGCATGCTCCTGATTAGGTGGTGGATGGTCTCCTGAGGGATCTCCTCTTAGACCTGGACTAAAGCATCCGCGTTGTTGGATGGAGCGAGACATGATGGCGGGCCAGTACATAGCTTCAATGCCTTCATCTTGCAGGAACTGCTGACACACTCCAGCCACATGAGGGTCTAGCATTGTCCTGCATTAGGAGGAACCCAGGGCCAACCGCACCAACATATGGTCTCACAAGGGGTCTGAGGATCTCATCTCGCGACCTAATGACAGTCAGGCTACCTCAGGCAAGTACATGGAGGGCTGTGCAGCCCTCCAAAGAAATGCCACCCTACATCATTACTGACCCACTGCCAAACCAGTCATGCTGAAGGATGTTGCAGGCAGCAGGTCGCTCTCCACAGCGTCTCCAGACTCTGTCACGTCTGTCACATGTGCTCAGTGTGAACATGCTTACATCTGTGAAGAGCACAGGGCGTCAGTGGCGAATTTGCCAATCCTGGTGTTCTCTGGCAAATGCCAAATGTCCTGCACGGTGTTGGGCTGTGAGGACAACCCCCATCTGTGGACGTCGGGCCCTCATACCATCCTCATGGAGTCGGTTTCTAACCATTTGTGCAGAACTATGCACATTTGTGGCCTGCTGGAGGTCATTTTGCAGGGCTCTAGCAGTGCTCCTCCTGTTCCTCCTTGCACAAAGGCGGAGGTCCTGCTGCTGGGTTGTTGCCCTCCTACGGCCTCCTCCACATCTCCTGGTGTACTGGCCTGTCTCCTGGTAGCGCCTCCAGCCTCTGGACACTACGCGGACAGACACAGCAAACCTTCTTGCCACAGCTCACATCGATGTGCCATCCTGGATGAGCTGCACTACCTGAGCCACTTGTGTGGGTTGTAGAGTCCGTCTCATGCTACCACGAGTGTGAAAGCACCACCAACATTCAAAAGTGACCAAAACATCAGCCAGAACGCATAGGTACTGAGAAGTGGTCTGTGGTCCCCACCTGCAGAACCACTCCTTTATTGAGTGTGTCGTGCTAATTGCCAATAATTTCCACCTGTTATCTATTCCATTTGCACAACAGCAGTGAAATTGATTGTCAGTCAGTGTTGCTTCCTAAGTGGACAGTTTGATTTCACAGAAGTTTGATTAATTTGGAGTTATATTGTGTTGTTTAAGTGTTCCCTTTATTTTTTTGAGCAGTGTATAATAGACTAAGGATAATGCATCTTATTATTCCTGAAAGCTATGAAAATAGTAGGTAAATATAAGTACGATAGTGGAAGGTGAATGACCAGGTTGAAATGAATTAATCTGTTGTACTGAGCAGAAGCACACGTCTGATTGGACTTAATTAGCAATTTCCTGAACACAAAGATGATGCAGGTATGCCAAACAACCAGCTTCCTGTCTGAATAAAGCCCCTTGAAAGAATCTTCGTCTTAATTTTTTTGTGTGATAATGAGCTTTCACAATAAAATCTGACATTCAGATATTCATTAGTCAATGAGAAAATGCACAATCCAATGAAGAAAATGTCCATTTAAAGCCTCTGCTCTGGCTCCTAACATGTTACATGCTAATTAGTTAATGATCTCACAGACATGATTACCAAACAGAGGGAAGAACATTTGGTCATTGCTGACCAAAAATAAAACAAATATTTGCTTTGCCTTTTACCCTTCTTTTGCCATATGAAGTCTAAAGCAGAGAGACAGTAGCAGTTTTACAGTGATCTGGCTGTATTTTGAGCTGTATTTCTGGATTGTGGCATGGATAGAGTGGGTTTCTCTCACTCTGGCTAGTGATGGCAGGTTCCTCTGAGTGTTCTGGTGTGTGAATCAAATATTAAGATTTAAGGTGATTTTCTGAGCCAACTACTCACACGATGACATCACACTAGCTAGTTAGGGTCAGGTATGCTGAATGGTCTGATATGTATATCAGGTCTGTAGTTTAAACTGTTCTGATTTTAGGAAGGCTAGACTTTACCGTTTTGCCCACAAGTTGCAAGATTCAGGTTCTAACTGTTAAATAAAATTATATGAGGATTTTTGCCAACAACTGACTTGCAAACAACTTTTCAGCAACCTACCCATTCTGTATATAGCAATAAAAGATTTTTAGACCACAAATCCCTGATATGACATTTTTCCTGTTGGTCCCTTATCTTACTTTAATACCTAATTTATTACCAGTTTTAATATCTGCATGTGTGTGCCTGGTGGGAGTGTCTCAAGTGGGAGCGTTTAGATCTTAATCTGGCCTTATGTCTAGGCCTACATTTTTTATAAAGCTTCTGTGTCACAATATATATGGTATAAAGTGTTATATGAATAAAATTGAAAAGAACTCAATAAACAAGTTAAAATTTCTCCAGTACCTGTGAGTGAGCTGGGATCCCCGCAGGCTGGACATGGTATCTTCAAGGTTCTGCCGAAGGTCAAGGACATTTTGAACCGTACGTTTCCTCTGAGAATCTGGATCTGCAGAGGAGGAAGAGAGAAAAGGTCTGTTATCACAGAGAACCAACAACCACACATACACTACCTCATAAAAGTTTGTTAACAGTTTTTAATCAGTAATATAAATCCAAAATGCCTTATATTTGCAATGAGGTAATGAAATCTAAAGGCACATCACTAAAGACTACTATAAAGAGGAAAATTACAGTGTATTATTAATTGATCTCATTCCTAAAATACTTCTAAAACAACTAAAAACACCTTTCAGTATTTAGCAAAAGCATTTTTAGTGGGAGTGTATAAACAACACTTATCTTTAGCCATTTGAAGCTACATCTCACTCTTTAGCAACATTTAGCTCAGCAAGTACATAGATTTCTAGAAGCACTTTAACAGATTAACCATTTTGCAGCATTGTATAGATGAATTTCCTTGTTCAAATGCGTTACATTTTTTGTTTTTATAAACTTAAAATTTAATCACTCACCAGTACACAGCTAACATGAAATATGAAAAAATAACTCTTGAATCAGAGCTCTTAAAAAGATTAAAGTGCAGATTAAGTTCTTTACTAATACTCAATAATAATGCAAAAACAATTTTTTAAATGTATAGTTATGTAAGGCACACTGTAGTCATGTTGGCACATCTTCTCTTATCATTTCGCCAATTAATTTCAAACAGTAACAAAACCATACCCTGAATGTTCACAAGCTCTTCTAAACTCCTGTATATACTTCACAAACTTCGCATTATCCTCCACCACTTTACACTACCTATTTCTGATGTTTCAGACCCCCACTAAGCACTAAACAGTGTTACATTCTCACATATAACCCTTTGGTGCCTTAACCCACTGACCTGTCCTATCAGTAAAGATTCAAGCTTGCTGTGTGTAGTATAATACAGGAAACCTTTATTAACTAGATGTTAACTAGAAAAGATATATCTTTTCTTCTGTATCTTATGTTGAGTCTCAAGATCTACTCTCGTTTTTTGTCTGTCTCTCTATCTGTCTGCCCTGTAATGGACCGGCGACCTGTCCAGGGAGTATCCAGCCTTCCACCCAATGACTACAAGAATACGCTCCAGCTCCCCCCACAACCCAGAACTTAGAAAGTGTGTGTGTGTGTGTGTGTGGTTGTGGTTGTGCATGTCTGTCTGTCTGTCTCTCCCTCATTGTTATATAATAGATAAGGATAATCCATTGTATGATTCCAGAAAGATCTGAAATGAATAGGAAAAAGATAAGTAAGAAAGTGGAAGATGAATGACCAGGTTGATATGAATGGATCTGTTGTTCTGAGAAGGTGCACACATCTGATTTGACTTCATGGTTGGGTTAAATGTGGAAGTGAAACTTCCCCGTGGTGGGACTAATAAGGGTCACTTAATCTTAATCCTAAAACATAACTCAATCCCATGTCTCAAAAATGTTACCCAGACCATGCTATTTAAATATACTGTAACAAATTATTTTTCTATTGTGTATAAATCAATCCAGCTGGCAGGGGCATCAGTGCAAGGCTTCCTACTGTGATCTAGCACTGTTATCCACTCATTCCCTGATTCATGAACCTTGCCTCGAACTCACTTTGAGTTTCATCCCATACAAATTTCTATACAGCCTGTAAAAAAGTGAAATGTTTTGTAAGAAACACACACACACACACTTTCTAAGCTGCTTCTCCCTGAGGGGCGTGGGGGGTGCTGGAGTCTATCCCAGCGGTCATCAGACGCAAGGCATGATACACCCTGGACAGGTCGCCAGTCCATCGCAGGGCAGACAGACAGACACACACACACACACATTCACACCTAGGGGCAATTTAGTAAGTCCAATTGTCCTGACTGCATGTCTTTGGACTGTGGGAGGAAACCGGAGAACACGGAGGAAACCCATGCAGACACAGGGAGAACATTCAAACTCCACACAGAGAGGACCCCAGTCGCCTGGCCAGAGAATCGAACCCAAGCCCTCCTCGCTATAATTATTTATAATATTTTATTATTATTTATAATGTTTTACTATGAACTATGCTTTGTTCCATAGTATGGATTGCCTACACAAAACAGCATGTGAACCTAGATTGTTTCCAGCTGCTTTTCTGGATTACAGTTTAAGAGAGCAGTACTCAATACCCAAGAGTTCCATTTGTTCCCAGTGCAACTCCCAGAATGGAAAACGTATGTGATGTTAGACACACATGAATTGGCCATTAATATAACACTTTTAAGCTCAGTTTTGAGCAAGAAGCATCAAGGACTACAAATAATGTCAACTATAATTTCATATTTTTCAAG
This sequence comes from Pygocentrus nattereri, assembly GCF_015220715.1. Taxonomy (NCBI): domain Eukaryota; kingdom Metazoa; phylum Chordata; class Actinopteri; order Characiformes; family Serrasalmidae; genus Pygocentrus; species Pygocentrus nattereri. Next base: position 20,921,168 of record NC_051219.1, on the reverse strand, counting down.
TTGTTCTAGAATTTCCTTCTCCTCTGTTTTTTGCAGGGAGATCTATATGAGGTCATTAAGTGCCCTTTGCAATTCTCTTTATCTGTGTCCGGTCAAGCATTACTGAGTGTCATTACTGATGCTCTTTAGTCACATTCATTAAATAATCATTAGGTTAGTCTCTCAAGGTTTAACAATTTTAGCCATTTTACCAACCTTTGTTCTGTTTAAAAGCACTTTAATACTGTGTACAAACATCCTTGTACATGTAAGATGAAGGAGTCATGATCTCAAGTAACACAAACAAATACTGCTTTGAAGCATCACAGCTCTGGACACCACAACAGATTTTAAAATCATAAGAGCAAAAACATTGCGCTGCATTTTCCCTCTTTAACTGCACTAAACTGATTCCACAGTGGTGATCAGAACAGCCCTGCTTTCTAAATAGCCCTGAACGGAGAAGGACCCAGCTGTAGACAAGATGAGGGGATGAGAGAATTAGAGATGCAAATGTTCACCATGCACTACTACCCTGTTCCCAAAGGGCAGAACAAATAAATCAAAGCTAGTTGGTTAAGCTGCATGTCTGTGGAAGGATGGTGGTGATGGGGGGAGGGTTAATACACCTGCGCTCTGCAGCAATCCTGCAGTCAATGTAAATCTAAACTGTACAATGAACTGTGCATAACTCCACTAACCTCTACAAATATTGCACTCTACTCCAATTAATAAACATTAAACCTCACAGGCGTCACGCCTCAGACGGACTCTGCCAGTATTAGGAACTCCATCTCCCAGGAATCATTGGGAGAACACATGACTGGTGATGATCGGTCACGCTCCTATCAGCGCTCTACGTCACCAGATTACTAACTCATCTCACCTGAGTAGGTGAGCTCATGACCAGAGAAGTATAAAAGCCCAGGCTGTAGACTTAGTTGTTGTGAAGTATTGTTTCTGGTTTGAACTTGCTGAACATTATTTCTGACTGCCTTTTGGCTTTGACCCGTTTCTTATTTATCTGGACTGATTTTTGTCTTGCCCTGTTATATCTGGTTTTCTGTTCCTTGACTTGTGTGTCTGACCCTTTTGCCTGTGACCATGACTTTGTTTTTTGGATTTCCCTGCTTGTTACTTTTTCCTGGTGTGATGATCACAGTGGTGATCATCTGTGCTCTACTGGCTGTGACCTCTGCATGTACCTTGATGCCAATTCAGCCTGAAGTAAATAAACCTCTCCTTTTCATTCACTTAACCGTTTGTCTGGATTTTGCTGAAACCTGACAACAACAGGTTCAACAAGACTTTAATGTTTGTTTATAAAAAAAATCTTCAGAAGTGAAGCAGTACATGCTGTAAATGTAGTGTTAAAAACATAACAAAAAACTGACTGATTGGTCTGCAGTTTATATATCATGTAAGCTATGACTAACAATGACTAACACAACTGACACTCAAGTTTTAAAGTTTTATTCTGTAACTTAATAAAATGTTGAGTCTGAGCCTAAGTCAGTTAACATATGACTCAAATGTGACTCAAGTCTGACACCAGTCATCATCTCTGGTTCTATATCTAGTTTATAAAAAAAAAATAGAACTTTAATAGACACAGTGTCTCTAGTCTCACAATGTGTGGGGACCAGGTGGTAACCAGTAAAATGAAAAACAGGAAGACCCACACTCACAGACACATAGTAACATAAGCACACATACACTCACATAGCACATCTGGTGTGCAAAGGAAGTCTTGCACAACAGCTGAGTAACCAGGAGTCCCTTTGGTCACGTGGTAGAAGACACATTTGAGGAAATGAGAACTGGGACAAATATCCTTCTAAAAATCTGATATCCTGAAAATAAATACAGAAAAAAGAACATGAATTGTTTGTTCTTTATCGATATAAGTGTACCTTCCAAAACATCAGGAAGATGGCCTATCTTTCACATTATAAACACTTGACAGTGTTTAAAAGGGACAAATGAATGTATATGCCTACTCTTGTTTGATTCACATTCTCAAGGACATGCATTCCTATCTCTTTTCTAAAAAAAAAAAAAAACCTCCATCTCCATTCCATGAGCCTCAGCATTAAAAACAAGCAATAGCGATAGAAAAAAAAAACTGGTGATCTAAAACAGTACAAATGCGGAGGGTCTTGAATGAGTTGCAAAAAAAAAAAATCAAATTTCATTTTTAAAGAGTATTGTTAAAAAAAAAACTGGCAAGACAGTCACTTCAAGTATTCTCTTTTGGTTCAGTGAAAAAGAAAAGATGACCTAAAAATCTGGTCAAAGATGAGTGGGTGGGAAAAAGACAAGCTTTTTCCATTTCACTAACCTACAGACAGTAGAGGACTGAAGAAAAATTCATTGAAATTGAGAGCATTGAAACATCCCTATAAGCCCAGGAGCCAAAAATGTGATCAATATCTAAACGTATGCAGGCTTTATAACTCTTGGTATAACACAACAAATTCTCCAACAGTACAGCTACAACTAACGAAAATCCTCAGATACCCAGGCAGACGCAGAGAGCATGAGTACACTTATAAAGCATTTGGGCCATCTAATCTTCAACCATGTGTCAGTAAGGAAAGAACTGTTAATGTTAATCCTGCGGGGATAACATTGTTTACTGCTAAGGAAACACCAACCAACACTGTCATGATTCTGAAGCAGGAAAAGGAAGGGCGACACAGCACACTGACAAACAAAAACATCAAACGTTTGGTTTATCCTTAGGCAAGAATAGCTCCAATTAACTTTAAGCCTCAAAACAGCTGTGAGGCCAAAGGCTGAGAAGAAAACATAAACTAACACGCTCATTTGTTTTTAACAAGGCTTGTCCAGTCTTCTCCTCAGAAGAAGCCGAAGGTCTGTCACAAACGTGAATTGCTGACAAATCTAGCATTTGATGTGACAATACTGAACAGCAAATGCTGTACCCATTTGCCCACTATGCACGGTGCTCAGTGGAACACTGAATGTCAGGAGAAAATACTTGAATAATGACCCCTTCAGAGACAATCTTTCAAGTACAGCCCATGTCTATTTCGCCACACAAACACTACTCTTAATGTCAGTAGACCTCTCCAAAGCAACCTCAGAGAAAAACCATTTTTGTTTATGGTGATGGAGTCCAAACACTGTCCATGTGCAGTCTTTGATTCAATGCATTTGTTGATTTCATCAAGCATGGAACCTGAGATGACCCAAGTTTGGAGATGTCTAGGTGCTTTAAGGGTCTTGGTGAATCATAACATCAACTTGACTCTTCATTATTGTTACTGACTATTGTATAGTCAATAGCTGATGGGATGTTTCACATATGTTTGTAAATATGTGTTAAAAATAAAGGTGTTCAGTTAAAGTCTTGAAAATAGTACACGTGGGTGAAGACAAATAGCAGAAAATTATTTTTGCCCTTTAGCTGAATTTATTTACAGTGTATCCTTCAGCTTCAACAGTTTGACTGAATTCACAATTTTATATTGTTTTCATTCATTATTATCATCTCACTTCAATATAAGGTATGCCTTTCGCAAATAGAAGCATTATGAATACAACCAACCCTGGCACTGACTATAGGTTAATAAATACAGCCAAGCTAGCATTAGTATAATTCTTAGCATTTTTCTTTATCAATGACAGTTCAACTGAATGCTTGTGCAGCACAGTATACCTGCATTTGGAGAATATGTAGAGCAATATAAAGAGGCTAATACTGAACCCAGAATGAATGCCTCGCCTACTGGATAAAAGTTTTGCCCCACACGTTTGAAACCAGGGTCCTATCCCCCCAACAGTCAGAATTCATGAGCAACAGGATTAGCATTCTTATATCTTTCTGAATAAGAGTGGCTGCAAAATATTAAAAAGTTGTTTTTTTACCAATTTAATTTCAAACATACCACCCTCGGAATTCCATCACAACATAGTTTTACACACAATGCAACTTTAAGACACATCAGTGAGTTTCCAGGGCCTTTAAACTGGTGTTAGGATGTAGGCATATTTACAACAGGTGTTGCAATGTTTTTTCATTTTAGCCAGCTTGTCCTTTTAAGATTAGTTTTAGTTCTAAATTTTAAGGGCTATACCAATCATAACAATTACACAGCATACTGTGAATAGGTCAGTTTACTTTAAAATAAATTAAAAAATACAGTTTTTCAGCACCAACTACAAATCACTTATGTCATTCTATGAAACATGATACATTTATACAGACTATACAACAAAAGTCCACTTTTGGTATATTCAACAAAGGACCAGTTAAACATGGTAGCCTTTTTTTTTATCACAATACACAAGTAAGCCATTGTGATTTTTTGAGCACAAAGAAGCATGTAGTCCTTGCTCAGGTACTTGAATGGTACCCTTTCCACTTTCCAGTGTTATGGACTTCCAAAAACTGTCCTTGGTCCTTGATTGTGTTAGTTATTATTATTAGTTATTGCATTAGCCAAGGGATGGCAACTTTCGCCAAGATGGATAATAACATTAGTAGTTACACACTAAAGAAGAAACAAATCAGCATTTCCACTAGGAGACTTAAGTTCATACAATGTTAAAAAAAACTGACCTTACTGTGCAAGATTTCAGGTTTAAAATACATTCCTTTGCTAAATTAAAGACTCACTGGCCAATCACACAGTTGCTGTTATTATGTCTAAAGCAGCTTTATCCTAGCTGCAGATATACAAATCTAAAAGAACGATAATTGCAAAAACTTCTACTCTTCATTTTCTTCTTTATATACCTTTACATCTACAAAACTTACTGATTGATTGTGTTTTCTTCTCTTTTCAATGTAGTTCCGTTGATGACAGCACAACATGTAGAAACCATACCTGGCCAATTTCCTATTAAAATATTTCAAGTACTTTCATAGTTCCAACAACGTCAATATAGAGCTTTTTAGGAGTCTTCTGTCAACCTGTCTGTATTCTTCCTGAGACTAAAGGTTGCTTAAGAACATACAGACAAGGACCTGCTAGCACAGTTTATACAACCAGACCTGCTGCAAAATCATTGCATATTATTCATGTCAGGATCAAAATGGTCTGACTCATTTCCTACACAATTAAACTTAATTACTTAACCACCTTTAAATACTTAACCACCCTTTAACAATATGTGTGCTATGGCACAGTACAATGACAAGATTATTTTAAAAAGCCTTTTCTAAGATGTTCCACGTTCCAATAAGCTCATATTGGATTTATTTCTTTATTTATTCTACTGTAAGATAGATTAATGGGCTAAAACAATTGATTTGAGCTCCTTAAGAAAATGAATTTAAGACTAGTGACAAAATATAAACTACATGCATAAAATACTGGTATTACTGCTCACTGCCCTTATACCAGTGGTAAGCTGAGCTAAGCTCAGGCTTAGTTTCAATACTATTTCTTCATATTAAACCTACAGCTAAAACTAATTTACAATCCATTTACTATTATTTATATTGAAATATAACCACATAATTACATATTTACATTATAATAAAATAGAATTGTAACAATTATTTACATTTGATTTACATTCTGTATTATTCTGCATTGACAAATTCAACTTTCAAATTACAAAATGCTCCCTCAGAAGGGCAAACTCAGAGCATGGGACAGGCAACCTATGTAACCTATTAAACAAACTGTAAAAAGTAGTGTTTATAAACTTGGAAAAAAACCTAATGGGTTAACATAACCTAATGTAACAGAACCTAAATAACATATTTAGATACAAAACATTTGGATAAGCTTAAGAAATAACTGCAAAGTTTGTCAATTAGAGTTGTGCATTCCATATAAACCAAGAATTACCAGACAAATCTTTTCATTATCTTTATGTAGGTTTAATCCTCAAAGCCAGACATTGTGGGTCTATCCATTTAAAATGAGTCCTTCCACTAACTTCAGGAAATGCAGATTTAGTCAGTAAACCTCTTACTGACACATAAATCAAGAAACATCTGTCAAATCAGATCCTTAAGCATCTCACCCACATATTGAGGTTAACCGCCTTATCTCAACAAACATCGTCTTTACACTAGCATCTTAATGTCTTGAAAGGCACTGATAGTATCTGAATGCATTACTAGATATGAATGTTATGCTACTACGACCATCATATAAGTTAATTTTGCAGGCAAAAATAAGCACAGGCCAGCTGAAGGCTAAACAGCACTAACGCAACCTCTTTCATATGTATGATCAACAGTGATCATTAACATCATAGACATGCTTTGAATCTTCGCAAATATGTATAACCCAACGGGACTGCCACAGCTAACAGAACCAGCAATGCTTTACAACAGCCAAAAGGTTGAAACAAATATGATACTAGTAGTAGCTTATTTGCAAGCACCTAATTTTGTAATATTTTTCCTCCTTCCTACTTAAGCACTATTTATCAAGGTTGAAATAAGCTCCAGGGTTAGGAGGGGAAATGTGTCTAGTGAATAAACCAAATATAATAATGAATTTTCAAATTTCTGTCCCAATTATATAAATCTAACTAGCTAAATATTTACTACAACAATGAATCGATGAGTGGTTAGGGTGAGACAACAATATCGCATCACGAGAGTCACATCAGAGTAGCTCACAATGCTATGTTATAGCAAACAACCAAGCAATGCAAGAAAATCAATCCATACCGCAAAACAAAATTAAGCACAGCTTGTGTAGGGGCAGTTTATGTGTGTGTGTCTCAGCTTTGCTGAGAATCTTTGAAGACTCATATTAATTTACTAACCTTCTTTAAGAGTGTCACAATCCCCTAGTAACAGCGAGTGGTAAAAAAAAAAAAACAAAGAGAAGGAAGAAAAGGTGGAGGGGAGCAATCGGTCAAGTAGCCCAGAAATAAGGGGCACCAGCAGCAAATCTAAATATCCTGTCCACAAATTGACGCAAAATACCCCTAAAATATAAATCTTTTTTCTATTTGATTTTACACCCATAATAGCCCGTGCTAAAGCCTTTGAAAAGCTATGGCTGAATAATGACTCTAGAAAGCAGAGTATATCTGCAGATCATCATGAGAATCACTAGAGCAATAACAGTTAAACATATACATTTGAAAACTGCTGGTATGTCAGCTTTTCTGTAATGCAACAATGCTAACAACAGTCTCAGATGCCCCTGCAGCACACACCCCCAGTCTGAATCAAAAATTGGTCTCTCCCATTTCAAGAAATGAGTGAGCTTGGACTGTAAACAAAAGAGGACACACAGAACATGGAAATCATTCTTCAAAAGTCATAGTTAAAGAGTACATGGCATTGATTCTAGGCTTAACAACATCCTTTATCCTTATGGCTTCTATATGAAATAAAACAAAAGATGAATGAGTGACTGTGCTATATGCAGACGTAGGAAAGCATTGGGTGCAGCTTAGCCAGAGCAGGGGCTCAGATGAGGGATGCTAATGTATGCTAGTCACACAGGAAACAGTTTTTGCAGCAATTGACACACATTAGGAAGTCTTGTTTTTACTCACCCAGCACTTGACTGAAGAGAAGCTGTTCCAAGTCACCAAGCACAGTAACCACCAGTTGTGGATCCACCTTTAAAAAGGTCTTATCCCCTTCTTCTACTTCAGATACATCATTACACCCTTCTGGAGTGGTCCTGCTATTAGAATTAACCTTGCTGAAGTGAATCACTTCATCATCATCATCTGACTTACTGCTTTTCGTAGCTTCTTCAGCCTTGCTGATGGGTTTTACCTCGGCATAAAGACCACGGGGAATCCGGCTGGGCTTGCTAAGAGCAGAAGTTGCCTGAAGTGGACTGAAGCCTTTTGGTTTTCCTTGGAAGAGAGAATGCTCTGACTTGGAAAGATTTTTGGACAGTGGAGAGTTGGCACCACCTCCAGAATCTTTGGGCTTCCTTGCCTTGAACTGACCTGCACCAGTCCTGGTCATGTCATCTGCCCACTTGTGCTGGTACAGCTGCATCTTTTTTTCGGAGTCCGTAAGTACAGAAATGCTGGTCAGGGACTTCTCTTTGCGCAGCTTGGTGGGCAATGGAACACGACCTTCAGAGCTACCACTTCGGTAGGCTGACAGGTCAGCCCGAGGAGTAGCTTGTGGAAGTCCTGACTTCCCCTTCTTGGCTGCCATTCCCCTCGTTCTCCTCAACTCCCCCTCACCCAGAGGGGTCTTGGCAGTGAAGACTTCTTCAGCCTAATCTCCAGATCTAAATCCTGTCTTCTTTAGCTACCTCCAAGTGCTCCTCCTGCACAGAACCATTTAAAACATCAGTGAGTAAGGTTTTAAAAGCAAAGACATAAAAAGTGATAATGAACGATGAACAATGAATAAGCAGTAAAAAAAAAAACCTCATGACTCACCCTCGATTCTGTGATTCCAGCTTATCACAGAAAGCACCAAACATGTGACGAATGATAGACTGGTAAACAGGTCATGTCTTTACAAGGTAATCCATGTGTATGCAGCGTGCAGTACGGATGTCCAGTCGCTCTCTCCCAGCCAGTCTGGCTATGCTGCGGCAGCAGCTGCTGCTCATGTGCTAACAGTCCTTATCTCTCTTTCTCTTCCTCCAGCGCCCACCCCCACCCCCGCCCCCGCCCCCGCCCCCAGCAGGCCTCCCTGCTGTTGCGCCGTGCCGCAAATGAATGACAGAGATGACGGAAGCAGAAACAGTCCCTCCTCCTGCCCCCTTGCACTCACTCAACCTGACACCCTCCACCCAACACCCGCCTCCTTCTATCTCTCACCACACGTTAAGCCACTCAGAATGCCACACTGCTCCTGCGCCTTGAGTTAAAGGGGTAGTGATGAATTATCATCCTCATTCCCTAGACCCAGAAGCAAACTTATGCTTCTAACACTCACTGACTTTCCATCAAATTCATTTCAATATATGACTACATATATCCCAGTCAAGGGCTTGAATAAACAAATAAATCAGATTAAAGAATACTTTGAATGTGACAGACTTGCCACTCCTAAACATATATAACCAACAGTGCAATTAGTATTATTTTTTCTTATGACACATTAAACATCATATAAACCTGATATTGGTATTACATACAAAGATGTTTTTGTTCTATAATATTTATCATAAGTAAATTCACGCATTTATAACAGAAATGTATGGGAAATAATGTATCTATACCCTCACATTTAACTTGATCATCTCTGTTCATAAGAAGAGAACTGCTTACTGAGCTCAACAATTTTCGACAGCTCTCAATGAAAAGAGTTCCAAAAACAAAATATTGGATCGCAACTACTCAGATAGTGAGTGTATGTGCTTAGTTGTATCCATTTAGAATGAAAAGTTCACTGTCAAAATTTCCAAAGTTCTGGCTGCTCAGCTCATGTTTACTGTATACATGTAAGACTGTCCCAGGATCCAGTGGGATTGACTCGCCATCAAAACTGAACCATACAGAAAACCAAACTTCAGTATATACAACAATAAAGGAATGCATGATTATTGCTATTATCTATATGCATTCTCCATGTTCCAGTATTACATTCAGCACAGAAAAATCCTTGGATAATTTGCATACCAAATGTACTATATAAACCATAAACTATATGTTTCCCCATCATTCTAAAAGTTTACTCCGATTGTTTTTTTTTGTTTTGTTTTTTTTTTTGTTTTGTTTTTTCAGAAAACAATATATTCTGCTTGTTTCCTTTCCCTGTACAATCTCTTGAGTCCACGGACTGTCTAGACTCCAACTCCCAAGAGCCAGTGGGAGATCACATTACTCTCCTCCCATCTACCACTTCGTTCCAGCGTTCTTCCTCACCGGATTTCTAAGCTGCCACACCCCGTGTGTCATTTCATTCCGTTCAGTAGTTAATATATAAAGCCCGGCTTTAGTTTGTAATTTATGAAGTATTGCCAACACATCATTTTGGTACCAACGAGGCATATTTTGCACATATTTTGTGTCTGCTCACATACATATAGTGGTCCTTTTTGACAATTAGCATGTATACATAAAATGTGAAATAGCACACTCTTCAAACTGGGCAGAGCTGAAAGACCTACCCAACAATCTGGCAAAATACATATCTAGAAATCAGTAAAATAGATCTCATATAAGGAAAATTAACAGACCGCTTAAGAGTAAAAATGAGTTCAGCATCATAATTCACCAGTTCCCAAGGTCAGTTATCGTTGGCAGTTATAAGAGTCAAACTTGTGAGTTAGGGTTTAGTTCTTCCCAACAGAGACATTAACGTCAAACTAAACATTAGATACAGGAGTTACCATACAAGGCTTTCTTTGTTAAGGAGGGAGACCTTAAAAGCATGGGTCTGTATATTAAAATCCGAGGTTATTGTTGACTCTTCTTGGGTAAACTGACCACAGGTCGCCACTCTGTTGCTCTCTTATCAGACTTTAACACTGCCTTGCCTGTTTGCCGCGAATGATGCAGACACCAGAGTAAAACTGCAGGATGAACCTCAGTCACTCTCACTAAAATTTGTGCTCGATTGAAACATTTCAAACTGTTTAAACAACTTATATGGTTATATGATCCATCATCTAACTAAACCAACCTTATATACTATAATGTTTCTGTGGCTGCAGAGTAATGGGAATAACTGTTTTATAAAATTATAACTGTAATATAATACTGAATTAAAAGGAGTTAAAAAAACAAAACATGCACAGCTGTGTAGTTACATTAAATTGGCATTAAAAAAATCATAGTTTGGGCATCTAACCTAATTAAGTGAGCACACATTTACTGCTTGGTTTGGGAATTACTGTTGTAAAATAATCACAGGATGTGACTCCGAAGTTAGTAAGCAAAGGAAACTTTAAAGCCAGAAATGTACCAAAGGCTTAGTCATACCCATGCCTATTCAGACTGTACTCAGGCAAATGGTGTTAAACAGGAACTATGACTAGAAGTATATCCACTTCACAAACCACAGCCCCAGAGCACTGCTTTTAAGAAGGCTATCTAAACATGTTGAGTACTACTAGATTAGACATGTCAATGTCCTATTTACCTTCAACAACCCGTCTTATTTATGTCTTCAAAGGATGACTTAACACAGTCAGCCATGAATGTAGTTCATATAAATATGCTAAACCATTAATACCACACAATCCAATAATATTTTATATCTATAGGAGGAGCTATGTTTGGGGAAATTCAGTGAATGTCACAGCCTTAGCATAAATCACAATACTGTCATGTACATGACATGTTCATTAATCACAGATCAATGATATAAAAAAGATAAAATAATCAATCATGTTATTTGCAATTTATGATAATAACTCATGTCTAGCCAGTTTTAGCACTTTTTAAAGATTTTGTACAATGATGTGTGCAAATGACATGTTCTATTTTTATTTATTTTTATTAAGTCCTGGAAAACATACATCTTAGAACTTCCTCTCGTATACAATTATTTAACTTCTCCTATGTGTTCAAACGTTGAAGTAATTAGTGACTAAAACTTATCCAATGGAACCCGTTTTTTTCTTTAAACTGAGGGACTTGCAACTTATGTTCTTAACTAAAACAGGCGAAACAATGCCATCATTAATATTAAAGCATTATATAAGCTTGGACCACCGGGATAGGCTCCAGCACCCCCGCGACCCAGAAGGAGAAGCGGCTTAGAAGTGTGTGTGTGTGTGTGTGTGTGTGTGTGTGTGTGTGTGTGTGTGTGTGTGTGTGTGTGTGTGTGTGTGTGTGTGTGTCTGTGTGTGTGTGTGTGTGTGCATAAGCTTGAATTAAATTACAGTAACTGACAAACAGCTGTACAAAAAGTCACCTGAATGACTTACACACTTTAAATGTCTGGGTTTTAGTCAGAAGTAGCGTCAAACCCAGGCTAAATCCCAAACGTGCAACATTTATAGAGTATGGATGTGACTGAGTCCTAAATTACTATGTCATTACATGTCAATTATTATTAACAATAACTCATATTTGCCCTGCGATGGACTGGTGACCTGTCCAGGGTGTATCCTGCCTTCCGCCCGAGGACTGCTGGGGTAATGCTCCAGCACCCCCCAACGACCCTGATGGAAAAGCGGCTTAGAAAATGGATGGATGGATGGATGGAATAACTCATATTGTTTTTTTAAAAATTGTGTATTTTATCATATTTCACATAGTTTTATAAAAGCCATAAGGCACTTGAGACTGTATGTTACTGCAGTTTTATTCCTGTGATTCAGCTTACTCTAGTATTACAGCTTGGAGCAAAAACAACCTCATCTCAGTTTCAGTGGTTTGTTAACTGACAATTGTTATGTTACTGGCGGAGTGGGAGTGAGCATAACTGAGACAGGGAGTCATGTTAGCAGTGCGGTAACCATGCTTGGTTTATTATTCCAAAATGACTGGGAGTGCAACATACAACAAGGTGTGTGTAACCCCCCCTTGCTATAGCTCACTGTAGTTCCACTTTACAGAACACCTCCCCCTTTTTAGTAAGTCCCCCTCACAGGCATTCTACCTTAAGACTCACATACTGAGCTCTAAAACACTGGAACATCCTTCAACATTTCTTTTTTCTCTCTTATTCTTTTTTTTATTTTCTTGGTGTACTTGCTACAAGTCCAGACACCTGGGAGGACATGACATCCTGCTCTAGTTACATACAGCTCATCAGTCACAACTGTATGTTTGTGGTTGTCTGCGTGTGTCGTATTTTGGATGTGTGCCTCTGTGTTACCTTGTTCCAATGGTGTGTCAGATGTAACTGGTTGCGTCTGCTGTTGTGGCTGATGTAGCATGTGAATTTGTACATGGTTTCTCCTGACCTGGCCTTCCTCAGTGTCAATAATGTAAGATCTAGGTGCTGTTGCCTGATGAACGACCCTGGTTTCCTCTCTTTTGCCAGCCACACTTTTTGACCAGCCTGCAGTGGTGGTAGAGGGCGTACGCTGTTTCGCAGGTTATAATTGCATTTCTGGTTCTCCTTTGCCTGCTCCTTTGCCTCCCTGAATCCTCTGATGTTGATGATGAGGAACTGTGCAGGGAAGTAACAGCACTCCAGAGATGTTATGTGATGTCATCACGCTTTTAGCTTTTCCTCTCCTCCATTCCACAAGCCTTTACTGTAGCCACCGCATGCTCAGCTTCACCATTTGCCTGCGAATGTCTCGGGCTACTGGTGCAGTGTGTAAATCCATATTCTTTGGCAAAGTTTCTGAAAAGATCACAGCTGTATTACAGCCCGTTGTCTGACACAACTGTCTCTGGTATCCCAATGGCTGCAATGACTGTCTCTGCTGTGGCAACATTGAGGTGGGCTACCTCAGTGTTGTGTGAAAAATAATCCACTACCAAGGGATATGTCTTTTTTTCCCAGAAGAATAAGTCTGTACCCACTCTTTGCCAGGGTCTATCTTGCACTGGAGTATGTAGCAGGGCTCTCTCTGTTCTGATCGGTGCTGTGTGCAGGTGCTGCAGTTTCCACTAGATGACTGATGTGGACAGATAAGCCCGGCCACCAGACAGACTGGCAGGTTTTCTCTAAAAGGGCAGAAAGCCCCAGCGAACATAGCCAGTGTATGGTCAACTGTAGGGAGAGTGTGTCTCTCTCACTGTACCCACTTATTCAGATGTGTAAGATCGACACAGAGCCTTATCTTTCCTACCATGCTGGCACACCATGGTGTGGGTTTGGTAACTTTTGAAATTACCCCATGTTTTCCATGTGATTGAGTTCTGCTCTCACTTTATCTCGCAAAGGCAGTCTGAACAGAGCATATGGAACTGCAGTGTCCTGTGGCTCTTGTTGGAGAAGGTACTGCTTGGTATTGCTGTAACAGTGGTTCCCGTGTCCAGCTTCAACATCGGCTTTTCCCTGTTTAACTGCAACAGTTAACACCACTCCTCCTCCTCTTCAGAGCACATTTCTCCCAAGAAGGCAAAATCCTCTTAATTGCACTCTTGCTTTACCTCTGTGATGTTATGGACGCCACCACTTGACCTGCATCCAGTCCAGTCGTGAAATTTCCTTGCTATTAAATATTCCACATTCAACTGTCAGGGGTATTATAAGAAAGTGGAAGTGATGGTGAATGACAGCAGCTCAGCCACAAAGTGGTAGGCCATGTAAAATGACAGAACAGCATCAGAGGATGCTGAGGCACATAGTGTGCAGAGATTAGCAACTTTCTGCAGAAAGTTCCAAGCAGCTGCATCCAAGCCATACATCACCAAGTGCAATGCAAAGCATCGGTATGGTACTTGTCTGACTGCATTGTGCCAAGTTTAAAGTTTTAAAGTCCCAGTTTTGTGGGAACAGTTTGGGGACGGCCACTTCCTGTTCCAACATGACTGTACACCAGTGCACAAAGCGAGGTCCATAAAAACATGGATGAGCGAATTTGATGTGGAAGAACTTGACTGGCCTGAATTAGAGCAGAGACAGTGAGCCAGGCCTTCTTGTCCAACATCAGCATCTGAGCTCAAAAATGTGCTTCTGGAAGAATGGTAAAAATTTCCCATAAACACACTCCTAAATGTTGTTGAAAGCCTTACTAGAAAAGTTGAAGCTGGAATCAATCAATCAATCAATCAACCTTTATTTCACATTGTACATTGAGGGCAACCCTCATTTTCAATGTAGCCGAGCATTTACAAAAACAGGGATTGACATGACAAAGAAAATAATAACTACATAACATAACTACATTTAATCATTTTAAATTAAAAGAAAATTTAAAATAACTGAATAAAAGATAAAATTAGATAAAAAATAGAACTTGAGATATAAATGGTAAGAAATTAAGATCAAAAGCAGATAAGAAATTAGTAAGGTAATAGTACAATATCACAAATTTAAAAAGTAATGATAAAAAAAACTTAAAATAAATAAATAAAAAGAGATAAATAACTAAGTAGAACTAACACAAAAATAAAAGTTACGAATAAATATGATTAAGTAAAACAGGTACAGGCTGTCTGTAGGTGGTTTGATATTAATAGTTTAAAATGACTGAGTGACACCAGTGAGCTGAGTTTTAGTGTTTCCTGTAGTGAATTCCAGCTCACTGGTGCACTGTGACTAAAAGCAGATTTTCCCAGTTCAGTAAAACTTGGCAGCTGATCCAATTACTAGAGCGAGTCTGATAATTACTGTTATTTGTATTCATCAATGAAGTGATATATTCTGGCAAATGACCGGAAAGTGTCTTATAAATAAAAATCAACCAATGTGTTTCCCTTCGTACCGTTAAAGAGGGCCACCCAACTTTTGCATACAGCTCACAGTGGTGAGTTCTGTACGGATCTCCAGTGATGAACCTCAGGGCAGAGTGATACACTGGGTCCAGTAATTTGAGAGAGCTGGAGGCAGCATATTTATAGATAACGTCACCATAGTCCAGCACTGATAGTAAAGTTGCTTCAACTAATCTTTTTCTGGCGTGCATGGAGAAACAGGACTTATGTCTATAAAAATAACCCAGCTTCTGTCGGCATTTACTGACTAGTTTATTTATGTGTGGTTTAAAACTGAGTTTATCATCCAGCCATATGCCAAGGTATTTATATTCCATGACTCTCTCAATAGTGGATCCTGGCAGGTTAGTAATATTTACAGTACTAAAATCAGTATTAAAAGATCTGGAAAACAGCATGAACTTAGTTTTAGTGGCATTTAAAACTAGTTTGTGCTTATATAACGCCACCTGTAGAGCATTAAATGAGCTCTGTAATAGCTGTAAAGGGTGGGCTGACATCATATTAAACCCTATGGATTAAGAATGAGATGTCACTCAAGTTCATATGCGTGTGAAGGCAGATGAGTAAATACTTTTGGCAATATAGTGTACCTTTCTCTAATGTCGACTCACTGTCCAGTTGTAAGTTTTCTGGTAGTTTAGCATCGCTTATGTTCATCACAGTTCTGTCCCTTGGGGGCAGTCATGGGCTGGAGGTTAGGGAACCAGCCTCATGACCGGAAGATCGCTGGTTCGATCCCTAGAACCGACAACACATGACTGAGGTGTCCTTGAGCAAGACACCTAACCCCCAACTGCTCCCCAGGCACTGTAGATTGGGCTGCCCACCACTCCAGGCAAGTGTGCTCACTAGAGTCTATGTGGTGTTTCACTTCATGGATGGGTTAAATGCGGAGGTGAAATTTCCCCGTTGTGGGACTAATAAGGGACACATAATCTTAACTTCTCATAAATTGTTTTCTCAGAGCCCCAAACTCGCAGTGTTCCGGCAGTGTATGTACAGCCGTTAGAAATGATTCACCTCTCTCACCCGGCTCTTGGCATCTTTGGTTGAAGCGTGCTCTTTCAAAAATGCTCCGTGAGCACCCGTGTGACTTTTTCCACTCCTCAGTTAATGGCAGCACATTAAAGATGTCCTCAGCATCGTCACCAGCAGCATGAACGCATTCACTTGAAATTCCTCCAATTTCTTGTTCAGTTCAGTTGCTATTCTATAGCGTTCATAGCGTTTCAGCCATTTATTAGCATCAGTGAAATCAAACTTGCCTTGCGGTGCTAACTGTGGTGCTGTTACACCTCTGTCTCTGTATCCTTCCATTTTCAGGTGTTTTTTCCCTTCTTTCAGTCTGCTTTAACTTCTGTTTTCCCTTCTGACTTCTGACACCATGTTATGTTACTGGCGGAACAGGAGTGAGCATTACTGAGACAGGGAGTCATGTTATTATTCCATAACAACTGGGAGTGCAACATACAACAAGGTCTGTGTAATCCCACTTTGCTATAGCTCACTATAGTTATACTTTACAGAACAACAATGAGCACAGCAAAATAAGATTGTGCAATAAATAAAGAAGGAAATGTTGCCATACAAAGTATATGGATACAGTGAAAAGACGTTCATACAGTAGGAGTAAGCAGAAAGCCTAAGACAGCTTTGTACTTAGTTATATATTCTACTGAATTACTTTAGAAGACCTGTATTCTTCCATCTTCAGCCAGTGTATACAAATTTATAAGAAACCTAGGTCTGGTCTCACGCCGGTCCCTATTCCATGTCAATATAACCTTGGGATCTAATGTTTTGAAGACGTTAGATTTTGGTTACTTTACATCACAACTTAAAATCAACAAAATATCAATGTCTCATGATGTTAGAATGTTACGTCAATGTGACATTAAGGTTATGACGTTAAAAAGATGTTGGGTTTTGGTCAATATACCTCACGACTGCAATTCAGTACTCTATGCCAATATGACTTTGGGATGTGATGTTCGGAAGACGTTGGATTTTGGTTACTTTACATCATAACTTAAAAACCACAATTTATCAACATCTAATGATGTTAGAATGTTATGGCAATGTGACTTTAAGGTTATGACGTTAGATAGACGTTGGGTTTTCGTCACCATACCTCATGAGTACGTGTCAGTATTTATGTTGGCATTTGACATCTGGAAAACATTGGATCTTGGTTAGTGAATATCACACTTTAAAAAAACAACAAAATATCAACATCTAATAATGTTAGAATATTACGTCAATCTGACATTAACGTTATGACGTAAAAAGACGTTGGGATTTGGTTACCATACCTCACAATTGTATGTCATTATTCTACGTCAATCTGACATTGGCGTTTGACATTTGGCAGAGGTTGGATTTTGGTTACGTTACATCCATCCATCCATTTTCTAAGCCATGGTTACGTTACATCACAACTTAAACCAACAAAATGTCAATGTCAGCTAACGTCATTATTCTACATCAGTCTGACATTAGAATTAGATGTTGTATGTGTGTTGGATTTGGTCATCCGATGTCACAACCAACATTCAACCAGATATCAATGTTTTTTGACGTTGGTGGCCAGCTGGGCTTCCAGTTAGGACCTTAGGGCCTGAAAGGTGAGGTAGGGCAGACTGGTGGCAAAGAATACAATGTTTAGAACAAATATCCATAAGTATGTTCCATGTTGTTTGTACTATGACAACAAGATATTGCTGATGGTATTTTTGTTTTACAGATACCGGAAGTTGGAAAACCAAAGAACCAACCAAGCATACTTCCAGTTCCACTAATAGATGACCATCCTGTGTTCTACAGGAGACAGTATCATCAGTGATCAATTTCAAAGGCTGAAATTTCACCAACCAAGATGTTCAACATAAATCCGAAATTTGTTTTTAGTACTTTCATTTTGTTCATACCATACACATGATTCCTGGGCAATCCTGTCTATAATGTAGCCAGCAACAGCACATTTAAATCTAACAAGACAAATGTTGTTTCCAGGACAATGTTCGTATCTTGCACCCAGTAAGTGTATCTGCTGGACTAGCATGGTCTGGACATGCTATTTCTCACTGCCATACATGTACTGTACTACATACTAATGTTCTAAATTTCAATGTCAGTTCATGCCACAACGTAACCTGGCCAAAGACCACTCAATGTTGTACACCTGGCATGCTAACTTGTGACCAAACATATGCTCCATCATATAATATTACAGACATTATAACTCCTTTTAAATTACCCTGGTTTGTTGAAAAACATTCAGTTACATCACCATTTCTAGGGGAAATTCCCAAAGCATTATGTGGTTTTGTGATACAGCTTAATCAGTTAAGTCATACATCCCAAAATCGATTACATTTTACAGCAAAAACAATATAAGACTGCATTCCTGAAAATGCTCAATGGATTAATTGGCTGTCAGTAAATTAATTCTGCCATATCACTGCACCATCAGGGACATATTGGTTATGTGGTAGCACTGCTTTCAGTGAATTACCCACTAAATTTAACAGTCGCTGTTCATTAACTTATTTCTTACTAGTAATGAGACCACAGAATTTCACACATTCTTTCTCAGATAGTGGTAATAAAGGAAATCATGTAATTTTAATGTATCATCCTGAAATACATCTGAGCTGAATATGTCTGAAATATCTCTACATGCTCCTAGTACTTGTGGGCCAGTAAATTGCGATGACCAAAAATGTACATGGTACAAAGACACTGAAGCATTTGCCAGTACTAAATATTTGGTACCAGATAATGTCCGGCTACAAAAGAATGGTACCCTTGATGTTTTGCCTCCTCATAAAGGATTTCAGCTTATGCTGCAAAAACAGCATAAAAAAAAGACACAACACAACATTAACTCCTGAGTTGTCATCCATAATCTCTTCTTTATTAGACATCAATGCAACACCTACTCTTGCCAAATCTGTGCATCAAACAGTTGCACTCAAACTTTCTGGTCTTGTTTTTTATGTCCACTCCTTCCAAATTATGGAGTCATGATTGCTTTAGATCAAATAAGATAATTATCTTTTGAATTATGCAATTGAGAGGTTAGCAAATGACACGGTTCACTCTTTAGGTATTATTTCTACCACCCTTCAGTCTCAAAGAATCATTATTTTACAAAATAAATTTGCATTGGATTATGTTTTGGCTGAACAGGGAGGTGTTTGTGCGATAGTTGGACCTGAATGCTGCTCTGATGTTATTGATCCCACTGCAGATCTTAATAGGTATATTAATGATCTAAAGGACCTATGTAATCATGTTACCCAAATGGATCAAAACAGAGGAGATTGGCTGAGTGTGTGGTTGGGTTAGTGGTGGCTGTACTGTCATGAAATTTTTCTGATCTTTGTCACATTTTGTGTTATTGTACTGATAATTTATTCCATGATACGATGTTGTATTTATACAGCTAAGAATATGCAACATGTACATATAGAACAAACAGATGTAGAACTTACCATAATAAGGGAAATTTCTGTGGTGACGAACAATTACATTTAAGTTAAAATGCCTGTACCTGATGTCCAGACGGGTATATGAATAATTAACCTATGTTGAACACAATTCTGTATGGTCAAGAGGAGGGAGTGTTAAATATTATTTTACTTTATTTTATTTTATTTTATTTGTTCCCTTCTGTATTCCCTTGCCATTTGGGTTAATCTCATTTGCATTTTGTATGTTTTTTCATGGGTGATGTGTGGGGGCTTTGGAGGTCCTTCGTCATGTAACGACCCCCAATGGTTAGCCTATCTTGATATCTGGTTATCTATACCTCCAAATCTAGCAACAGGGGAGACTGTAAATTCCTGGGTGGACCTCAACACCTCTATTTTAATTACAAAGGTAGAGGCAGCCGGCCATCAAGTGGGGGGGCCTTTTGAGTTCGTTGAGTCAAAGAGATAACTGGTGGGTGTGCTTTTACCGGAAGGAATATAAGAGTGATGGTTGTCTAAGCTAAGCAGACTCGTTTGGTGGAAAGACGTGTGTTCATTAAACATCTTTTTCCTCGAGTCTCCACTCCTGTTTTTCATCAAGAAACAAATGCTTGCCAGCAGTCAACAAACCTAACTTTTACTTTGGAAAAAAAATAACTATGATTCAAAATTAAGAACTTCAAAAATTCAGTCTCTGTTGAGTCCCGATAGAGTGGTGGGATACATTAAATGGCCAATATTGGAAGTCAGCCTCAACCAGTGGCTCTATGGGGCTGGGAACCCATAGGCTTGATTGACCTATGAAGCTATGCAAGGCTGGTCTAGGTCATAACTGGATGTGAGACCATGCTGCCTTGCCAGCATTTCACAGCCTATCAAGCAAACCTTTATTTTGAAACTACTTTATTTTAAACTATGGATACAGTGAAAAGAAGTTCATACTGTGGGACTAAGCTTTGCTTGTTGTAGCCTCATGTTCAGGTCACAGTTAGAATCATTTTGCTTTTAAAGGAATTCTTTTCACCACATGGGCAATGTCCATAAGTATACTTCTTTTTACTCCGTATCATTTGTATACCTCTGAGAACAAGTAATATGCTGTCCACTGTCCGGCTGTAGCTCTGTGTCTGAGTCTTCTGTTTTTTTTTTGGAAATAGTGTCTTTTTACCCACTTCCTTTCTTTTCTGGATATTGAAGCCTGGTCTAAAAGTTGTTATACAACTTTTTAAAACTTTTACTGACTTTCAGACTACGACTGCACCGAGCACCCTTGCTTTGTCTACACAAGGAATCAGCATTGAGGAAGCTGGTAAGGAGGTCTCAGCTGAGACCTCCTTACCAGGGCTGCAGAGCAGGAAAGAAACAGCGAGAAAAGAAGTGGAGATACAAAACAAATCTTCCTGCAGTAATTATGGGGAACATAAAGTCACTGGTTAACAAAATGGACGAACCTTCTGCTCTAACACAGACACAATGGGAATACTGGGAATGCAGCATTTTGTGCTTCATGGAGTCATGGCTAACTCTCATGTTCACCTGAATGGTTTTACTACTGTGAGGGAGACAGAGACAAAAATTAAACAGGTAAGATGAACGGAGGAGGGCTGGCTCTGTTTGTGAATAACAGATGGTCTAATCCTGGTCACATCAAATCAAATCAAATTTATTTGTATAGTGCTTTTTACAGATGTTGTCACAAAGCAGCTTCACAGAATTCCAGAAAAGCCCCCTGGCTATCAAGCCAGTGGCAAGGAAAAACTCCCTCAGAACTGAGGAAGAAACCTTATATAACTCCAAGGAAATCAAACTTCTGTGAAATCAAATTGTCCACTTAGGAAGCAACACTAATAGACAATCAATTTCACATGCTGTTGGGCAAATGGAATAGACAACAAGTGGAAATTATTGGCAATTAGCAAGACACACTCAATAAAGGAGTGGTTCTGCAGGTGGGGATCACAGACCACTTCTCAGTACCTATGCTTTCTGGCTGATGTTTTGGTCAATTTTGAATGTTGGTGGTGTTTTCACAGTCGTAGTAGCATGAGATGGACTCTACAACCCACACAAGTGGCGCGGGTAGTGCAGCTCATCCAGGATGGCACATCAATGCGAGCTGTGGCAAGAATGTTTGCTGTGTCTGTCAGCGTCGTGTCCAGAGGCTGGAGGCGCTACCAGGAGACAGGCCAGTAGACGTGGAGGATGCCGTAGGAGGGCATCAATTCCGTATTGATTATAAAATCCTTTTATTGACTTATAAAGCCCTACATGGTCTCCCGAGTACTTACAAGACATTGTTTCTCATTATGAGCCATCACGACCACTCAGATCACAGAGTGCTGGCTTATTAATAGTCCCCAGAATTCAGAAGGTTTCAGCTGGGGGAAGAGCTTTTTCTTATAAAGCCCCCAAACTCTGGAATGATCTTCCAGAAACTGTTCGGGACTCAGTCTCAATCTTTAAGACTAGGCTGAAAACTCACTTGTTCAGTTTAGCTTTTGGTACTTAATGTTCCCCCTTAGATAAAGGCAGAAGATCCAGGGGCCCATGGACACAGGGAATTATAGTGAACTGAGACACTGGTGCTGTCGTCCCGCTGCTCATACGCGGTCACTCAAGTTTGTGGACGGTGGAACGGAGGGATGCCAAACTGTTTCAGAGTGCTGCCGTGTCTGTGTCTCCTTCTGGTTCTCTCCTTTTAGTTAAGCTGTCATAGTCAGATCTGCCGGAGTCATTAGCCACACTCTGTAAATGTTTACATTCCCTGTTTATGTACAAAC
The DNA here is from genome assembly GCF_015220715.1 of Pygocentrus nattereri. Classification (NCBI taxonomy): domain Eukaryota; kingdom Metazoa; phylum Chordata; class Actinopteri; order Characiformes; family Serrasalmidae; genus Pygocentrus; species Pygocentrus nattereri. The sequence goes on along the minus strand of NC_051219.1, from coordinate 20,898,709 downwards.
GGATAGAATAAAACTACTATAAGAATAAAACTTTCTTTCCGAGTATACAATCACCCATATGTCTGGCCGGACACTGAAGGACGACCGACTGCCGAGCCCTCCTGCTACTCACTTCAGAACAGCTGCCCACGCCCCAGCTGCCACCACCTGCCTTGGACAAGCTGCCCACCCTACACTGATGTTCTCATAGACTCCTAGTTATACCTAATACCAATATTACTGCTATTAATATTAGTAATATAATCACTTGTAGGTAGTTTGACCAGAGGAGGATGGGTCCCCCCTGGTGAGCCTGGTTCCTCCCAAGGTTTCTTCCTCAGTTCTGAGGGAGTTTTTCCTTGCCACTGTTGCCCCTGGCTTGCCCACTGGGGGGTTTCTGTACATTCTTACAGTCCTGTTGAAACTTTGTCTTTTCCGAAATTCTGTAAAGCTGCTTTGTGACAACATCCGTTGTAAAAAGCACTATACAAATAAATTTGATTTCATTTGATTTCATTTGAACAACCCATCAGCAGGACTGCTACCTGCGCCTTTGTGCAAGGAGGAACAGGAGGAGCACTGCCAGAGCCCTGCAAAATGACCTCCAGCAGGCCACAAATGTGCATGTGTCTGCACAGATGGTTAAAAACCGACTCCATGAGGATGGTATGAGGGCCCGACGTCCACAGATGGGGGTTGTGCTCACAGCCCAACACCGTGCAGGACGCTTGGCATTTGCCAGAGAACACCAGGATTAGCAAATTCGCCACTGGCGCCTTGTGCTCTTCACAGATGAAAGCAAGTTCACACTGAGCACATGTGATAGAGTCTGGAGACGCTGTGGAGAGCGATCTGCTGCCTGCAACATCCTTCAACATGACCAGTTTGGCAGTGGGTCAGTAACGGTGTAGGGTGGCATTTCTTTGTAGGGCCGCACAGCCATCCATGTGCTCGCCAGAGGTAGCCTGACTGCCATTAGGTACCGAGATGAGATCCTCAGACCCCTTGTGAGACCATATGCAGGTGCGGTTCCTCCTAATGCAGGACAATGCTAGACCTCATGTGGCCGGAGTGTGTCAGCAGTTCCTGCAAGATGAAGGCATTGAAGCTATGGACCATTCCCCAGACCTGAATCCAATTGAGCACATCTGGGACATCATGTCTCGCTCCATCCACCAACACCACGTTGCATCACAGACTGTCCAGGAGTTGGCGGATGCTTTAGTCCAGGTCTGGGAGGAGATCCCTCACGAGACCATCTGCCACCTCATCAGGAGCATGCCCAGGCATTGTAGGGAGGTCAAACAGCCACACACAATACTGAGCCTCATTTTGACTTGTTTTAAGGACATTACATCAAAGTTGGATCAGCCTGTAGTGTGTTTTTCCACTTTAATTTTGTGTGTGACTCCAAATCCAGGCCTCCATTGGTTAATAAATTTGATTTCCATTGATGATTTTTGTGTGATTTTGTTGTCAGCAAATTCAACTTTGTACAGAACAAAGAATTCAATGAGAATATTTAATTCATTCAGATCTAGGAAGTGTTATTTGAGTGTTCCCTTTATTTTTTTGAGCAGTGTATATGGTTCTTATGTAGATATGAACTAAATTGTTGGGCCACAGCTTTTTCTAAGATCTTCGATATAAATGGTAAATTAGAAATAGGCCTGTAATTAGACAATATGCTAACATCAATATTTGGTTTCTTGATCAGAGGTTTGATAACTGCTAGTTTAAAAGCTTTGGAAACATAGCCCAGACTAAGGGACGAGTTTACTACAGTTAAAAGAGGGTTTATAATGACTGGCAGTACTTCTTTGAGTAATTTTGAGGGAATTGCATCGAGTATGCAGGTTGTGCAATTTGCAGAGGAGATAATATTCTATAGCTCTAGCTGTGGGAGTGGGTGAAAATTTTCCAGGCTCTTTTCTACAACTGCATTTTCTTTTATATCAGCCAAGTCAGATGACAGCCAAGTTGGATTTAATACTGTGGGCTGAATTTGTTGTCTAATATTTTCAATTTTGTTATTAAAGAAGTCCACAAAAACTTCACTGGTGAGAGTTGCTGGGATTTCTGATTCAGTACCTGCCTGGTTTTTTGTGATTTGGGAAATCACACTAAACAGAATTCTAAGATTATATTTATTGTTTTTGATCAGCGAGGCCAGATATGCTGAGCAAGCTTTAGTGAGAGCATTTCTATACTCTATAAGGCTGTCCTTCCATCATGGTTAAAGAAATAATTTGTAAGCCGGACATTGAACTGTGTGTTGTAGCTATGTGTCCTTACTGTCTCCCCTGTGAGTTTTCTCACACCATCCCATGCGCATCATGCATCACTGACTACATCAACTTCTGTGCATACCCTCCAGGAATGTCTGATGCTTTCCGAACAACAAACCCTGGGTCACCAGTAACTTCAAGTCTCTGCTGATCCAGAAGAAAAGAACATTTATAGCAGGAGACAGGGAGAAACTGAAGAGGGTACGAAGATAGCTTAAAACCTCACTTAAGTAGACCAAAGAGGAGTACACGTCCAAGCTGGAAAACAAACTAGAAGCAACCAACGCAGCCCTACTCCAGCAGAGTGAAAGCATGAATAGGCAAATGAATTAAACCAGTTATTTGTGCAGTTTGACAATGGCTCCTTTCCTGCTCCAATATGTCTGTCTCCTACACAGGTTAACACACCTACACAACTACACCATGGTCCATTCACAGCCTCACCTTCCTCCACCACAGCCATTCACAATTTTGACCACCAGCCACCACTGTCTGCAATGGATGCCTCTCACCCACCCCTCTCAACAGGAATGTCTAGTGATGACATATTCACTGCTACTCAGATGAAGATTACACTGAAAAAAACTCAAGCAGAGCAAAGCAGCAGGACCTGACAGCTTTGAACTTAGGGTGCTGAAACTATGTGCGGAGCAGCTGTATGGAATTCTTCAGCACATCTTTAATCTGAGCAGCAGCCTGAAGAGAGTACCAGTTATGTGCAAAACATCTTGTGTGGTTCCTGTACCCAAGAAAAGGCAACCAACAGCAATGATTGATTATTGACTGGTTTTACTGATACCCCACTTAATGAAGACACTTGAAAGGCTGATGCTAGGTCATCTGAGACCTTTGGTCAAAATAGCTCTCAATCCTCTGCAGTTAGCATACCAGGATGGAATTGGAGTGGATGATGCAGTTATCTACCTGCTGGACAGTGTCATGATTTTTGAAGAAATATTTCCTTAAATCACTGTTTAATAAAAGCTTTGTAATAATCATTACCTTAGGAATTATTAAAGAGAGAGTTATGAGCAAGCATTAAACGGCGACAAACAGACCCATTTGGCAGAAGAGCAGGCCTAACACTTCCATGTATGGTGTGGAGAGAGAGTTTCCACTCCAGAAGCAGGTACTGTAGGCCATGAAAGAAATCTTTGATGGTAGAGGCACCTCGCCTAGGAGCCTGAGAAACGCTGCACATTCAGCGAAAACAAACTAGCCACTAATGAGCAAAATAGATAAGAGCCGGTAGAAACTTGCCAATCAGTCAAAATTAATGAGGAAATCACCCAACACTTGGTCAGAGTGACCTAGTGTGCCAGGTTCCTAAATAAAAAAAATATGGGTTCCTAAGAAAGCTACAAAAAACAGATCTATTGGTAACAAGGGTGATTTCAGGACATATTAAAAATAGGTGGGGCGATAAACTTGCCCAAGAGTGGTATAAAATATAAGGAGTTTGGAGTGTCAGTACATTTTAGTTTTCGGGCACCATTTTTCACATTGGAACTAATAAATGAAGAAAGCCTTTTCTTCCCTTCGAACATTTTTCCACATCGTCTGGGACTTTGGAGCAAAGGACAGGGAGCTCTGGGTCCCAAACAGAACAAACTCTCACCTGGACAAATCGGGTAGCACTGTGAGGTTCATGCTCTTAGTGCATTCAGTACCATACAGCCTGTGCTGTTAGGGGAGAAGCTACAGCTGATGCAGGTGGATGAATCCATCATCTCATGTATAATGGACTATCTGACTGGACGATCCCAGTATGTGTGACTGCAGGGCTGTGTCTCAGACATGGCTGTATGCAGTGTTGGGGCACCCCAGGGGACTGTGTTAGCTCCATTCCTGTTCAACCTGTACACCTCTGACTTCAAGTCAACACAGAATCAGGTCATCTGCAGAAATTCTCTGATGACACAGCCATTGTGGGGTGCATGAGGAATGGACAAGAGCAGGAATACAGGAAGCTGGTGAAGGACTTTTTTGACTGGTGTAAGCTGAACCAGCTGCAGTTAAACATCAGTAAGACTAAGGAGATGGTTTTGGACGTCCAAACCTAGCCAAAGCTATCTCTACTTCCTGAGGAGGCTGAGGTCTTTTGATATGTGCACTTAGCTCGTTTGGACATTCTGCCTGTCTGTTGTAGTGAGTGCTTTATTCTATGCTGTTGTGTGCTGATGCAGCAGCATCAACAAAAGACACCAGCTTCTGGCAGCGTTCTTGAACGAGCATTCCTGTTGTCAGCCTAAGGTGCAAGGTATACCCACACAGCCCATTTTCCTGTCGGTTCACCCCCTCTACTGGGTGAAATAAATATACTCTTTGTCTTAAAAGACTAAATGATTTGACATTCTCAGCACTGTCACAAAAATAAACAACGGTGTACTAACGTTCATAATAAACAAAACGTAAGAAAATCAAGTCAAAGGAATATAACAAAAAAATGAAATGTGAGGGTCCCTATTTTACTGAAACTAATAAACCCTTTTATTTTTCAGTTCTCTACACTACCACTCCAGTCCACTGCTCAAACTGGCTACTAAAGTTAGCTCATGGCTAGCTTATTGGAGTTTGTTAACTTACTTTAACCTGTGCACAATGTTTTAAAAATACATTTTGGGATGGAGTGGTAGACACAGGTGTTACATCTGATTCAGTTCTCCCGTCACAATTCACGCTCCTCTTCACAGGGATGGAAAGAGTAAAAACATTGTTACTGTAGTGATACTTTACTTGAGTACCAGTAAAAGAATATACAAAGAAAATTACTCAACTAAGTGTAAAGAAATATTTTATTAAAATCTACTTGTTGATTCAGCTACATTACTGGAAATAATCTGTAAACACAAAACTAATGGCAAACATGGTATTACATCCTTTTTTTCCTAAGCCGCTTCTCCGTCAGGGTCGCGCGGCGGGGGGGGGTTGTGCTGGAGCCTATCCCAGCAGGCATTGGGCAGAAGGCAGGACACACCCTGGACAGATCGCCAGTCCATCGCAGACACTCACACATTCACACCTAGGGGCAATTTAGCATATCCATTCGGCCTGACTGCACGTTTTTGGACTGTAGGAGGAAACCGGAGAACCCAGAGGAAACCCATACAGACACATGGGGAGAACATGCAAACTCCACACAGAGAGGACCCTGGTTACTTGGCAGGGTAATCAAACCCAGGCCCTCCTCACTGTGAGGCGACCATGAAACTAACAAAAATTTACCTGTTCATGTAAAGGTTGTTAGTAAACTATATAAAATATAATATGTAATAATATATAATAAAATATAAAATTATATTAACTGAGGTTCATACTACTTTATGCTATAATTTAAGGTATAGCCGGTGAGCTGCCCAATGACATGCCAGAGTAATAATTAACTAGGTAAGTGTAGTATTACATCAAGTACAGAGTAGTATATAACAAAAAATTGTAAACAAGGTAAGGAGTAGCTTGAATGTGTGTGTCTCTTCACAGTCAAGTTGCAGGTGGGACTATTTTCAGAGCACAAGAACAAAAGTTCTTCAGGCTGCTGTTTCTTGCTCTGATGCACTTTGGTAATGCTTCCCAGATGGTAGAAGGTAAAACAGGCTGGAGTTAAGGTGCGTAGGTTCATTGCCATTGTCAGTGTAAGTGCTGGGCTGGAAATAGTCCATCATACAAATACCGTCTATTCAACAATGATTCTAAGGCATAATGGCCATAATTCCACTGATAATCTTTACTTATATAGCACTTTTCATTTTGGTTACCACATCTTAAAAGTGCTTTGCACAACACCATAATCAGAACACATGAAACCAAATTAATGATTTAAAACAAATTACCAGTAATACAATTGCAGCTTTAAGGTATATATAATGTAAAAGTATGATTAGATTTGTTATTGTACCTGCAAAACAAAGCTCGAACTTGTTTTCTGTTTCAGTTGATTCAAGGAATTCACTGGCTTTTTTGCTGGACAGTTCATGGACTGTTTGTGGATTGAGGCAGTCAGACATCATAAGTGCTGTTTCCACTCAAAGTTCTTCTAGCTAACACCCTGTCACAGACAAGACAATAATTATTGAGCACATCAATAAATGTGAATTTACTATGAAACAAAAAACTTAATTCCTTAAACTGCTTTTAATTTAAAAATGTTAATGCATTTAGAATCACCACACCTCCAATTCAAGTTGCTTTAGATGCTTCCTAAATCTTGAGCTCCCTCATTTCAGAAGCAAGCTGGTCTGCTTGCCCTTGTGCTTTCAAGTCTGCAGCCTCCTGAATATATTTGTTCCTCTCAACTTCTCCTCAACTGCTCCACATGCTTTTTAATATCATTGTGCCTTAAAAGACAAAAACAGTAAGTTAAAAAAAAATTAAACTCCTTCTCTAGGATATTCACAAGCATGAGCATGAATATCATTAAGTGGTTTTAAAACTTTCAATGTTTATACACTAGTGTACAAAGAAATATAGAAGGGAAATGTTACAAACCACATCAGCCCTTACCCTTATTTATAAAGAGGTCAAGACAAAAAAAATTGTCTGCCGACAGCTCTCGTGTATGCAATCTAGACTTTGTTACTTTTGACACAACAGCTGCAGAATGTAAAGGTCTTTTGTAGTTGCCTTTCCAGTTCTGAGAAACAGATATTCATTAATTTAAACAGAAAAACTACATAACACCTCACATGACAATGATTTTAGATTACAACCATGCAAGATAAAATGCATGTGCTGATACGTAAAACACTTAAAATTCTATAGCCCTATTCAGAGCAGATTAGTTTTACTTGAGAAGGTGGATAATGTAATTTTACACCAGTGTTTAATGATTTTAGTCCCATTCGAACATGCCACATCAGTTGTTTTTATACTGACTGTGCACTCAGCCATGAGTAAATATTTTTGCTCTTTTTAATTTCTATTAAAACGTAATATAAATAAGCCCAGCATAATGACATGTCTGTGAAAATGCAATTATATTATGTGGAAAAGGAGCTCCTTCAGTATGGAGGCACTCAGAAGTGTTTACCTTTGTTCTCTGTGGCTGACATGTAGTGTCCTACCTCACCCTCAGAACTTTAACACTTACAGGAAACTTACACAAAAACAATTTGATTTCATGCAGTGATCTTCGCTGCTGGTCATGAATTTCCAAGCTAATGACAATGCTAATGTCACAGTGCACCCAAATAGAAAGGTAGATGGTTAGCGTAAACAAAATAACAGCTACATTTTTACATGTTTTCTACTCTGCAAAGTACAAATCTAGTAGCCACTCCCATATCTGTCATTTATACCAAGATTTCTCATCCAGCATGGATCAGTCATTATGGACATCCTATGTTAAACCAGCATTATCCATCTCCTCATGAAAAATCTCACCCAGAAAGGGCTTAAGACTAAAACCAATTAAGTTCACCTCGACAAAATTTTGCTGAAGGGAGTATGTTATCGCGAATTAACATCACGGCTGTGATGATCTACCTGCGACTAAACACAGCATTATGTTATTTCACAACCTTGAGTGTTCTATTGCTTTCACATAACAGTTAAATAAATAAAGTAAGAAATAAATACTTTGAGTCGCGAACGTGCCATTTAATAAATTTGAACATTTCCGCCAAAATATAGTTCCTTAACAAGCAGCTTGTTGCTACCTCAGAGTAACGAGCTCCGCTCACTTGCTGCACAGCTGGCAGTTCTTTCTCTAGCTCCTTACACACACCAACTGACAGTTTAAGAATTTTGTGTAGTCTCATCTTCAGAGTCTGAGCAAATCAGCTGTTGTCAAATGTAATCTTATGTGTCCATTTTCTGTTTGTGCACAAATTAAGAAGTTAAAAACATTCAAATGGCTTGAGCTTCTCCTATAACTGTCAAAGTCTCAGCAGAGTGATGCAGTGCTTGTGAAAATCCTGTGATATTATGGCAAATTAACATAACAGTTAGCGCTTCTTAACCAATCAACTAACTGTTGTAGAACAGCAGTTAACACTACATGTAATATACATCCCTACACTACATAAAAAAAGATTAGCCTGCCAGTATCTGAAAATTCTAATGATTAGACTGTGTAAGAAACTTCAATACTATCCAACCTCAGGATGTCTCAACATGGGAGTTGGCTGACATTAGAAACATTACCTCCTTGCTTGCTCTGAGCCATCCTACCCTGAAATACAATATTCCATCACAAGCTGTACTCGACTGACAGAACCATTTAGCTGTCAGAACCTGACCAGTGCATTTAAACTTGCAGAAGACAAATATAGCATTAATCACAGTAAGGTACTTGTTACCTAAATGACACCAACTGCCAGATAGGCCAAGAGTTTACCAACAGTCTTTGCATAAACAGGGACATCCAGCTAATTATTTTAGTTTCAACAGAGCAAACATGTTACATTTCCCAAAACTATTCTAAACTGCTGGCTACTTAGTTGGATTACATTTTATGGAAATTATTTAAAAAATGCTTTGATAATGGTAGTGATTGTTACTAAAGTAAATTTTCTCTCTATTTAGTTTTTATTCTGACATTTTTATACAACTTACCTTGATACAACATACAGACAAAGAACTGAAAGACAGAAAATGTGGTGGGAGTATATAGAGAGAGACAGAGGAATGAAATGAAGGACAGACAAATAGAAAGTAATAGAAGTGGCTCTTAAGAGTCGTTGGGGTGAAGACAACGGTTAGATTGCTGGCTGGCTAAGAATGAACACTATATGGAAAAGAAGAAAAACATAGTTACAAAACCGAAGTCTGCAATATTTTAAATGAGCAAAGACTTCAGTAAAGTAAAACTGGATCTTTCGTAATTACACAGAAGGACTGCTGTATCTTAATGTGCTGTGTTCACATACAGCATAATGTTACAGACGTTAGCAGGATTAGCAACACATTTAGGGTTATCAGAATTCGGCCAGAAGATGCAGCTGAACGCTATGGTTACAGTTAGCATTAGTTTAGCTGTTGGTTTCAATGCTTTGAGGCATGTGGTAGCTAGATAAAATTACTTTAATGGCAAGTTTTAAAAGTAGCCATTTTAACAGCAAGATGCACTTTTTTTGATTGATTTAACAAAAAAACGTGAACATGCAGCACAATAGCGAAGACAGGGCCTTTAAATCAGTACGGCAAACCACGTGGTTGCTTTTCATGTCAAGCGGGGAGACTGTCAATCATTTCTTGCATCATCAAATCACATAACAGATGAACTGTTAATCAAATCTTGCACTGGCCAATCACAAGTGTGAACTGGCCATCTCTCATTTTTTGCCTCAGCCAATGGTTTGAAGGAAAGTTCAAAAAAGTGTCACACACTGTTCAGGCATGTGGAAGTGGGAAGAAGTTTGAAGTTGCCTTAAATATCACCTAATTCCTTATTTTAGATGAATACATTTTTATAACTATTGTTTCATACTTTTCATTATATATATTATACACACACACACACACACAGCATGTACTTCGTTAATGTATTTAATTTTTTTTATGTATCTTTACTGAAATATTTCTATTTTTTAGTGATTTTTTACTTTAACTCCATTACATTTCAAAGTCACATCTCATTTTTTTCTCCACTACATTGTGTGAAATCTGTCGTTCCTTTTGGGTTATGTGTGCATGTGTACATGCTTATAAGTACATGCTTAGGTCTCTTTGGTAAAGGTAAAGCAGAATGGAGTTCATGCAAACACTGATTGACCATCATACATAAAACCATTAGTGAACTGATAGAACATATTCTTCCTGATTTTGTGGGTAAATACATGAACACAATATACTGTAGAAATACACAGTTACAGTTACAATACACATATACATTTATGGCTGGCATGTGTCTTTTTCTGAGTTTATACAAACACTGTTTCCACCTAAACCTTTGCTTTTGCTTCACAAAAAGTTATTCCATAGCCCATTGGTTCCTAATGGAAATGGTTTGCTTTAGTGTTTTGTGCTTATGATCATTTCTCTGGTCTGCTGAATTTCCCCTTCTCACAATATCTAGATTACATATTAACGTTTGGCTGCTTCTGCTTAGTGATATCATCACTTATTCCATGTATCATCCATAACACAGCTAGAGGATGCCATTTAATGTACAGTAGTAGCTAATGGTGTTCTGGGCTTACATCACAGTGTAAGAGATTCAAATTATTTAATTAGGTGTTCTGGGACTGATTCTATATACAGTTTGTTCCTAATGGTCTCTAAAGGCAACCATCAAGCCAATTCCCATTAGGAAGCAAAACCATCAGGTTTTATTCCTAACGGTTCTAATCGTCTTCAGCATGGTTTTCATGAGTTTCAGTAGTCTGTGTTTTTTCTGAGAATGTACCAGATATTGTTTTATTGTCGTGGTTTTCTTTTGAAAGTTTCCCTATTAAATTTCCTCATAATTAGTATGACAAAGTTAATATACATTCAGTGTAACTCTTGTTGCCCAGCAATACGTGGTTCGCAGCTTTTCTTCCTTCCATGGACTGGGGTTCTTGCTGGTACCATTTGGTGTAATCCATTACATTACCAGAAGAGGGGGCAAAAGCACTTTTGAACATGATACCAGGTGGCAGTATTTCTTTAATGTCTCACCACAAAGCATACTTTTGACTCACTTCCTTGTCCCTCTCGCTGTTGTTTGCCCCACCCCTAACCCTTGAGTAGGAAGCTCACACAGCCACGTACCACCAGTCGAAATTTCAAAACAACGTTCAGGACTCACAAATCTACAAATATAATCTGGATCATAAAACCAATTCAACTGACTTTAAGCTTCTGTTTAACGGCTAACTTAGTCCAGGTAATGTGATTTTTTTCATTATCTAAAATCATTCGCTTCTTTCTGGCGTTGTGCTACGGAGCTATTTTCAGTCTTTACAATAATGAAAACTTAGTTTTACAACTAAAGGCATTATCTGCATTTTACTGTACTGATTTTACTGAATTTACAAAGATTTGTGACGCGTCAGTAAACACTATGCGCAGACACTGCTTAAATATGCTTATCAGCCTGTGTGACCTGTCGTATCATGCCCACTAGCACTTCCATGCTGCACTGGCTTGAGGACATGTTTTGGGTGGGTCTGGCAGTAAATTTGGATATCCGGCATATGCAGTATTTCTCTGCAACGTAGTGATACTTGTCCATTTTACAGTAGTTTTTAGAGAAACTCTCTGTAAAGTCTGTAAATAAATAAATAAATTCTCTGTAAAATACACAAAATGTACAGAGGTAGCAGGACCTTCCTCTCGTTTAAGAAAATTAAAATTTGTTTTTAAATCTTATGTAATCCTAAAATAGTCCTCTTTTCTTAATAAAATTTCCCTGTTTGATTAAAAGGAATTGTTCCAGCAGGGAAGTGCCAGATATATTTCACTTTTAATAATTAAATATTTGTCATATTTTAGATTTATTTTTATTTTGTTTTATTGTTATATATAGGCAACTATAAAGAAACTAGTTGTGCACAAGTATTCTCAAACTAGTAGTCTCTCACTGTTTTATAAATAGTAAAACATAGAAAAGGCTTTTTTTTTCATTTATATTTATATGTTGGGATTAAGAAAGAGAGTCTAAACTGGGTAGCTAGGCACTCACACTTCTTGCTGTTTAATGTCCTTGCTGTTGGAAAGCTGTGTTTTGAGCCAGAAGGCAGAGTCAGTGTTTAGTCTGACCAAATCTGAATTATGTAGGAGTTCAGGAATTCAACTGCAGTGATCCTGTCCTTTTATGGAAAACACTTATTTCAACAATTACATCTGACAAAAAGATTTAAAAATCTCTAGTGCTGTGGAGGGCCTAAGCCTAAGCCTGGTAAATGTTGTACGCTGATGTCTGTGCCGCTCATCCCACTTACAATTTTAGGCAATTAGTGTCAAAGCAGCTGTGTTATAAGACGACAGAATGTATCCTGTAAAAAAAAAAAAAACGTGTCTGAACCCTGAAGCAGGTTTTGCAAAGTGGAAAAGGAGCGGACCAGATTTTATGCTCACCACAGCACACATCCCTAAACAGACAGATGGAAGAATCTTGCACATACTGCACTCTATAATGAAGGAGAAAAAGTCCTATGTAAGTTACTATGTAAACATTAGCGACATTAGCAAGTGCCTTGAACACCACAACCAGAACAGAGACACAGCATAGCATTTATTATTGATGCATTTACGAATGCAGCAACAACAGCAGTGTCAGCCATTCTTTACAGTGTCACTGGAAGCCGTTTAAGTCTTTTTATACATCCTAACAAACTTTAGCAGGGTTAAATCACATCTGCTCATCTTAACTAAAGCACTGTTACAGCGCTCAAGAAGTTATATGAGTGTTAGTTAATTTCCAAGCAATGAAATTGAGAGAAAGAAGTGGGTTCATGCAAGTTACAGCTTCGTAGATTCACCATTCATCATTTTCAGTAAAATTTGTTCAGTTTGGTCGTTTTGGTTTCTGTTGTTGTTTAAATTCAATTTAAACTAGCCATTTTTAGTTTTTATTTTAATCTAATCAGCTCCACTTACTATATAGGTGCATTTTGTAGTTCTACAATTACAGACTGTAGTCCATCTGTTTCTCTGTGTACTTTTTTAGCCTCCCTTTTCTCTGTTCTTCAGTGGTCAGGAACCTCCATGGAGTCTCACGGAGCAGGTACTTTGGGTGGTGCATCATGCTCAGCACTGCAGTAACACTCACATGGTGGTGGTGTGTTAGTGTGTGTTGCGCTGGTCTGAGTGGATCAGACACAGCAGTGCTACTAGAGTTTTAAACACTGTCCACGCACTCTCCACTCTGTTAGACACTCCTGACTTGTAAGTCCGCCTTGTAGATGTAAAGTCAGAGATAGCGCATCTGCTGCTGCACAGTTTGTTCTTTTAGTCCTTCATCAGAGGTCACAGCATGCTGCCCACAGGATGCTGTTGGCTGGATATTTTTGGTTGGTAGACTATTCTCAGTCCAGCAGTGACACCGAGATGTTTAAAAACTCCACTCAGACCAGCGCAACACGCACTGCTCTGTGAGGGTCCATGGGGGTCCTGACCACTGAAGAACAGTGTAAAAGATGGCTAACAAAGTATGCAGAGAAACACTCTGCAATTGTAGAACTACAAAGTGCACCTATATAGTAAGTGGAGCTGATAAAACGGACAATGAGTGTAAAAACAAGGAGGTGATCATAATTCTATGCCTGATTGGAGTATATTAAATTAAGTTTATGTACTTTTAAAAGTTATTTTCATGTCTGTTAAAAAGAATCTTAAAAAAGATGGTTCTTCAAAGGTTCTTTATTAAAGAAAATTATTCGTAATTGAACCGTGAACACTGAAAGAACGCTTTGATTTACTAAAAGGTTTTTTGCATCATAAAATGGTTATTCATATTGATGGAGAATGATCTGTAGATGGCTAAATGGTCTATATAAAGCCTTTTTGAAAAGGGTTATATAGAGCACCCAAAAGAGTTTTTTCTGTTGTTACAAGCTTGACATTGTAACAATAGAAGAAGCCTTTTGGTTGCTATGTATAACCCCATTAAAAAAAGTTCCATATAGAACCATCTGCAGCGCTCTTAAGAACTCTTTCATGAGGATCTGTGTACCATGGATTTTGTATTTTAGTTGGAAGGGTAACAAAAAAGTAATGAAAATTGAACCTACAGCCACACACTACTAACATGCTGTTGCTAAAAGGCCATAGTACTACTATTTTTCAGTGTTATGACCTTAAAGTAGCTGAAAATTGCATACTAACTTGTTTAAACTTGAAATTAGAACTATTGACTTTGGTACTCAAAACTCGTCTGTACTGATTCGTGGCTTGAATCAAGACTGAACTATCTTGACTTGGGACATGTCTCGGGACTTGTGTCAAGATTTGAAACATACATGTTACCTGCAACTTAGTGACTTGTTCCCGCCTCTGTTATTTACGCTTCTGCAATACACAGAGATGTGAGAATGGTTCACTGTAGTGAACTTCAATGATGAAAGAAGACCTAAAAGTCAGACTTCAGTGGCATTAACTGCAGTGTGAATCTCTTACACCAGACAAACATCCTCTGCACATAGTAACCATCATATATATTACAGTTCTTCAACCCCCCCCCCCCCCCCCCAACTACTACGACAACATAGAATATTCCAAATGGCTGCTAGCTTATGTTTGAATACTGCGATATGCTCCGACATTAATGTGTTAGGAGTGATACAAGTAATGGTGTGATTCATCATTGACGTGTCAAGCCAGTTAATGTTTACTGTTCATTTATGGGAATTTTTGACCATTCTTTCAGAAGCTCATTTGTGAGGTCAGGATGAGAAGGCCTGGCTCACAGTCTTTGATGGAGAACAGACATTTTCTTACTAATTTTTTAATTTAAATTGAATTTCATTTGTCTGAAAAAAATAAACTATTAAAAATATCATGACTTTTAAGCACAGTGTGGCTGAATATTTGAATAAATTAATCTTAAACAAGGGTCTTTCTTAAAAATCCAATGATTTGTTTTTATGACACGAAATTTGTTTATGCTGCTACTTTGTCTTAAAATGTTGCATGGTTCCATGTTGCTTCCTTTCAGTAAAAGAATGTGATGTATTTACTGTGCTTAGGTACCTAAGGACACACAGAGTACAGTATATGATCATATCTTTTGATGTGTGTTTCAGGATGCCTCTTGGGGGTGGAAACAAATGTGGCTGCTGTCAAAAGACAGTTTACTTTGCAGAGGAAGTGCAGTGTGATGGGAAAAGTTACCACAAGTCCTGCTTCCTTTGCAGTGAGTTCATTGTATTTTCCCAGTTTTATGGCAAGCATTATCTGAGTTAACTCTGTTCTGTATGTTAAATGAGCAGAATTTATTTGTAACATTTATAGAACACGTTGTCATACACTAATTGCTACAGAATATCTGTAAAAATAGGTTATCATAGGTTATCACAGATCATCATCTCCTTTATTTTTTAACATCTGTGGCAGACAAACTAACACTCTAGGTGGAGCTACAATTGGCAACTTCATTTGCAGACCTGCAGATTAGCCTCTTTGTTTTATGACCAAGGCCATAAGCTATAGGGCACATTGGTACCATGACACACAAAAACACATTCTGTGTCTCCTCATTGAAAAATAAAACTAATTGGTTTTATAGTAAATGTCTGATCGTATGACGAAGTTGTACATAAAAATGGGAATGAAAGTATGGATTAATACTCAGAGTATTAATACTCTTAATACTAAGAGTTTGAAGAGGTTGTGAGTGGTGGACTGTTCTTTGATGCCTTCTCCTATCTCACACAAAAAATTTTCTGTTATGTAGGCTGCATCCATTGCAAATGCTTTATGTGTAAAATGCATTGTACACATTCATTTGAATGCAAACATACATTTTTGAAGAGGTTAGAAATTATTTAGAAAAGAGACTGTCCGTGCCTTTGCTTTAGGAATATATATTTTGAATATTTAAGGCAAGGCCCCACGGCCCAGAAGGATGTAGAAAATTAGAAAGTGTGTGTGTGTGTAGGGCAACAAGGGCAAGACTTTGAAGCATTTTGTAATAGTTAGCAGATGAATGTGCATATTTGAGGAAGAATCTGAAAGCAGGAAGTTATTCATCTTAAGGAAGTTTTGATGCTGTTTGAGTTTGAGGAAAGTTCCAGACTTGATAATGTTTTAACAGAACTCCAAACCACACTTATTTACACACATTCTGTTAGCTACCAAAGCTAGCTAAGTATTCTAGGTATACTATTGTTATTTTTGTTTTTCTTCTCAGAATTTAAGCATTACCATTTTAAACTAGGATCACAAACTCTACTTGGGTGGTGTTTTCAAGATTACCAGTTGACTTTTCAAATATATATTACAGCTGAAATAGTAATAACATTTGTTTGCTTAAGAAAGCAGAAAAAAATCATTTAAAATGAAACTCAATTTTAGAAACGGTGACTAGGCTAAGCCACTGAGCGTTTACACCTGGGGTGTGTGATATTTATAAAGGGGCTGTGTGGCTGCATGTTTCAATTCCATTTATGCAGGAGCACACCTGATTCCAGTTGTCTGTGGGCCCCTGTCTTTTTTTTTTCATTCCAAAAAGTAGTAGTAAAGAGACTAGCTCACTCAATTTCTTGTGAAAGTTGTTGGAAAAATGTTCTTAGCAGCTGTGACACTGCAGTATCACATACATCACTGGTATCACTAGCTGTACACTGTTGTTGTCTTTGCTGTCATCAGGTATAACAGAGTAAGCATTGAGTGTTTCAACTTTTTAACAGAGCTAGGGATTCATAGGAATGTCATAGGATTGTTGTAGTAATAAGGGAAAACAAACTAATAAGCAGCATAGCAGCATAGTTTCCAGAGTAAAGGTTTTTGAAATGCAATATTACAATGGTGGGCTCCAGCATCCCCCCGCGACCCTGACGGAGAAGCGGCTTAGAAAATGGATGGATGGATGGATATTACAATGGTAGTAGTGACATCAAAGTGTATATTAGTTGTATATAACCACGCCTTGTCTCCCCTGTGCTTTCAGTGGTGTGCCGTAAAAACCTGGACAGCACAACTGTGGCCATCCATGAGAATGAGGTCTATTGCAAGGCCTGCTATGCCAAGAAGTATGGGCCAAAAGGCTATGGCTATGGTGGAGGAGCTGGAACGCTGAGTATGGACCGAGGCGAGTCATTAGGAATTAAACATGAAGTGTAAGCTTTTGATTCAGACATTTTTATTTGAAGAATTCCACAAAATGTATATACATTTACATCATAACAAAACAATGTAAATTTCTCTTTCTCTCTTTCCAGTGCCAAGCCTCATCAATCCACTAACAACTCAAACACCTCCACTTTTGCTCAGAGGTTTGGGGGCTCTGAGGTATGCCGACGGTGTAACAAAGCTGTGTATGCAGCTGAGAAAGTCATAGGAGCAGGAAGTGTAAGTGTAAAACAAATGTAATGGCATCGTTGTAACATTAAAACATTAAAATGTCCAAAAAAAAAACACTTTGTAATATTATTGAGGTGTTGTCATCCGTTGTCTGTTACACTTAAAGACTTTCATTGAGTGTATTATATAATCAAGAAATTTTAGCTATATTTTATGGATTTTTATAACAGTTCACAAGCTTGTAGACATGTTTAAGAATAAATATAATTAACATTGTTTTGAGACTGTAACAACATTTCTAATTCATTCTTCAGTCGTGGCATAAGACCTGTTTTCGTTGTGCTAAATGTGGGAAAGGTCTGGAATCCACCACTCTGGCTGACAAAGATGGAGAGATCTACTGTAAAGGTATATTCATGTTCAATACAGCACAATTTAGGTCAATTATATAGATAAACAATATATCATTTTTTTTTCTCTGTTTCTCTCTCTCATTTTCATGCTCCCTTTGTTCCTTTCTCTCTGTGTGCACATATCATTCAATTTTTGGTCAAAACGGCCATCATGTACATTAAATTTCAGTGTCAGGAACAAAAAGGAGGAAACATAAACATACACTCAGAGATACATACTTATCTCTGAGCTCATTATCCATTTTGATGTTTGCATATCACATAGATGTAGTTTATAGTTCTACAACTGCAGATTGTAGTTTTTCTGTATTATTTGTTAACCTCCATTTACTCGATTTGTCAATGGTCAGTACCACCACCACTGAGCAAGTACTATTGGGTGGTTAACCATTCCCAGCACTGCAATGACACTGACATGGTAGTGGTTTAAGGGTGAGTCGGGGCACATTTACTAACAATTTTCACCATTACAAATCCCATTTTGGCTTTAGAAAGTGTCAGTTGCGATTTAGTAAATTGCGCAATGATCCATGAGCACCCATAAAACAATTAAATGGGTAGTTACTGATCTTTTGCCTCTTGTATTTGTCATATGCATTTATAGGGGTTTATTTTTCAAAGTGCATAGTAAAGGGAGGAGGTTTTTATAATGAATCACCTATTCTGATTAATGATATCTGATAGTATAAATAAAGTGCCATTGAATAAATGAATAAATGCCTGTCATGTCACATTCTTGGTGTGATGAAGGAAATATAATAACTAAAACCAAATAGTTTTAGAAGCTGTCATTTCCTACAATTTTGAGTATGTTTTACAACATTGTCAAGGAACAGGTTTTGCCTAATTTATTATTTGACTGTTATTATTTTCCAAACAGTTGTTAAAAATATATCAATGCTGTCAAAAAAAGCAAAAAAAAACCTCGAATGTATCTGCATTTTTAGCAAGTTTAAATTTTTTTGCACCATTTGAACACTGTGGCTGTCACTATCTTTATTCCTTCCCTTATAAAGTTACTATTTAGAGGCACATGTTTCTTTGGACAGAGGTGATATATTAAAACTTTGGCTCTGCATGACCAAAACATTATAAAATGTTTTGTTTTAATGTTTCAAATACTAGGCATTCTCAATATTACCTTTAGGAAAACTTAATTCTTAATGTTATATAGCTTTGAGTAAAATCTGTTAATTTGCTTGTTACCTTATAGTTTTTAGAATGAACTGATTAACCATTTTACAGTTATTAAGGTATTACCTGTATTTAAAGCCGCATTTACATACATATATATTAATTGATTCAACCTTTAAATTTTGTGTTTTGTTTAGGTTGCTATGCAAAAACCTTTGGTCCAAAGGGGTTTGGGTTTGGCCAAGGAGCTGGAGCCCTTGCTCATGCTCAGTAGAACGGCATGATCCAAGAGAGCTACATGATCCAGTGCTTCATTCCGTATGCCTTATTTCAACTTGTCTGAGGAGACTCAGACCAGCAGGCTGATTCTTTCTGTGTGTACGATTATGTGTGACTCATAATTATCAGGTTTCTTAGAGTACAAATGCTTATGTAAGATTACTTATGAACATGACCAAAGGACAAGAACCATATAACTTTAATCTCAGTCGCAACATATATCTATAGAGACCAGGCCTGGGCGATATCTAAAAATAATCATTATGATATTTTCTAGTTAAAAAAAAAATCATGATTATCAATAATATGCAAAAAATAAAATGAAGTAAAATGCTGGGGCAGCTTTGTCCTACTGTCTGTTTCATTTTAGTCTATATGCTTTTTAAATATTGACTGTTTTGATAAAAATCTTTAATAAAACTCACATATTACATAAAATGATACTGTGAAAGCCTACATCATTTAAGAACTTCATCTGTCAGTACAATAAATGTTACTGCAAACACGTATTCAAGAGCTTCTTCTGCTGCAGATTTGCAGTGGCTTGCGTGCTAATGGCGCTCTCTGCTGAAGAAACATCAGGCTGCAAGTGATTTCCAAAGCTATGTAAAGGCACTTTTCACATTTAAGAACAAGTTTTTTTTTTTCCCCAATTACTTCATAATTCTCTCTCTCTCTCACTCTCTCAAACTGACAACTGGTGCACAAGCTTGCACACTTCTTTAAAGCACACTTTTTTCCCCCCATTTTCAAGCTGTTTAAAAAAAGTTAATTAGTCTTTTCTAATTCTCTTGTAGTTCTTCTAACACAATTACGATAATCAACATTTACACATTAGCATCAGGTTACTTGTCCATTATCTGCAATATCCAATTGTATAACCCCATCGCCCAGGCTTACTACAGACTCATAATTTCGGCATTCAATGCCTTTTGGTTGTAGTAGAGATTTCTTTGCCATCTTGTTTACTGTGTAATAATGTCACCATACTAGTATTCATACTGTAGACTACCAAACAATTGAACACTGCACTTCTATGTGATGCTTTAAGTTGTACTGACCAAGCTCTTGGCCTCATATAGTACTCTGGATTAAACGTGGGTTTTATCAAACTGGGTTCCTTCCAGGCCACAGCTCTGCAGTGAGTACCATTTTCTTTCTTTAAACACTCAAAGTCTGCAGTGCTGTTGTGGTCTTCTGTACTGTGCTGCTATATGCACATGCTACATATCGGGGTTGCACAACGCTGGTCCTACAGGTCTGGTGTTCGTAACAGTTTTGTAGTTTGCCTTCTAAAACATGCCCACTAAACATGGAAAAAGTGTTGAGTCAGGAGTGTGCACTCCTGAGCCAAATATTTCCAATAATTTTAAAATGCATTGTAAAAGTTAATTTCAATCTGTAATTGTTGTTTTGCCACCAAACCATTAGTAAAAATTTAACTCTTCAGTAGTTGTCAAGCCTGTTTCTTTTCAAATCCAGTGCACTCTGAGAACAGTACTTTTTCAGAGCTTGCTGAGAATAGTTAAGCTGGGTTAACCATTCAACCTATATTTTTGTTCATAATTGGCCAGAAGACAATTCATTTTACCCCCACAAAATGGTTGTTACAATAATAATACATACATACTTACAGTAATTATTGAAAAAAAAAACCTAAACAAATACCAATGACTGTAATGAAACCCTATTTACAGAAATGACCACCATCACATCCTTTGCCACCAGATCCTTGGAATTAAGTGTTCATTTAGCAGGCAAATAATACTACATACATTGTACAAGTAAGTTAACACTCCTGTGTTGATGTTTGCATATCACATAGATGTACTGTATAGTTCTACAATTACAGATTGTAGTCTCTGTTTCTCTGTATTATATGTTAAGCTCCATTTACTCGATTCATAAATGGTTGGGACCACCTGTCAAGTGATGAGTTTTCGGCTATCCAGTGCTAAACAAGTGGCCAAAAACAATGCTAAAATGTTACATTTCTACGACCAGCAATTATTAGCTGGCTCAGTACATCAGTGATGGATTACACCGCCTTAGGGTACATTACACTGCTCAGGTGCGTCGACGGACGTGAACGCACTCCCCCTTTAACTGGCCGCATAAAAACGTGACAGACATTCTCTGATGCATCCAATTAAATCACGTCCTGTCCAATTTGATTTAATAAATGTGATGATTTTCTAATAATCAAAAATCAAATTTATTATGTTATTAACTACAAAAAACACACACATATACATATGTACATATGTTTATGTTTAGGGGGTGATGGGGCAGAGGTGATCAGTGCTTGTGTTCGACACCGGCTATTTCATAGGATATTTACATCCAACCAGATGTTTTCCCGCTTGGATTTTGAATTCTGGAGGGACTGCTGTTGAGTATAAATATGTGGTCCTTCAAATTGCTGTTCTTATTCATCATGGATCGCAAGAAGAGGATTGTATCGAGGTAATTATGTTGCAAAACCTGAGAACCTGTAGGACTTGATCTGAGAACTTGTGGAATCTGTGCTTGTATTTTTGATGTGAGAACTTGTAGAACTCAAGAACTTGCATGTAAAAATTTTCACTCCTAGAAAATAATCTCACAACTGTGTTTTAAATTTGAAGTCACAGAGAAAAAGTCATCTGTGTCAACGAATACTAAGATAAAAGATTCGAGCCCACAACCTCTTAAACATGACTGCACAACTTCAAATCTGCTCGCCTCGACTTTTGGAACACTTCTCTCTGTAGACTAGGCAAAACCGATTTGTGCACTTGAAGATGCTTCATTGAAGGAGCAGAGCTTGGAAGGGAAGGCGTGATGGGGATGAGACGTTATTCATTACCAATCAAAGGAGCTTATTTTAGTGAAAAAAAAAAAGAGAACAACTCCTGGACGAAGCAACCCACGTTGCACAACACCAGTTAACTAGCTAAGAAAGCATCCCGGCTGCTGGATTATGGAACAACAAGCTCAGACGGTAAATTTATTCCTAATTTTGGTAACATTAACATTAACATTAATCTGTCTTAATTTTTGTAATAGTGTTGCCATGGAAGTAACGGTAGGTGATGCTTGCACTCTAGTGGACAAGTTAGCTAGTTAGCGTAGCTTTTTAGCTAATGCATTTACATGTAAACATTTGATAACATTAGTTAAGTGTAAAAATCAACTTATGGTTTTCACATTCAGAGTTAGATAGTTCTATCCAACATCCAGGATTGTTATAGGTATGTTTCTGGAATGTTCGGTGAGAAGTTGGTGGGGCTAGCTTTTTTTTACATTTAGAATTGCATGTAATGTTTATTTAATGTTAGTTAGCGTTAGCTAGAAAAGAAATGGATAAGCTATGGACTTTGTTTCGTATGTCCACTATAACCTAGGAGTGATTAAGTAAACTAACGTATTTTGCTATAGAATTGAAACCTCTGTATAATGTGGGCTAGTATTAATTAACCTATTTTACTTTGTTTTTAGGAACTGTTCCTCTGCCATTTATTGGAAAGGCTCCATACTCGACTTCTGAGTTGGCTTGACCGTGTTGCTCTTGATATAGATTACTTAGAATTTGTGTGTTCACAGGAGCTGGTACTCCTTAGTTCTATAATAGGCCTAGTTGATAGCCGTACATTTAGCTGTGTATCATAGTGAGGATATTGATCACCAGACAAAATTAATTCAAAGATTGAAGTCAGGAATGCCGTTCTCTTGAGCCTTTGTTTAAATGTATTTATTTTCCTCATTTGTATTTTTCATGTAGATAACGTATCTTGGTGTGTCAAATAACAATTTGGCTTCAACAACTCAGGCTTTCTTCAGTGATGCAGCTCAAAAGTTTGGTCTTCCACTGAGGTGTAAAAAAAAAAACAAAAAAAAAAACACCTTGTCAAGGCAACCAACATTACCCTACATAAATGTTTATAAATGCTTATTCCAGTAGGCATCTATCAAAGCTTTATAAAGCATCAGTTTGATCAAAATTGACAAATGCAACCTTTATAGCCTACTTGAATAAGCATTTGTAAACCATTTATGTAGGGTGGGGTGCCAAACTTATCCACAAAGGGCCAGTGTGGCTGCAGGTTTTCATTCAAAACACCTGATTACGCTTGTTTAATCAGCTGGTTTCAGTCTTTAAACTGCTGTCTTTGTTGGAATAAAAAACATGCAGCTACTGTCGGGATTCAGAGCAGTCCAGCTTCCACCCTAGGTCTCTGATGTAGTATTATGTTACAA
Source organism: Pygocentrus nattereri (assembly GCF_015220715.1). Lineage (NCBI taxonomy): Eukaryota > Metazoa > Chordata > Actinopteri > Characiformes > Serrasalmidae > Pygocentrus > Pygocentrus nattereri. The sequence continues at coordinate 20,875,494 of NC_051219.1, read as the reverse complement.
CTAATTAACTTTTTAATTAATATTCTAATTTTAATTTAATCTATTTTCTAATATAAAAAAGTTTACTAAATCAAAAGATACATTTTCTTGCAAAGTATAAAAAGCAATACCACCAAAAAGTTTAAAAGATTTTCTTGCAAGAATGAAGAAGATGAAAAACCAAATTTCAGCTGTTGGTTCTTTTGAAGGAAAAAGGCTTTTATTAAGTTTCAGGGGACAAGTCGGCTTCTGGATAGCCAAAAATGCAAAAATTCAACACATTACATCAGTTTTCATAATATTTTTCGAATATGCTCACTGCCCCTCCCCAGGGCGCTGTCTTCACTCCGACCATCTTAGGGTTTCCATTGGCTATCATTATATTCACTATGTTAAATTTACTTTTTGACACCTCTATGCTTTGTCTGACAAGGACCATTTTTACAACTCCATAATGGCTTTCTCAACTCCGAGCTGGGCATCTTCTTAATTCCTTAAGAGTTATGACCCGTTCCTGCTCGCTGCTTATCTGTTTCCTCACTAAAAACTTGTTTTTTAATGAAAAGGCTGTATTTCTTACAGCTCATATCTGCTCTTCTCAAGGCTTTCTAGCGCTGCAAGAATGCCTGGTACAGACATCCTCTTGCCTGAAAGTTAGGCCTAACTTTTCCTACCTAAGGCTGCCTGGGCCTTAGTTACAATGACGCTGTACTCTAGTTTAATAGTTTCTTAATTAATAATTGCCGCAAACCTTTTATTAATGATAACTCAAAGATATATTTTTTCAATAAATCCCTTCATTTCCCTCCTCTTTCATGATAAATTAATCATGAAATTCCATACTTATTAACTATTTCATACATTGATTATACATATCATGGTTACATATGATAAAGATATAGAACCATAAAACTACTTGTAACAGTAAGTCATACTTAGTTTGTAAGTAAAATGAAGTATATCAAATTGATGTAACTTTTATGGATTTACACTGTTTTAATTTTGAGTTAACTTTGTTTATACTAACACTGTTTATTAATCAAACACTCAAAATTGATTTAAATCAAAGAAGGTTCTTTCAAAAATCATACCCAGTTACTGATTGCTTAAGGTTCAAAATTGATTATATAAAGTATCAAAAAATTTAAGTCAAAAACTAATCTAAAAAATGAAAACATGTAAAATTTAAAAATGAAAAAAAAAACTTTAAAACTTAACCATTTCCCTCCCCTAGGGAAATCATGGCCTGTATCCTAGGACCCACCTAATGGCAAATAACAATGTGGCATAAGTATAGTAATAATATAAAATAACCCAAACTAGGAGTCTGATGAATTTCATAATGTGGGCGAGAAACAATCAAACAGCAGTGGGCACAGCATAAATGGTTCACTCTGTTATAAAGGAACAATATATGACCTCATTATATACATAACAGGCATCCCAAATAACTGTATAGCCCAATAAGGACCTTTCCGGTCCCCAGACCCTTCCGGTCCTGGCTCAGCCCCTTGGCAATCAGTGTCCAACCTCAACTTTTGCAACAGAGTAATTTTGGGTCCCTAGACGCAAAACAATGAAGTACAAATAGAAGGTTAGGTAAGGCTAAAACTTAAAAAAATAGAAAATGCGAAAGTTAGATGTTTCATGCAAATAGTATGTGAGCGTGAAGGCTAAATATAATGATAATAAGTAAAATTAAGTGAACAAATGTGTGAATAAATGATTTTAAACATAAACATCAAACAAAACATCACAAATTTTTAGACAATATGGAATGTCCTCTTCTGTCCTATTGACTTTACGCCAAGTAGAAGGGCTAGTTGCAGGCAGGAACGAGAGGTCATTAATACATCAATCCCACCTGATCGATCAATGAATCTAGATGTGAAAATTGTCAACATGATAATCTGAAAGATTGTCATACAGGGGTATGTCTAACTGCATCCTCATAATCAATAGTAGTCAGCATCTGATGCGCGTGTCTGGCATCCTTCTTCGCTAGGGCCATCTCAATCGGCCTCTCCATAAGTCCTTGTGCACACGGAAGTATACAGCAACCACACACAGCCAGGAATCATACAGCTGTTGCTAAGGACACTAACAGAGATTTAGCCAAACTGGACCATTTTCCATCATCTTAGTAAATGGATTATCAATGCCTGAATTCTCTGCTAATTTAACATTAATTTAATGTTCCTGAGTTTGAGTGGAACCCCCTCTCGACACTTACTGATTTATCAAATACTATGAAGTAACAAACTTGCTGCCCACATCCGTGGGGCCCTGTGACCAAAGTGAGTCAGGCAGAGTGGACAACATTCTAGCAGCATCCTGATGGTCTGTGAGCTCCCTTCCGTGATGCCTGGAGATCGTTTTATGTTCCCACTGCACCTGATCTGTCATTTGAATTGCAATTCTGTATGCCCCTGTGGACTGAGAAAAGGACACCACAGGAATCTGTGATTGACCCCAGTCTTTGGCGTCAACAGCCTTTCTTACCATTGGGCCTAATTCCTTAGCCTGATGGCCAATGAAATGTGTGGGACTGAGTCTTCCTCGTTCTTAAACCACTGTTCATATTACCCCAAATCTTCTCTGGTTGCCACTCTCTCTTTCCCAATAATAATACAATCCGAGCTAATTACACCTAGAGTCCCTTGTAGCTGCTCTGAAAAGGCTTCAAAGTAACACTCATCACTCAATCGGTCATAGTAGAGAGTAACCTAAAATGGGTCGAGAGCTTGCGCATATGGGCCTAAGGAAAGAATCCAGGGTCGCCATAGGTGGAAAGCCCCAAGAGCCTCCATGTTTGATTCAGTTAATAAATGTCCACATACTGCTTGGTTATATGGTAGTCCGAGGGCTTCCTTGGTCTGAAGTCATAGCTAGGCTCCCTGCTCTTACGATAGTTTCAGCTTCATTATACCCTTCCTTCGCACTACATAGCTGTTTCTGTAGGTGGGTTAATTGATGTAGGGACCTTTTGTTCATTTCCAGAGCCTGATCACCCACATCCCTCATTTCCCTGACTTCCTGGTGCGCCGTGTCCACGTGCTGTCTTAAAAGTTGCTGCACTTCTGCATACATTTCGTCCTCAGTTGTGGGTTCTAACCTGCCAGTCAGGGACATGGTTAAGGTTCCTTCAGGTTTGCCTTTTCCCCGACCGCGCTCTGCTTTCATTCCCTGTCCTCGTGTTCCCCCTTGCTTTCCTGGCCCATGTGCTCTAGTCATGCCATTACTCTTACCTCTGTCTCGTCTAACTCTCTCTTCGAAGGGCGCCTCATCCTTTCCCATCTCTTCTTCCTCACTGCTATCCGATTTCTTGTCCTCACTTTGTTTCCCATGATTCTCCGTCTGATTTTTCCTCACTATCTCCTCCCCTTGTGTTTTCTCTGATCCCTCATGTAAATCTCCCACACTCTTACAGAGAAGCGTGCCAGCTTGCCAGTTCACTGCATCCGTAAATAATAGAGTAAATAAGATACGAGAATACGAGAGTAAATACTGCTAAACAGGAGTAAATGATGCAAAACAATTTCGATATTTCCACAGTCAAAACCTTCTTTTACTGAAGGTGAAGTCACTAATTGGGACAAGTTAATCTTACATTAATCAGTCTACTTTATTTTAAAATTACCTAGCCAAGTTGAAATAAGGCATACTCATACTAATCAACTTGCAGAGATGATTCCAAAGGCAAGCTATACTTAGTTTCTTGAGTTGAAGTAAATAGTATTTTTAAACTTTGGACTTTAAGGCAGCTTTTGAACTTGAAACTGGTAAAACATTTTTATACAGTGAAGAGAGGTAACGCGTGGCATTACAAAGAAAGAGAGGAAGTTCATCGCAGAGGAAGAGAGGATATGCATCACAGAGGATGATTAGATGAAATGCATCACAGAGGTAGAGAGGAAGTTCATAGCAGAGGAAGAGCGGATATGCATTACAGGATGATAATGAGATGAAATGCGTCGCGGAGGAAGAGATGAAATGCGTCGCAGAGGACGAGAGGAAGTTCATCGCGGAGGACGAGAGGAAGAAAATGGCAATCCGCATATTATGAAGTGAATAACCCGTAGTCGCCAGTAGGTGGGGCTCTAAGACCGCAAACAACAAATGAGACCTGCTGCATGTACAGACTGCACTGATGTGCCCTTAGACAATGACACTTGATTTTGAATCAAAGTCATTTTTATTTCAAAGTAAAGGTTGGGGTCTAAACCTGATTGCAACTTCTCATCTTGGTTAATTTCTGGCATGAGATCAAACCAAGGGTTCTCATAGATCTGAATACCCTGGTTGAAGATGGAGGCCTATACAGATCTTTTCTTGAGTAATTCAATAGAATGTATGACCAAGAACATGTAGACTTCGTATTAACTAGCATTTTGCTTAAACCCACAGTGTGAACTTCCTTTCACTGTATCCATAGTATAATTTGAAAATAAAAGTTTGGTTTTAAAGCTTTGAGCTATAGGCAAGTCAGCATGTCCTCTCATCCAGTCCCTGACCTGGCCTAGCCTTGCTTAGCTTCTTAGATCAACACAACCTAAAGGTTCCTAGCCCCATAGAGCCGATGGCAGAGGTAGGTTTCCAGTGTTGGCCATTTAAAGGACCACATCACTCTAGCAGGATTTAATAGAGACTGGCTTTTTTTTCTTAACTTTAATTTAAACTTTTGTTTATTTCAAAGTAAATGTTAGGGTCATAAACTGTCTGCAACTGCTAATGTCAGTTAGTTTCAATACAAGCCCTGACCAAGTCCCACATTGCTTAGTTTCTGACATAAGACCACACATCATAGAGGACGAGAGGAAATACATCACAGAGGATGAGGGGAAATACATCACAGGGGAGGAGAGGATGAGAGGAAATTCATCACAGGAAGAGAGGATATACATCGTAGTGGGAGAGAAGGAAAAACATCACAGAGGAAATACGTCGCAGAGGAAGAGAGGAAAAATATAGCAGAGGAAGAGAGGAAATACATCACAAAGGAAGAGAGTAAATACATCACTGAGGATAAGAGGAAAAACCGCAGAGGAAGAGAGGAACCTCATCGCAGAGGAAGAGAGGATGTGAGGAAATACATTGCAGAAAAGAGGAAATACATTGCAGAGGATGAGAGGAAAAACATCACAAAGGATGAGAGGAAATTCATCTAAGAGGAAATGCATCATAGAGGATAAGAAGAAATGCATCACAGACAATGAGGTGATGAGATGAACTAGATCACAGAGGAATAGAGGATATACATCACAGAGGATGAGACGAAATACATCGCAGAGGCCGAGAGGAAATACATTGCAGAGGAAGAGAGGAAATGCATCACAGAGAAAGAGAGGATGAGAGGAAATACATCGCAGAGGCTGAGAGGAAAAACATTGCAGAAGAAGAGAGGAAATGCATCACAGAGGAAGAGAGGATGAGAGGAAATACATTGCAGAGGAAGAGAGGATGTGAGGAAATACATCGCAGATGACGATAGGACATAAATCGCAGAGGAAGGGAAATACATCACAGATGAATAGAGGAAGAGAGGAAAAACATCATAGAGGAAGAGAGGAAATGCATCGCAGAGGATGAGGGTATGAGACGAAATACATTGCAGAGGATGAGAGGAAATATATCCCAGAGGATGAGAGTATGAGACGAAATACATTGCAGAGGATGAGAGGATGAAATGAAATACATCGCAGAGGATGAGAGAAAATACATCGCAGAGGATGAGAGGAAAAACGTCACAGGGGAAGAGAGGAAATACATTGCAGAGGAAGAGAGGAAATGCACTGCAGAGGAAGAGAGGAACAACAACGCAGAGGAAGAGAAGAAAAACAGTGCAGAGGACGAAAGGATAAACATCACAGAGGATGAGATGAAATACTTCACAGAGCAAGAGAGTAAATACATCACAGAGGCTGAGAGAAATAACATCAGAGAGGATGAGAGGAAATACATCGCAGAGGAAAAGAATATGGGAGGAAATACATCGTAGAGGATGATAGGACATTGCAGAGGCTGAGAGGAAATACATCGCAGAGGAAGAAAGGAAACACGTCACAGAAGATGAGAGGAAATACATCACAGAGGATGAGATGACATACATTGCAGAGGCGGAGAGGTAATACATCGCAGAGGAAGAGAGGACAAGAGGAAATACATCACAGAGGAAGAGAGGATGAGGTGAAATACTTTCACATAGTAACCGTCATATATATTACAGTTCTTCAACCTCCCCCAAAGTACTACGAGAACAGAATAATCTAAATGTCTGCTAGCTTGTGTTTGAATATTACGATATGCTCTGACATGAATGTGTTAGGAGTGATACAAGTAAGCCAGTTAATGTTTACTGTTCATACTAAGCTTACACTGAGCATCTTCTACTACAGTATTCGCTTGTGTGCCTTCACACACATATGACATTGAGTGAAATCCCATTCTTAATCCATAGGATTTAATATGATGTCAGCCCAGCCTCTGCAGCTATAACAGCTTCAACTCTTCTGGCAAGGGTTTCCACAAGGTTTACGTGTGTTTATGGGAATTTTTGACCATTTTTTCAGAAGCGCATTTGTGAGGTCAGACACTGATGTTGGACGAGAAGGTCTGGCTCACAGTCTCTGCTCTAATTCATCCCAAAGGTGTTCTATTGGGTTGAGGTCAGCACTCTGTGCAGGCCAGTCAAGTTCTTCCACACCAAACTAGCTCACCCATGTCTTTATGAACCTTGCTTTGTGCACTGGTGCGCAGTCATGTTAGAACAAAAAGGGGCCATCCCCAAACTGTTCTCACAAAGTTGGGAGCATGAAATTGTCCAAAATCTCTTGGTATGCTGTAGCATTAGGAAGCATTCACTGGAACTAAGGGGCCAAGCTAAACTCCTGAAAAACAACCCCACAACATAATCCCCCCTCCACCAAACTTTACACTTGACACAATGCAGTCAGACAAGTACCGTTCTCCTGGTAACCGCCAAACCTAGAGTTGATCCATTGGATTGCCAGATGGAGAAGTGTGATTCATCACTCCAGAGAACATGTCTCCACTGCTCTAGAGTCCAGTGGCGGCGGTCCTTTACACCACTGCGCTTGATGCTTTGTGTTGAGCTTGGTGATGTAAGGCTTGGATGCAGTTGCTCTGCCATGGAAATCTATTCCATGAAGCTCTCTACAAAATGTTCTTGAGCTAATCTGAAGGCTACATGAAGTTTGGTGGTCTTTAGCAATTGACTCTGCAGAAAGTTGGTGACCTCTGTGCACTATGTGCCTCAGCATCCACTGACCCCACTCTGTCATTTTACGTGGAGTTACTGTCATTCCTAATCGCTTCCAATTTGTTATAATAGCACTGACAGTTGACTGTGGAATATTTAGTAGCAAGGAAATTTTGCTACTGGATTTGTTGCACATGTGCCATTCTATCATGGTACTGAGCTCCTGAGAGCAACCCATTCTTTCATATATGTTTGTAGAAGCAGTCTGCATGCCTAGGTACTTGGTTTTATACACCTGTGGCCATAGAAGTGAATTCAATTATTTGGATGGGTGAGTGAATACTTTTAGAAGTATAGTGTATACATGGAAAGCTTTACTCTGTGTCTTTAAGCGAAGAGCATTGCTGAATGTTATGCTTTCTTTTGAGCTTAACAATTTTGCAAATATAAGTCATAAAACAGTAATTCCACAGTTGAAAAAAAGATGAAGAACAGACATGTTCTTAGTAATTTTTGAGTTTAAATTGAATTTCATTTGTCTTAAAACAATAAATTATTGAAAATATCATGACCTTTAAGCACAGTGTGGCTGAATATTTGAATAACTTAATCTTAAGGAAGGGTCTATCTTAAAAATCCAATGATTTGCTTTTATGACACGAAATTTGTTTATGCTGCTACTTTGTCCTAAAATTTTGCGTGGTTCCTTGTTGTTTCCTTTCAGTAAATTGTTCCAAAAATTACAACATTGCCACAGGTGTCTTGTGGCTCATCATGAGAGCCTCCGCCTTTGAACTCTAGGGTCATTGGTTCGAATTCCTGTCATGGATGTTAAACTGAGTTGTGTAGATTGTAGCAGATCTATCACTTAGTGGTCTTAATCATAAGAAAATGAGATCTTTGTTAATAATCTAAACATCTCCTGCATTCTACAACTAGAGGCCTCTACTTAAATCCTCGATGTTGTCCTGGTGCTTGAACCCCGCAGATTGCAGCTTTTTTTTTTTTTTTTTTTTTTTTTACTCCTTTAAATTTACTGCAACATTTTTAACATTTGTGAATCAATTACTGCGATTATATGGCCAGCCTTAGCAAAGCATAAATAAACTCAGTAGTATTCAGGAATTCTCCCACCTCAAAATTACAACTTCCTGTTTATTCAAGGGCAAAAAGTATAATAGGTGTGGGTTGAAAACAAAGCTCAGTAATTTTCTGACCTTAACCCCATCAAACACTTTGGAGGGAACACAGAATGAGAGCTGATCCTTATGGTTCCACATGAGCAAATTGCACTAATGCTCTTGGTGAATCCTTGCTGCTATGTTCCAGGTAGTTTGAAGAACAAATTTTAGTTTTAGATTTCTCTTTGACACCTCCAGTCATCACATGGAATAATTCAATTCTGCCACCAGCACAACTGTTTTATTTTACTGAATTGTTGAATGAGCCAAACCACTCTCCTTGAGGAGAGGTTTGGAAATGGTTAAACAAATACACTGACAGACATAAACTTAGTACTTAATATATTAATGTTATTTATATTTATTCTAGTACTTTTGTTTTTATGAGCAAAAAAAAAAGTTTTTAAACAGTATACATACTCTACAGGCTATTCTTGTACAATAGCAGTTAAAAAATTAGATACACCTAACTGAATGTGTATGACTTGTGATCTTAAAACATTTTTATCTAAAGAGTTAGGTGTAAATGTAAATGAAAGACAAATAATCATTTTAAAAAGTTTGGAATCCCAAAAGTTTGGTACTTCAATAATTCTTGTCATTTTATTCAATTATAACTTTTATACAGTGTACATTGAAATACTGTAAGCTAAAGCCAAGCTACACTCCAGGGTGTATTTCAATGTTTTTATTTAATATTTAGAATTTTTTTAGGAGCATCAAAAAAGCTATTTTATTTAAGTTATTGTTATTAAATGACAAAGAATGTACTGTAATAATTTATTTGTAGTCATTTCATAAGTTATTTGCCTGAGATTTGATCACCACATTTCAAATACAAAGCATTTTGAATGTTAATTTTGTTTTATTCTTAAAGTTTTACAGCTTTCTTAGTCATTAAGGAATCATCCACAGTTCATAATTATTTTTGCAAAGCTTCCTACTAATTAGTTAAAATCTGTTGAAAAAAGTTGTATAGTAGTTGCATCATAGTAGTTTCTTATATTTATTTGCAACATTTTCTTTTATTGAAAACAGTGATCACAAACTTCTGAATTGTGTACATATAGCTTTACAATGTCCTTCATCAGAGAATGTCAAGAGTGTGTAAGACTGCAACGAGGCAAAAGAGGGCTAATTTCAAAAAGAAGCTAAAATATATTTTATGATATTATCTGATGTTTTTATTAGATATATAACTTCTTTGATACTGTTTTTGGCATTGTATTATTTCAAAATTTTGATGTCTTAACTATTATTTTAAAACATGTACAAATAGTAAAAACAATTACTTTGACTAAAAACCCTTCTTTGAGTAGGTATGTCCAAACTTTTGTCTTGAAATGTATATAGTCGTATGCAAAAGGTTGGTTACATTTTTTTCTCATAACTGTATATCCTCTACACATTTTAATTGACTGTTCATTTGGAATAAAACAAAATGTGTCCTGTACAAAAATTGTGGCACATTTTTTATTTTAATTTTTTTTTTCCCAAAATTTAGCAAATACATGGAAATTGTATATTAAAATTTGTAGGAAAATGCCATATTTAAATTGTAATCTGCAGAGAATGTGTTAACTTTTCTTGATCAAAGGTGTCTAAACTTTAGCATTTTTTAAAATTAAAAATAGCTCTTAAGAGTTAAAAAGTTAGTTCGTTTTTTACTGTATTTGTCTTTTTACATCTGTTCTAATGATATGCTTTTTTACAAACACATATTCTTAATGCCAAGATAAACAGTTATAAATATTTACTGTCTGTTGAATATGGACTGGCGACCTGTCCAGGGTGTGTCCTTCCTTTCGTCCAAGGACAGCTGGGATGGGCTTTAGCACCCTGAGGGAGAAGCAGCTTAGAAGATGTGATGTATTTACTATGCTTAGGTACCTAAGGACACAGAGTCTAGTATATGGTCACATCTGATCATATGACGAAATTGTACATTAAAATGGAAATGAAAGCATGGATTAGTATTAATACTCTTAATACTAAGTTTGAAGAGGTTGTGAGTGGTGGACTGTTCTTTTATGCCTTCTACTGTCTCACACTAAAAACGTTCTATTATGTAGGCTGCATCCATTGCAAATGCTTTCTGTGTAAAATGCATTGTACACATTCATTTGAATGTAAACATACATTTTTGAAGAGGTTAGAAATTATAAAAAAGATTGTCAATGCCTTTGCTTTAGGAATATATATTTTGAATATGCAAGGCAACAACCCAACAGCCCAGAAGGATAAGCAGTTTAGAAAATGTGTGTGTGTAGGGCAACAAGATTTTGAAGCATTTTATAATAGTTAGCAGATGAATGCACATATTTGACGAAGCATCTGCAAGCAGGAAGTTATTCACCTTAAGGAAGTTTAGATGCTGTTTGAGTTTGAGGAATGTTCCAGACTTGATAACATTTTAACAGAACTCCGAACCACACCTATTTACACACATTCTGTTCGCTACCAAAGTATTCTAGGTATACTATGTTTATTTATGTTTTTCTTCTCAGAATTTAAGCATTACCATTTTAAACTAGGATCACAAACTCTACTTGGGTGGTGTTTTCAAGATTACCAGTTGACTTTTCAAATATATATTACAGCTGGAATAGTAATAACATTTGTTTGCTTAAGAAAGCAGAAATTTTTTTTTTAATGAACTCAATTCTTAGAAACTGTGACTAGGCTAAGCCACTGAGCATTTACAACTGGGGTGTGTGTTATTTACAAAGGGGCTGTGTGGCTGCATGTTTCAATTCCATTTATGCAGGAGCACACCTGATTCCAGTTGTCTGTGGGCCCCTGTCTTTTTTTTCATTCCAACATGTGCAGTAGTAAAGAGACTAGCTCACTCAATTTCTTCTGAAAGTTGTTGGGAAAATATTCTTAGCAGCTGTGACACTGCAGTATCACATACATCACTGCTATAAATGTGTAAAATAAATAGTTCCTAAAATTCAGAAGGTTTCATCTGGGGGAAGAGCTTTTTCTTATAAAGCCCCCAAACTCTGGAATGATCTTCCAGAAACTGTTCGGGACTCAGACACAGTCTCAATCTTTAAGACTAGGCTGAAAACACACTTGTTCAGTTTAGCTTTTGGTAGGTAATGTTCCCCCCCTAGATAAAGGCAGCAGATCCAGGGGTCCATGGACACAGGGAATTATAGTAAACTGAGACGCTGGTGCTGTCGTCCCGCTGCTCGCACGCGGTCACTCAAGTTTGTGGACGGTGGAGTGGAGGGATGCCGAACTGTTTCAGAGTGCTGCCGTGTCTGTGTGTCCTTCTGGTTCTCTCCTTTTAGTTAAGCTGTCATAGTCAGATCTGCCGGGGTCATTAGCCACACTCTGTAAATGTTTACATTCCCTGTTTATGTACAAACGGATAGAACAAAACTAATCCCATTTACCTGCTTTTTTTTTCCCGAGTATACAACCGCCCACATGTCCGGCTGGACACTGAAGGACGACTGACTGCCGAGCCCCCCTGCTACCCACTTCAGACCAGCTGCCCACGCCTCAGCTACCACCAACCTCCTTGGATGAGCTGCCCACCCTACCCTGATGTTCTCATAGACTCCTAGATATTCCTAATATCAATATTACTGCTATTAATATTAGTAGTATAATCACTTGTAGGTAGTTTGACCAGAGGAGGATGGGTCCCCCCTGGTGAGCCTGTTCCTCCCAAGGTTTCTTCCTCAGTTCTGAGGGAGTTTTTTCCTTGCCACTGTGCCCCTGGCTTGCCCACTGGGGGGTTTCTGTACATTCTGTACATTCTTTCAGTCCTGTGGAAACTTTGTCTTTTCTGAAATCCTGTAAAGCTGCTTTGTGACAACATTCGTTGTAAAAAGCGTTATACAAATAAATTTGATTTGATTTGATTTGCTATCACTAGCTGTACACCGTTGCTGTCTGTGTTGTCATCAGGTATAACAGAGTAAGCATTGAGTGTTTTAACCTTTTAACAGAGCTAGGGATTCGTAGGAATGTCATAGGATTGTTGTAGTAATAAGGGAAAACATAATAAGCATAAGTCGATGATTCATTAAAGCAGCATAGACCTTTGACTTTTCCAGAGTAAAGGTTTTTGAAATGCAATATTACAATGATAATAGTGACATCAAAGTGTATATTAGTTGTATATAACTACGCCTTGTCTCCCCTGTGCTTTCAGTGGTGTGCTGTAAAAACCTGGACAGCACATCTGTGGCCGTCCATGAGAATGAGGTCTATTGCAAGGCCTGCTATGCCAAGAAATATGAGCAAAAAGGCTATGGCCATGGTGGAGGTGGACTGCTGAGTATGGACCGAGACGAGTCATTAGGAATTAAACATGAAGTGTAAGCTTTTGATTCAGACATTTTTATTTGAAGAATTCCACAACATGTATATACATTTACATCGTAACAAAACAATGTAAATTTCTCTTTTTCTCTTTGCAGTGCCAAGCCTCATCAACCCACTAACAACTCAAACACCTCCACTTTTGCTCAGAGGTTTGGGGGCTCTGATGTATGCCGACGGGGTAACAAGACTGTGCATGAAGCTGAGAAAGTCATAGGAGCAGGAAGTGTAAGTGTAAAACAAACGTAATGGCATTGTTGTAAGATTAAAAGCCAGTTGTCCAAAAAAAAAAAAAAGATTCAGAGCACTTTGTAATGTTATTGTAATGTTGTCATTCGTTGTCTGTTACACTTAAAGACTTTCATTGTAAGACTTTCATTGTAAAGACTGTACAGTGTATTATATAATCAAAAATCTTAGCTATATTTTATGGATTTTTTTTACAACAGTTCACAAACTTGTAGACATGTGTAAGAATAAATATAATTAACATTGTTTTGAGACTGTAACAACATTTCTAATCCATTCTTCACTTGTGGCATAAGACCTGTTTTCGTTGTGCTAAATATGGGAAAGGTCTGGAATCCACCACTCTGGCTCACAAAGATCGAGAGATCTACTGTAAAGGTATATTCATGTTCAATACAGTGCAATTCCAGGTCAATTATATAGATAAACAATATATAATTTTTCTCTTTTTCATTTTCCCTCTGTTCCTTTCTGTCTGTGTACACATGCCATAAAATTTTTGGTCAAAACGGCCATCATGTACATTATTAAATTGCAGTGTCAGTAAAAAAAAAAAGGAGGACACATAAACATATACTCAGAGATACATACTTATCTCTGAACTCATTATCCATTTTGATGTGTGCATATCACATAGCTGTGGTTTATAGTTCTACAACTACAGATTTTAGTCTCTATTTCTCTGTATTATTTGTTAACCTCCATTTACTCGATTCGTCAATGGTCAGTACCACCACCACTGAGCAAGTACTATTGGGTGGTTAACCATTCCCAGCACTGCAATGACACTGACATGGTAGTGGTTTAAGGGTGAGTCGGGGCACGAAAAAAAATGAAGCTGTCATTTCCTACAATTTTGAGTATGTTTTACAACATTGTCAAGGAACAGGTTTTGCCTAATTTATTATTTGACTGTTTTGTTTTCCAAACAGTTGTTAAAAATAAAAAACAGGATGTATCTCCATTTTTAGCAAGTTTAATTTTTTTGCACCATTTGAACACTGTGGCTGTCACTATCTTTATTCCTTCCCTTATAACATTACTATTTAGAGGCACATGTATTTGGACAGAGGTGATATATTGAAACTCTTTGGCTCTGCAAGACCAAAACATTATGAAATAGTTTAATGTTTATAATGAATAATTTTGTGTTTATAGTAATTTATTTGTAGATTTTCTGTCTAAAATTAGATAATGTTTAAAATACTAGGCATTCTCAATATTACTTTTAGGAAAACCCAATTCTTAATGTTATATAGCTTTGAGTAAAACCTGTTAAATTGCTTGTTACCTTATAGTTTTTAGGATGAACTGATGAACCATTTTACAGTTAAGTTAAGGTATCACCTGTATTTAAAGCTGCATTTACATACATATATATTAATTGATTCAACTTTTAAATTTTGTGTTTTGTTTAGGTTGCTATGCAAAAACCTTTGGTCCAAAGGGGTTTGGGTTTGGCCAAGGAGCTGGAGCCCTTGCTCATGCTCAGTAGAACGGCATGATCCAGGAGAGTTACATGATCCAGTGCCTCATTCCATACACCTAATTTCAACTTGTCTGAAGAGACTCAGACCAGCAGGCTGATTCTTTCTGTGTGTACGATTATGTGTGACTCATAATTATCTGGTTTCTAAGAGTACAAATGCTTATGTAAGATTACTTATGAACATGACCAAAGGACAAGAACCATATAACTTTAGCCATATAACAATATCCAATTGTATAACCCCATCGCCCAGGCTTACTACAGACTCATAATTTCGGCATTCAATGCCTTTTGGTTGTAGTAGAGATTTCTTTGCCATCTTGTTTACTGTGTAATAATGTCACCATACTAGTATTCATACTGTAGACTACCAAACAATTGAACACTGCACTTCTATGTGATGCTTTAAGTTGTACTGACCAAGCTCTTGGCCTCATATAGTACTCTGGATTAAACGTGGGTTTTATCAAACTGGGTTCCTTCCAGGCCACAGCTCTGCAGTGAGTACCATTTTCTTTCTTTAAACACTCAAAGTCTGCAGTGCTGTTGTGGTCTTCTGTACTGTGCTGCTATATGCACATGCTACATATCGGGGTTGCACAACGCTGGTCCTACAGGTCTGGTGTTCGTAACAGTTTTGTAGTTTGCCTTCTAAAACATGCCCACTAAACATGGAAAAAGTGTTGAGTCAGGAGTGTGCACTCCTGAGCCAAATATTTCCAATAATTTTAAAATGCATTGTAAAAGTTAATTTCAATCTGTAATTGTTGTTTTGCCACCAAACCATTAGTAAAAATTTAACTCTTCAGTAGTTGTCAAGCCTGTTTCTTTTCAAATCCAGTGCACTCTGAGAACAGTACTTTTTCAGAGCTTGCTGAGAATAGTTAAGCTGGGTTAACCATTCAACCTATATTTTTGTTCATAATTGGCCAGAAGACAATTCATTTTACCCCCACAAAATGGTTGTTACAATAATAATACATACATACTTACAGTAATTATTGAAAAAAAAAACCTAAACAAATACCAATGACTGTAATGAAACCCTATTTACAGAAATGACCACCATCACATCCTTTGCCACCAGATCCTTGGAATTAAGTGTTCATTTAGCAGGCAAATAATACTACATACATTGTACAAGTTAACACTCCTGTGTTGATGTCATATCACATAGATGTACTTTATCCATCCATCCATCCATCCATCATCTTCCGCTTCTCTGGGGTTCGGGTCGTGGGGGCAGCATCCTAAGCACTGAGGCCCAGACCTCCCTTTCCCCAGCCACTTCCACTAGCTCCCTGGGGGGGGGGGGTTCCAAGGCGCTCCCAGGCCAGCTGGGCGATATAGTCACGCCAGCATGTCCTGGGTCTTCCCCAGGGTCTCCTCCCGGGTGGACTTGCCTGTGACACCTCCCAAGGGAGGCGTCCAGGAGGCATCCTAACCAAATGCCCGAACCACCTCAGCTGGCTCCTCTCGACGTGGAGAAGCAGCGGCTCTACTCCGAGTCCCTCCCGGATGACCGAACTTCTCACCCTATCTGTAAGGGAGAGTCCAGACACCCTGTGGAGGAAACTCATTTTGGCCGCTTGTATTCGCAATCTCGTTCTTTCGGTCATTACCCAAAGCTCATGACCATAGGTGAGGGTGGGAACGTAGATCGACCAGTAAATCGTGAGCCTTGCCTTATGGCTCAGCTCTTTCTTTACCACAACAGACTGGTAAAGAGCCCACATCACTGCTGACCCAGCACCAATCTGCCTGTCAATCTCCCGCTCCCTTGTACCATCACTCGTGAACAAGGCCCCAAGATACTTAAACTCCTCCACTTGAGGCAAGAGCTCATCCCTGACCCAGAGAGGGCTCTCCACCCTTTCCCGCCTGAGAACCATGGCCTCGGATTTGGAGGTACTGATCCTCATCCCGGCCTCATCGGCTGCAAACCGATCCAGCGAAAGCTGATGTCCCCAATAGGACCACATCATCTGCAAACAGCAGCGATATGACCTTGAGGTCACCACACCAGACACCCTCCATCCCCTGACTGCGCCTAGAAATTCTATCCATAAAAATTATGAATAGAATCGGTGACAAAGGGCAGCCCTGACGGAGTAGATGTACTTTATAGTTATACAATTACAGGTTGTAGTCTCTGTTTCTCTGTATTATTTGTTTAACCTCCATTTACTCGATTCATCAATGGTCAGGACAACCTGTCTAGTGACGAGTGTGCGGCTATCCAGTGCTAAACAAGTGGCCAAAAACAATGCTAAACTGTAACGTTTCTCAAAAACGTCAACTTAGTACGAACAGCAATTATTAGCTGGCTCAGTACATCAGTGATGGATTACACCGCCTTAGGGTACATTACACTGTTCCAGCGCGTCAACGGACATGAACGCACTCCCCCTTTAACTGGCCCCATATGGACGTGACAAAGACGTTCTCTGAAGCATCCAATTAAATCAGGTCTTGTCCAATTTGATTTTATAAATGTGCTGATTTTCTAATCAAAAACCAAATTTAGTATGGTATTAACTACAAAAGCACACACATATACATATGTACATATGTATATGTTTAGGGGGTGATGGGGAAGAGGTGATCAGTGCTTGTGTTTGACATTGGCTATTTCGTAAGATATTTACATCCAACCAGATGTTTTCCCGCTTGGATTTTGAATTTTGGAGGGACTGCTGTTGAGTATAAATATGTGGTCCTTCGATTTGCTGTTATTATTCATCATGGATTGCAAGAAGAGGATTGTGGCTATTGCTCTACTGTACCTGTGGAGAAAACACTGCCAGTTTGTCTGTGGTTGGGAAAGTGTAGTGGTTAACACTTCTGCCTTCTACACTGTAGACTAGGGTTCAATCCCCACCTGAGCACACACCCTACACTATACCAATAAGAGTCCTTGGGTAAGACTCCTAACACCGCCTTGGCCTACCTATTTAAAATGTTCAAATTGTAAGTTGCTCTGGACAAGAGTGTCAGCCAAATGCGTAAATGGGTTCAATTTGGCAGGGATGGATCAAAAAGGACAGGAACCCCGATACTGCAATTATTAGCTTATCCTCTGTGCTCCACCAGAACACCTGAACGCGGAACGAATGTTTCGTACATTATGTTGTGAACACTTATCGTGCAAACACCAGCTATCTTCTGATTGGATAGACGCATCGCGTTGGCCAGATTAATTTGTGTGAAGTTTAGCTCGGCTCAACTTTTTGCCGTACCATATCCCCCAGACTCGACGCGTCAGACCCATCACGCACTGCATCTGGCGGAACCAACGCTTTCCATTTAAAACGAATGGGATACGTTGCAGTGCGTCAATGTACTGGAACAGTGTATTGCCACATCCATGTCAGAACAAATCACCATATTCAAACACCAGCAAGCAGACATTCTCTATAGTAGTTTGAGGGCTGAACCGAAATATATGCAACATTAATCAGAGTCCTCCTTTCAGGTATGTTTAGACTAAAAGCGGTGCTTTTGTTTTGTGTTTGATCTACAGTATCATCTGTTCGCCATGTGGTGTGAGTGACGGAGTGCTGCTTCAAGTTAGCCAGCTGCTAAAAAGAGCTAACCTGTAAAGATAGCACTCTCCCACACTCAAATGCCTCACAGCATCCTCAGTTTATTTGCTTTTAAATCAGGGCTGTAACTGACATGAACTCACTTCTTTCTTTCACTTTAGTTGCTTGGGAACACACTAATACTTAAATATGACTTTTGATGGTGCTGTAGTTGTGAGGATTGGGATTTAGCACTGCTAAAGCTTGTTAGGATGTATGGAAAGAGGTGAGTTAAATGTAGGTCAGTACAGCTACACCACTTATCTCGTCACACACACTTGGTCATAGGAGAAGAAAATGGATTAACGAATGGAGCCAGACGCTCCACTCATACAGGGAATGTATGACTCCATGTTTCAGATGTTGCTAAAGTATATTTGGCGACCCTTTTTACTCATAGCCCCTCCCTCTCTAGTCATGTTGAAAAACTCAGAAGTGCGCCGACAGCAGAGTAGTGTTGGTTACCTTGCAGTAGAAAACACCACCAGGGCTTTCGCTGAACATGGAAGTGTGAGAATAGTGTATTATATCCAACATTTATTGAACCTTTCTTACTGCTCTATTGAGGAAAAGTTATATCACGATAATTATCGTTATCGTTTTATCGCCCTGCCCTACATCAAAGTGAGCATTAAACTAAACACTATTATTGTACATCACCTCAGCTACTCAAACAGCTTTACACTGTGAAAACCTCTTACATGCCACATCTGCCAAAGCTTGGGGTATTTTAATGAGGTTGCCAGCTCTGTGATGTCAATTCAGCATAAAAAGAAAAAAAAGTCAATATTAAGGAGGTTAAATTAACAAACCATTTAATTAAATAAAGGAAAATATACTTGGACTATTACATCAGAAAGTATTAATTACCAATCATAGCTGGTAAAAATCATAGCTGGGTTGTAGGATATATGAATACTTTGTTTGAACCCTGCTACATGATGTTGACATAACCATGCCATAAACATGTCATGGCAGAAGTCATATGCTGCCATGAGTTGTCATGACAGATTATGCCTATTTATATAACAGGAATTGAAACAGTAATATAAAAAAGTGAGCTGTGACAAAAATTCCAGTTTATGTTATATGCTACTGCAATACTGTAACTGGTGAGTACCTTATTAATAGTGTGCTACAGATATTACTCATTCATTAAATTGTTTTTTCTAGCTTTGTTTTTAAATGTGATGCACATTCTCATGGACCTGCATTGTGACTTTAGCAGGCTGTAAATTCTGCACAAGTAAGAGGTATTAGCACTCAATTCTCATTGTTCAACTGAAAAGGGAAACATTGATTTAATAAGATTTAATAAGTAACCATAATTCAGTGAGACAGGAGAAGATGAGCTTCGTATATCAATTACTTTATGTCCTTATTGTAATTTCTATAATATGGACATAAGTAAAACATATCTATACTTTGTACTCTACGAAAACATGAAACTTCTTTATTTTATTAGCTAAGCAATCTAACTTTTACAAGTACAAGATTGACATTTTTTGTTGTTTTGTCAAAATAAAGTAACTCCAATTTTACTTAATTAATCTTCAAACTATGATCAGTACTTCTCAGCAATGACATTTTTCTACAAAGGAAAACAAGCCTTTTTCACTTGTCTTAACATTCCAACTTACTAATGACATTTCCTCTATAGTTAAAGCTCAATAATATGGCAGATATGATTTTTTTTGGGGATGCAGTATGTCCCATTGGAATGTTGGCAAGAGAGTTGTTGGCTCCTGAAAGATTCATTACTGTCTTCATTAAGCACTATTTTTGTAATAAAAGTACATTCTTATGGTCTCTGTTGGTATTAGCTGACCTGTAATCTGTTAAACATGGATATGTGTATAACATGTAAGTTAAGATGTAAAATACTGTACATTGATGTTATTGTGGTTGTCATAAACTGTGTGACAGCTTTCATAAAGTACCAATTAAAATGACCAAAAGTATGTAGATGCTCCCAATTATTGAGTGTAGGCGTTTCAGAAACATCTATTGCGGATATATAATCAAGTACATAGCCATGCAGTCTCCATAGATGTACACTAGCAGTACATTGGGTAATACTGAAGAGGTCATTGACTTTAAATGTGTAACTGTCATAGTATTTCACCTGTGCCACAAGTCAGTTTGTGACATTACTCTCAATAGAATATAAGTGAACTTCATGACCTTCAGCTTCGTGTCTGAGCCCTCAGAGAAAAATCAAATGTATTTACATGTGAAATATGTTTGTTTTGTATTTGTTCAAGTGATCACATTTCTTTTCAGAAGTGTTACATTTTTAATGTGTGTTAGACGATGCTTCCCCAAACTCCATAAGAAGACACAAAGTCACCTAGGTTAGGGTAGGTAGGTCACCTGTGTTTCACATGTGTTTTATTCACATGTGAAATTCATTTCTGTTAGGGAACAGCTGCCGCACAAGCCTAAGAGCACTGTATTTAATGTTATGCATCAGCTGGAGTGGTGTTAAGCACCACCAATAATCCGACTAATAGTTCAATCGGAATAGAATACATCCATGTAAACACCTCAATCGGAATAGACTAATCTGATTGAGGCCAATCGGAATACAATTTCTATCCGATTGAACGAGGTGGGTAAAACTCTAAATAAAATAAATAGGAGAATAATATCCGTGTAAATGCCTGAATCCGATTACACTCCAATCGGAAGGTGTAAGAACGTTCTGCACATGCGCGGCACGTCATAGCGAAAGGTTTATACCGTTCAATATGGCAGGAGCAGAAACTGGTCTGCAGAGGAGACGAGGTTTATACTCTGAGCTTTAAAAGATGGCGGTGGGAAGGACGTCCAGCTTATATGTCTCACAGCACAACGTTTTCCTTTATAAGTGCATGTGAATGATGTTTTTATGAGCCTGACATCAGTTTAAAGCAATTTTTTTTACAAAAAATACAAATTTTAAATTGAGCATTTTTCACCTCATTCATCTTAGCAGTTTGGCAGCAGCTTTAGCTTTGTGCTTGGAATCATTGTCCTGTTGGACTGTCCTGTTTCTCTACATCTTCAGTTGCTTAGGATCCCATGTTCTCTTACCATATTTTCTGTAGTCTTCGAGCTCTTGATTGTACTTTTCCAGCGAGTCACTCCAGAGTAATGAAGTCATCAAATGATGTGTACCATAATTTTCTGGAAAGCAGAAAGACTTGAAACCAGTGCATGCACTACGCTACAGAAACTAACCAGCCCTCTGTGTGTAGTAAAGGTTTGATTTTCACCTTCGAAGGTAATTATGGTGTACACTATAGGACCTTGTAGTATCACTAGCATTTCCTCCATGTGGGATAGCTATCAGTTTTGTTCTTGCTATGTTTAAATCTCTCAGATCAACACATGCAAAATCAATTTCCTCCTGACTGGACCACAATGATCTGAAATATCCACAGAGACCAAGTGTTGATCATGTCAGTCTTAAGGAGTCGGTCAGAAAAGCCTAATGCTGGGGTCAGACTGGATGGAAACGTTCCTGTTGTTTGTTCTCAGTTGTGTAGGTTGGGAGACAAAAGTTCTGTAGACACTATCTGGATTTAAACATGAACAACTTTATTTCAAATTAATAAGATAGTGTTAAAGCCCTGTGAGAGTCCCAAAGGCTGAATATGGGATCCCTAACTTTTTCAAACTGCCTCTGCTCTTATATGGTGAATGTATGCACACACACACACACACACACACATCCATACATTCCCATAAAGTAACATCTGGAAAAGCTTATTCTAACACAATCACATACCCCGTGCAAACACTGTTCTCATAACATTGGCATGCTTATTCTATACATTAGCTCCCTCTCTTGAAGGAGGGGGAGAGAGAGGCCCGCAACAGAGCACACACACATTAACAGAGGAAAAGAGAGCCTAACAACAGATATAAAAATGTAAAGAAAAACATGAATATAACAATATAACAAATACAAGATGAGTGTAAAGACACCTCATTCTCAAAGTGCTTTAGTAGGAGGGACACAGCTGACCCAGAGTTATTTCACTGACAAACAGCCTCAGTGTCACACAGTATGCAGTCAGCTCACTCTCCTGGCAAGTGAAGGACTACTGAGGACAGTTTACCATGAGGGTATTTATTATTTTAAATGTAATTCTTTGTGACTGAATGTTTGAATTTAGAGTGACTAGCTCGTTATCCTGATTCTTAAACACTCAAATGTTCTTTTTTCTTTTCTTTTTTTTTTCTTTTTTCCCAGCTGCAGGTGTTACCACAAACTTTATCTGTGATTGTTCTTCACTGATGACAAAGTGTGATAAAGAAATAACTTTGATCTTCTATGGTCTGAGGAGCTTCATATATGTCTTTGAGTTTTTGTACAGCCTCTCAGGGACTTTGTATCACTGGGTCTACTCTAAGAGCAGAGTAGAGTGCAGATTCTGTGAGCTTTAGGCCACTGATAGTGAGTTCAGTAGATGTATCAGTTGTTTTTACCTCGAGTCGAGTGTCAGCAGGAGTGCTCTTGTAACGGCTCTATGATTTTGCGCCTCTATACAGTAGATACTGTGGTGCTCTGTTAGAGCACTGTCTGAACCAGTAAAGCAAAATGTCACTGCTGGTTGACTCATAAGAACATTTCATAGTAACATTGTCTGTTTCTTTACTGATAATGCCTTACCAGAATACAGTGCATTGACAGCACTGCTATTTTCACCAGATGGTCCATTGCTAAGAACAGTCTCAGCATTTTTACTCTTAAACTCTCTGCTATTGTTTCTTGTTTGAAATTAAATTAACAGAAGTTCAGCTTCTGAGCAGATTCTCAGTTCACAAGAATCACTGCCGCCCTCTTGTGTTTGATCAGCACAACGTGTATATAAACTATAGACAGAGTCAATATTGTACTATATAGTAGTATGTTACTGCCTAGAAGAGGCCATCTTGATTAATCGTCATATTAAAAATTAAGAATTCATAATGATGAGACAGTGATGAAGACTACTATTAAACAGAATAATGTATTTCATTCAAACTCAATTAATTTGCTTCATTTGTTTCTTTCACAATCTTTAGTAAACGTGTGATTAACTCTTCTTCTCAGTAATATCAGTTATAAAGTTCCTTCACATCATATCTCACCTATAGACAAAAAAGTTTCAGAGTTTAAAGTTTCTGAATGGCAGAGTTCACAGCAGAGTATTACACTACAGATACATACAGGTTCTGGATCAATAAGCTGATAATGTGGTTTGTGTCTGTCGCTGCTAAAACCAGATTTATTTATACCAACACTGAATACTGTTCAGTATTAACTAAAGCATTAATCATTGTTGGATGATTATGATGATTAGGTCTTTAACAAGAAACTTGCAAGAAAGTAAGTAATTTAATTTGACATTCATTAATTTGACACACAGTCTGTAGACTATATGTAATCTGAGTTGAGCTGCAAGATCTACACAGGTTTTTGTACAGTGTAGCTAGGTTTCCTATCGCTGTGGGCTGCAGGGCACAGTAGGGCACAGTGCAGAGTCTGTTACTGCAGCAGACAAGATTGAGATCCAGGCGCTTTATATTGTTGTGAACTTGAGTTCAACAAGGATGAGGAGGATCTGCTGACTGATTTTGGCCTGATTCCATCACTAGAACAAGGAACTCAGGCGCTGCACTGGTACTTTGGTGATACCACTGTAGATTATTGATAGACACTTTATATTCATAATTACAGGAGAGTTTGCTTCTCTTTACCACTGACAGCAAAAGATGTAGGAATAACATTGTCTTGAATGCTGGAACCTGAAAAAGATTTTCACATTAATTCAACAATCAAAAATTTGAGAACAACTGAAATATTACTTCGTTGAATACAACTAAAGAACATTTGACATATAAATATAATGCTTAAAGAAGACATTGAATAAATGAAGCTAAAATCCTACCTGTGGGTGCTGTAAAAAACAGTAGTGAACAGAGAAACATTGTGCTCTACTTTCCTTTCCCGGAATCTGCACTGTAGCATTCTGTTTTACCTTCAACTGCTCCATTCTGCCATTTTTGTTAGTCAATCAGAATACAGTACGCTCTACTGTGTACAGGAGAGTGCATGCAACTTTTTATATTTAATTTTTTAATACATTTCAGCAAAGCGATGAGTTATATATACACAATTAACTCATACAGTTAATCCAGTTTTATGATGTCTGACGTATGTATTTTTTTATAACAACATAGCAAATATCAGTGAAACTGAAATATTTATTAACAAGATATCTAAAAACCCTATTTTCATTGTACAAAAATATGGTTTAAAATGTGGCTCTTAGAAAACATCTGTTTCTACTTGACAGTTGACTAAGTAAGTTGGACATATTATCTCAGATTTTACCCAAACTCTCCTCTACTGTATACGTCATCTTAAACATTTATAAGAAACTACTGTGATCTAGTCCACCATTTTTGTCATGCCATTTCATCTGAGCTACATAATCAATATTGTATAACAATGTTTTCTATGAGCTGGTAATCCTGTTTTCAATGAGGCTGTTTTACATGTATTGATATATTGCATGTCACAGACTATTTAGTTTTTTTTTTTTTTTTTTTTTTAAACAAAATCCATCCATCCATCCATCCATCCATCCATCCAGACTCACCTTCTCTCAATGTGGAGGAGCAGTGGCTCTACTCCGAGCCTCTCTTGAATCGCCAATCTTCTCATCCTATCTCTACGGGAGAGCCCGGCGACCCTGCGGAGAAAGCTCATTTTAGCCACTTGTATCCGCGTTCTTTTGGTCACTACCCAAAGCTTGTGACCATAGGTGAGAGTTGGAACGTAGATTGACCAGTAAATTGACAGCTTTGCCTTCTGGCTCAGCTCAGATATAGGGTCTGCATTACTGCAGACGCTGCACCAATCCGCCTGTCAACCTCTCGCTCCATCCTTCCTTCACTCGTGAACAAAATCCCAAGATATTTAAACTCCTCCAACTTGGGGCAAGAATTCACTCCCGACCTGGACAGAGCATTCCACCCTTTTCCGACTGAGGGCCATGGTCTCAGATTTAGAGGTTCTGATTTTCATCCCAGCCCCACTTGGCTGCAAACTGGTCCAGAGAGAGCTGGAGGTCCCGGCCTACACCAACAGACGCCAACAGGACCACATCATCCGCAAAAAGCAGACGTGAAATTCTGAGGCCACCATACTGGACACCCTCTGCCGCTTGGCTGCTCCGAGAAATTCTGTCCATAAAAGTTATGAACAGAATCGGTGACAAGAGACAGCCCTAGTGATTGACTGACTGGAAACCAATTCAACTTACTGCCGGCTATATGAACCAAGCTCCTGCTGCATTTGTACAGGGACTGAATGGCCCGTAACAACAAGCCCCTCACCCCGTACTCCCAGAACACTCCCCACAGGATCCCCCGAGGGACACAGTCAAATGCCTTTTCCAAATCCACAAAACACATGTAGACTGGTTGGGCAAACTCCCACGCACCCTCCAGGACCCTGGTGAGGATAAAAAGCTGGTCCAGTGTTCCACAACCTGAACGAAACCTGCATTGTTCCTCTTGTAGCTGAGATTCAACTATCAGTCGGACTCTCTCTTCTCCAGTACCCCTGCATAGACCTTACCGGGTAGGCTGAGAAGTGTGATCCCCCGATAGTTGGAACACACCCTCCGGTCCCCTTTCTTAAAAAGCGGGACCACCACCCCGGTCTGCCATTCCAGGGGGGCGCCCCAGATGTCCATGTGATGTTACAGAGGCGTTTCACCCAAGACAGCCCTACAAAATCCATCCTCAGGAATTCCGGGCGGATCTCATCCACCCCCGGTGCTCTGCCACCAAGGAGTTTTCCAACCACCTTGGCTACCTCAGCCCGAGTGATGGATCTCCAAGCTTTGCCTCCTCTAGGGAAGGATCGTTGGTGAGATTGAGAAGATCCTTGAAGTATTCCTTCTACTGTCCAATGACGTCCCAAATTGAAGTCAGCAGCCCCCCCAGCCCCACTGTATACAGTGTTGGTCGGGAACCGCTTTCCTCTCCTGAGGCACTTGATGGTTTGCCAGAACCTTCTCGGTGCCTGTCGATAGTCTTTCTCCGTGGCCTCACCAAACTACCCAACTTCATTGGAATTGGGGTTGTATATTGTTACTATGTTATTTCTGTTATTATTTTCAATGGCACTGTCATGGTGTCATGGCACTGTTATGGCATTGTACATGGTTTCAAAAAATAGACCAGGTTATGAAAAAATGGAATCACAATCAATTATCTACCTTGCTAGGTGTAGATAAGGTGTGACTGCTAAGACTGCCATCATATAATGAATTATAAACTTCAATGCATATTTAGCTGAGGGGATGATAGATCTACTGTATCTTTAAAGCAAATATGCACATGTATTCTAAAGACGCTCTACTGCCTGGGCCAGGGTGAGATGAGTTGGGACAGGGGGCAGTTTAGGCATTATTCTCGTCTCTGCAGTCATCTCCAATGTGTTGAGGCTGACTTCATTAACAGAACTGGCCACCATGTTGAATTTATTGACTGTTTGGTTCTTGACAATGCTGCCTCAGCATACACCATAGCATCCATCAAATGTATCTACCCTGAACTGCTACATAATCTTTGGGATGAAGTTTATCAGAGCATATCTAGGTTTGATGAAGAAACATGTCCCAGTCCATTTAAGCAAATATATTTTTAATATGTTGTATGAATACCTCATTATAGATTTGTGAACAACATGCTTTCCAATTGTATATGTACCATTTCTAATATACCTAATTAGAAACTAGTATTGTTTATTGAACGTCTTAACAGAACATCTGTGAAAACAACTATTTATTTTGAACATTACATGCAGTACATATGATTACAATTTTGGTGTTCTTGTTGTTTCAGTGTCACTGTTTCTGGTTCATTAATCATAAACAAAAGAAGAGGGGCTCACAAATACAGCAAAATAATGCATTAACCTAGTCAATCAACAAATCATGCATCACTGGTTACAGGTTTATATCTGAGGTATACCCAGATTTTCCATGTATAGAACAACAAATGAAAACAACCAACATATGGTTATTTCTATTGAAAACTGAAATACAAAAATGTACCTTGTTCAAAGAGTACCAGCTGATTCCCAGGTGTCCTTCCATGCTAACCCACTGCAGAAAACAGTGTTTGGCAACGTTAATTTGTCAGTCATTTGAACTCACTAAATGCACAGTTTATTAGTTACAGTGAATTCATAGAATATTCCAGACCCAAACATTGTTTGTACTGTTTTTAGGTAGGTATATATGATAAAAGTTGTGGAATTTTTTTTGAGGTTTTGTATATGCAAAACAAACAAACAAACAAACAAAACAATAAAATAAAAAATAAAAACTGACATTCTGGCACTGCAGACTGAATTAGAATCAATCACTTTATTTAGCCAAGACATGTGGAATGGAATGAGGAATTTGTCTTGGTGATTGTCCTCATGTATAAGGTAACAGACCAGACAAGTGAGAGTGCACAACGTACTCTAGTCCTGATCTGAGGTTTATCCTTTTTGTTTTGACTGTCCAATAGATGTATTCCAAATGAGACAAAAATGGAACTGGAAAACAGGTACTGCGCATTACTAGCTCATCATACCATACCTATTGTGAAGCATGGCAGCATCATGAGGGGACTGGTCAAGACTTAAGAAAGGATCCATGTAGTCAAATACAAAGTTTTTCTAAACCTACCAGGGAACATGTGCAATTGAACTGGAGTTTGAAAAGTTCCTTTTCAAAATGACAGTCCAAAGAATATAGCCAAGACAATGAATTTGCTAAAACTTCAAAAATATGTTTGTGCCTTGTCCTTAAAGGTTACAATTTGTAGACGATAATCAAAAAGTATTTTACCCATTTTACATTAAGACTGTAACACAAGAAAAGGTCTGAATAAGTATTCCACTGTAAACTCAAGCAAAGTCTGTCAAGTATTTCACAGCTGAATTTAAATATCCACCTTTTTTCACACCCCTGAAACGTTTTTTTAAAACTCTAAAAACGCCTCATTTGGGAACCTGTGTTTGTTTCTAGCAACATGAAATTTGGCGGAGATGAACACAAACATGTTTTCTCCCAATGTTCAGCAGTCTACACAGAGGGCTGAATTTGTTCTTATGGCATCTTCAACACGGGGAAAAATAAAAACATTTCCAAACTTGAGTGATACTTCACTATCAGTCAAAAGTTTTTTTTCAGTATTCCAGTGGCAGTGCCTCTTTATCTCATTTTGTCATCTTTTTTATCGCCACTCAACTAGTCAGACCTGCAGCTCTAAGTCTTCTCTTCATTACGGAACCTGAAACTTGCTCTCTTACACCAGTGTTAAGCTGAAGTACAAGGTGTAGTCATATGAGCCGTCCGTTACAAAAAGAAAAGTCTGACTATAGAGTCGCAGATGTACATCTGCTTTTTCACTTCAGCAGTTTCAAGCCAGTGGAATGCATGTGCAGTATGACAGCGTGATTGTGCCATGTAAACAAGTCCTTATAGGAACATTGTGTGTTACTAGCATCCCGTTATTTTTTTCAACCAGTGGCAGGTCTGCTCATTTACTCAGTGTTTGTGCTGGTTGTACGTGTCGCGATGCATAGTACAATTCAAGAAGGGATACTGTTGCCAATATATGAGCAATATTGCCCATTTTGTTCATTAGAACACATTTGGAGTGTCTACATTTGCTTATTTAGACCACAAAAGCTAAAGTCTAGCTTAAAGTTAAAGTTAATATTATGCTCAGTTAAAGCCTGTATGAGGTAGTTTTATTCCTTGTCACGGTTGTCTCCTCCCACTACTCTATGTGCTTTTTCTGTTTACTTTCTGATCATCCATGTGCCCCTTTGTTTTGATGATCCACATGTTTTCTTTGTTTTGGTTTCCTAGTCCGGCCCCTTGTTTTGTGACTCCGCCCCTGATTGTCGCCACCTGTTTTCCACCTGTCCCTCGTTATCCCTGTGTTTTATAAGCCCTGTGTTTGCCCTTTGTTTTCACTGGTCTATGTTCTGGTTGTTTTATGTTTATGCTGTTTGGAGTATTGTGTTCATTTTTGTCATGTCTGTCCCTCCTGCTTTTCGTGTCGGCTATATGAACCTGGACCGTTTTGATAAGTAAGTGATACTTTTTTGATCCCACAACCGGGGAAATTCCACCTCCGCATTTAACCCATCTTTGAAGTGAAACACCACATACACACTAGTGAACACACACACTAGGGGGCAGTGAGCACACTTGCCTGGAGCGGTGGGCAGCCCTATCCACAGCGCCCGGGGAGCAGTTGGGAGTTAGGTGTCTTGCTCAAGGACACCTCAGTCATGGACTGTCAGCCCTGGGGATCGAACCGGCAACCTTCCGGTCACAGGGCCAGATCCCGAACCTCCAGCCCACGACTGCCCCTTTTGACCATGACCCTGGATTTGCCCATAATAAAAGTTGTTTATCTCAGCGTATGTGTCCGCCTCCTCACTCCCCGTTACATTCATGCACGTGTAGTATACACATAAAGGCCACATATTAAAGGTAATTGAGCATACATAACCCATTAGCTTACCCAGGCCACATATAATGTGGATTGTGTTATCATTACCATGTGAATGTCTACCCTGCTGAAGAAGGACCATTAGAACCTATTAGGACTAAAGCCATAATGGTTTTCTGGCTTCTTCTTGGCTTCATGGTTTCCAATGGAGACCAACTAGTTTCCTGTAGAACACCTTTAGATCCCACTAGGAAACCATCAAATGTAGTTATGATATAACTGAAGTTTTGGGGGAGAAGCATGGCTGAAACCCCTCCTTTTTTCAATCTAACACCCTATAAATTCACATCCTCACCTTCCATTCCTGACACAAAGTGTTTGCAATCCCCACCACCACCCCATCTCCTCCCTGTTCCTCAGTCCTGCATCAGTCCGACTACAGCTATGATCAGATACAGATCTTGCCTTCTAACTATAGGCAGAAGCTTCCCAAAACTCCAGCCCAAGTTCTCAGAGTTCTCCCCCCTCCCTCAATCTTCCCAGATACAACCAGAACATGTTGAAGGCATGGTCTGAACTCACAAAATGCATTTAGAATCAGCTTTAGGTCACATTTTAAACCATAAGGATCCTTTACAATGTGATATCAATCCATTTAAAAAACCAAAACACATTACAAAATCATCAACTACATATTTTTCAGCAGGAGTATGTTAAAAAAACAACAGTTTGTTTCAGCTAAAAAAAAAATAACCCAAATGCACACATCACAAACTCGTTAGAAACCAACCTAAAATGACTGAAATGTTGATTAGCCTAACACTCAAAACCAAAACAAGTGTTAGCACATGCATTGAATACCACTGGCCTGAAACTGCTGACATGAAACTGCTAGTATGAAATCCTGTGGAGGACATTTAACTTCTGAACCTGAAATTTCCAGTTCTTAACTCTAGGCATGCGTCTCTAAAAGCTTGTAAATTTAATTAAATCACTGCATACCATCCAGAGCACTGTTTCCAGCGAACCAAAACCTCCATATTGCCCTGAAAGAAAGTAAAAGAAGACATTACTACAACTTACAGATTTGTTTATCTGGCATATATGCTGCATTTTGTTCATTTATTCAGGGTATGTTTGCATTAACCTAGGGTAAGGGGCACAGTAACACTACACTACACTGTCCAATTCAAAGATTCATATGTTGATTTTGGAGAAGGGGGTGAGAGAGACGGAGACCCATCAGGTATTGTCAGATAAAGCTAGGGCCTTGTTTTTTCATACTATTAACTAAGAGAAGGGTATTAAAAATCAGACAGCAACATGAGACAAATTTTTACTGTCTTGAGATGAAAACATTATTTACCCATTTATAATCCCAGGCTTAATACACATTAAGGCTTTCTATTGTGTAACTTCAGGGACGTCAATGCAAACTGGCTGAGCTATTCTTTAGTTACAGGAGTGTGTAATAAAACTTTGGGCCAGTCGGATGGCCCTGGCCAATTAGAGGGTTGAAAAACATGCAAAATGGAGTAGAGAGAAATTATTGTGCACAAATTAAACTGAACATATTATATTTGCGAGTAGTAAAAACAAAATGTTGATATCTAACACTTCAAAAAATGACATTAACTGCATGTATTGAAAGAGACATTACCTGTCTTCTTCTTCCTTTTGTTTGCTTTGAATCTTTTGCTGTTTTTGCTCTTCACTGGAATCAGGAGATGCTCCATGGCATTTGCAAAGGCAGTGAGAGAATCTGCAGGCTGCAGTGCAGAAGACTGTGGGGCTAATGGTGCAGGAAGATGAAGTACTTGAGGCTGCAGAGCTGATGTTGCTGAAGGCTGAAGAGCTGTAGGCTATAGGACTGAAGTTGCAAGTAAATGATGCTGCAGAGCTAACGGTGTAGGAGTC
Organism: Pygocentrus nattereri; assembly: GCF_015220715.1. Taxonomy (NCBI): domain Eukaryota; kingdom Metazoa; phylum Chordata; class Actinopteri; order Characiformes; family Serrasalmidae; genus Pygocentrus; species Pygocentrus nattereri. Next base: position 20,844,024 of record NC_051219.1, on the reverse strand, counting down.
TGTAGCTGTACAGTTGTGCACCATGCAGGTGTCTGAGGTTGCAGGGCTTACTGCACAGATGTCTGAGGCTGCAGGGCTGACTGCATAGGTGTCTGAGGCTGCAGGACCGACTGTACAGTTGTCTGAATCTGCAGGGCCAAATGCGCAGGTGTCTGGGGCTGCAGGGCTAACTGCGCAGGTGTCTAGACTGCAGAGCCGACTGCGCATGTGTCTGAGGCTGCAGGACCGACTGCACAGGTGTCTGAGGCTGCAGGGCTGATGGTGTAGGTGTCTGAGGCTGCAGGGCCGACTGCGCAGGTGTCTGAGGCTGCAGGGCCGAATGAGCAGGTGTCTGAGGCTGCAGGGCCAACTGTGCAGGTATCTGGCACTGCAGGGATGACTGTGCAGGTGTCTCAGGCAGTATGGCTGACGGTGCAAGTGTGTGAGGGTGTGAGTCTGATGATTTAGCAGGATGCAGTGCAGGATGTTGACCTGAAGACTGTAGGGTGGGAGACAGTACAAAAGGCTGTACTGCAGAAGTGTGCAGTGTCGGGGGCTGAAGAGCAAGAGGGTGCAGTGCTAGAGGCTGTAGGGTGGACCGTGCAAGGACAGGAGGCTGCAGTGCTTGAGGCTGTAGTGCTTGTTATTGTAAGGCAGATGAGGCAAGTGTAGGAGGCTGTGGGACTGGTGGTGTAGGTCCAGGAGACTGCAGTGCTTGATGCTATAGAACTGAAGGCTGTATGGCTGGTGCTGGTGCTGTAGGTGCAGCAGGCTGTGGGGCTGGTGTAGGTGCAGAAGATTGCATTACTGGAGGCTGTAGATCTGAAGGTTGCAGTGCTGAAAGTTGTAAGGCTGATAAGGCAGGTGCAGGAGAATGTAATGTAGGAGGCTGTAGTGCAGAAGGCTGTAGAACTGTACATTACACTCTAGTACAGCAGGCTGCAGGGCTAATGGCTCAGATGGTTTTGTCACTGCAGTCAAAAACACAAACAATTGAAAGAAAAAGAAAAATGAATCTTCAAATCCTAAAAAAATTGTGCACTCCACAAAATGTTTAGCCACCTGAGACATCAAACTCTAAAAGCTATTTAATTGGGAAGTGAAGATTTGAACAAATACATGCAATGGCTAGTGGGCATCAAAGATAAGTCAGGCCCCAAACTTGTGCTGTTCTAATCAACTCACATTAACTATGTTTCATGTCTTTAAAGTTTTTGAACAAAACACTTACTACCCACTACTTACTATAAACGGTTCTAAACAGTTTGCTTAGGTGTCTAAAACTTTTGCACAGTACTGTGTATAAAACATTTTATTTGAACATTTACAGTAATTTTTTTACAACTAGAGTCAAACAGACACTTCTGTTTGGACATGTTCTTGTTTTTGGACTGATTTAAGTACATGATTACAGCCCATAATTTAGACAGCCAATAACTAATCTAGATTTTGGTACATACATGCTTATGGGCTCACTGAAGCTGATATGACCAACTACTTAGAAACTGAAATTTGGCTTTGAATGAAACAGAATTTTTTCTGTGCTATTTTGTTTTCAATACCCATCTATAACTACAGAAGAAACAAGAGGAAGAAAGACTAAGAATAATAATTATACTTTTTAATTAGCTAAACAAATGAACAAAAACAATAAATAAAATAACAGTTTATAAAATAAACTGACAAAATAATATAATGAATCCTGCATGACTTGCCTTTCAACAGGTTTTCAAAAATTTTCTTTATGGTGGGAAGAGCGTCTCGTTCCTCTTCTGAGCCCATATTGCGAGGGCAGAGGCACTCAGCAATGGAATTATTTTTCTGTCGCTTTGCTAGAAGAAGGACTGGAAAATGTTCCACTTGATTCCACTTGTGAAGCTGAAATACATTAAAACAAGAATAATTTTTAGGATGAAAAATACTATAATAAGTGCTCAAGATGTGTTGAGAAGCATTACATTTGCCACCTTTGTAAATTAGATTTTTAAAAGCTGAAGAGTTTGCTGCATCACTGTGTACCTTGAGTTCCCGCATGTGGAATCCTTTTTTTTCCTGAAGCATGGTTGAATAGAAAAAAAGCCAGTGTTTTCACAGCTTCAAATTTTAGATCAGTTTGACATTTCAATGTTTCATGTGAAATTACACACAGTATTGCAAATGTGTTTTTGTCCCAAAATGGTTTTGTGTGTGTATATATATATATATATATATATATATATATATATATATATATCACAAAAAGCAGCAATTAAGGTGGAGGAGCTTTAGGGACAACATTATTAACCCCTTAAAGCCCCAGGCTTACTACATACTAAGGCTTATTATTTAGTAACAGGGACTTCAGTGCAAACTGCTTGAGTTATTATTAGGTAATAGGAAGTGTGTAATAAAACACTGGCCATATAAGAGGTTAAATGCAAACAAGCTACAGCTAGAGTAAAAAGCACAGCAAGGTTAAAGATCTTAAACTATGTCAGATGTTTAATAAACTGCAAGTGGAAAGTTCATTATAAGGAAGGTGAGAGAAAAGCCAACAGTCACTTGAAGAGTTGCAGAACAACCTGAGCACGAAAAACAGTTACACAGAATTCAAAAGACAATAAACTGCACCACAATAATTTCCATTACCTACACCCCACACCAGACTCCTCTGTTAAAAAAATAAGCACAGAGAATTTTGCACAGAAGCATTTAGACACATCAGAATTTTGGACAGAGCAATGACTAAAACAAAAACAGAACTCTGTGGCAATAATTCAGCTCATCCTCTTTGTAGAAAAAAGTGGTGCGTGTATGAACAGCATTCTCACAGTGAAGTTTGGAGGTGAGAGCGTCATAATACACTGTATTGCCAAAAGCATTCATTCACTCATTCAAATCATTAAATTCAGGTGTTCCAATCACTTCCTTGGCCACAGGTGTATAAAGCCAAGTACCTAGGCATGCAGACTTAGACCTAGACTGCTTCTACAAACATTAGTAAAAGAATGGGTCGCTCTCAGGAGCTCAGTGAATTCCAGCGTTGTACCATGACAGGACACCCCCTGTGTAACAAGTCCAGTCGTGAAATTTCCTCACTACTAAATATTCCACAGTCAACTGTCAGTGGTATTAAAACAATGTGGAAGCGAATGGGAATGACAGCAACTCATCGCCAACTTTCTGCAGAGTCTTCATGTGGCCTTAGAGAACAGCATAGAGAGCTTCATGGAATGGGTTTCCATGGCAGAGCAGCTGCATCCAAGCCTTACATCACCAAGTGCAATGCAATGCATGGAATGCAGTGGTGTAAAGTGCCACCACTGGACTCTAGAGCAGTGGAGACGTTTTCTCTGGAGTGACGAATCATGCTCCATCTGGCAATCCAAAGGATGAGTCTGGGTTTGGCGCTTGCAAGGAGAACGGTACTTGTCTCACTGCATTGTGTCAAGTGTAAAGTTTGGTGGAGGGGGATTATGGTGTGGTTGGTGTTTTTCAGGAGTTGGGCTCAGTCTCTTAGTTCCAGTGAAAGGAACTCTTAATGCTTCGGCAGACCAAGAGATTTTGGACAATTTCATGCTCCCAACTTTGTGAGAACAGTTTGGCAATGGCCCCTTCCTGTTTCAACATGACTGCACACCAGTGCACAAAGCAAGGTCCATAAAGACATGGATGAGTGAGTTTGGTGTAGAAGAACTTGACTGGCCTGCACAGAGTCCTGACCTCAACCAGACAGAATACCTGTGAGATGAATCAGAGCGGAGACTGTGAGCCAGGCTTTCTCGTCTGACATCAGTGTCTGACCTCACAAATGTGCATCTGGAAGAATGGTCAAAAATTCCTTTAAACACACTAGTAAATCTTGTGGAAAGCCTTCCCAGAAGAGTTGAAGCTGTTATAGCTGCAAAGTGCCGATGTCACACTAAACCCTATGGATTAAGAATGGGATCTCACTCAAGTTAATATGCATGTGAAGCCAGACAAGCCCATTCTTTTGGCAATATAGTGTATGTGGCTGCTTTTCTGCATACAGTACAGAGGCATTGTTATCAATGAAGCCAACATGAATCGAGCAATGTACTGGGACATATTAAAAGAAAATGTTATCTCACCAGACAAGATGATTGAGAAGAAGATGGATTGAAGATGGTTTATCAATGGGCCAATTTTTAACCATAATGCTACAAAAGCCTAATTATTTCTCACTGTAAATATCTCAAAGCTGGAACTTTCAAAAATGGCTTTGCAACAAAGTGTTAATGTCATACATTTGTAGTGTCTTCTACTTACAAAAAACAATAAAAAAACAACTTAATACTTGCATACCTTCACTGTATCATATCCACAGACATCTTTTGTCTAAATTAAATAAAGTCTACAAATAAATGTTCTAATGCTCTTCAAAAATAGCACCTCAGAGTAAAATACAATCTTTGTAAGCAGCTTACTAGAATAAATCAACACACAGTTTGCACATTTTACTTGCCACCCCTATCAACACAGAACAATTAAAACATTGCTATTGGGTAGGCATCTCTGGAACATTCCGACAAAATAAAAAAGGGTTTATGTACATTAGTGAAAACAACGATTAATATACTTTATAAAGACAACAATATTTCATTTATTTATTATTTATTACATATGCATATGTGTTTTTTATGTGACACCTTTTTTCATATAATGTGCATCTTAGGTTTTATTTATTTGTGATTTTCTCTTGTCATGATTGTCAGTTTTACACTGTTCATCTGCACATTTTTTGTGTACATGTAATGACATAATACATATAAAACAATGCCACAGTACTGTGGGTTCAGAGGTGAAAAACATGTCACATGTTCAGTAATTATTCACATTACATCAGGTGCGGAGTTGTTTTTAGACACATGCTTTTCTGTAAGGGACACAGAAAGTGTTTCTAAATGTTATGCCTTAAAAAAGTCAATATGTGTAAATGAAACTAGTGATGTTGCTGGACCATTTCCATGGACTTTGAACTATATCACAGATTCTAAAAAGAGAAACTTAAAACTTGCTGAATAAAACTGTTGTCCCTATTTTGCATTGCAATTAAGTAAACTGCTCAAACATTTACATTACCTGCTCATTTTCATTTCTCTCTCTGATTAGATGCAAATAAATTAAACTATGACTGTATGACGGTGAAAGAAAAACTAAGTCCTGTTTGCATTTCAGATATCTTTGTCTTTGCTTTGTTGATATTGGGTGTGGTGTGCAGCTTCAATGCAAATCAAACAGGTGTGTCCACACTATCAACTGGTGTGGGTAACCCAGCAGTAGCACAGAACTCATAACCAGTCTTTTGTGTAATCTAGGTAGGCTACATGTTAGTTTTAGCATATGTGTGCATACCATAACCTTAAACCCAACTAAGTGGAAATTCAACAGAGGAAATGCACAAGATGGCACTAAAAACAGCAAAGCAACACAACAGCAACAACTCAAGAACACATTATTCAAAAAGATGAAGCTCTCTTTATCTGATTATTTCCAACACAAGGACAACACAAAACCACATAAAAGAGAGTAGCCCTCCTCCTCCAATTGCTATTGTTGTATTTTATTTTTGATAAATTTCAGTTGTGGTATTCAGTTTAACAGGCTGCTTTGTTTTGGTGCACCCTGGTCAAAGTGCAATCCGCTTCGTTTTACAGGCGTGGCAAGAAACAGTGAATAAATAAGTCGTAGTGGAGCCTGAAGCTCAAAGTCATACATTTTGAAATGTTTAATTAAAGTGACCTTCTCTGCTTGATCGAACTTGTGTGTTTCGTTGTTCATGTTTTACAATGTACAAGTGAAATGGGTGAAAAGGCCTAGTGAAAGTATTACATCATGCGTTGATGACTGCTTTTACTCCGCTGTTCTGTTTTTTTTTTCTATTCAAAATCCTTAGATTCGACTATTGTGTGCAATAACGTGATAAAAAGTAAGTGTAAATACGATATGAAGCTTAATAACATAGCACCTGTGTATAAATAAGTTGGGTTTTATCAACACAGCGCGGCAGTACACTATGCACAGTTGCAAAGTAATTAGTTACACCTCTAAGGTCAGGTGATCCGTCTTCCTCGAAGTGAGCGGAGGACTACAGGTAGACGCGAATACAGTGCCCTGTGGGAGCTGCTGAGGACGTCTTGACAGAGAATACGAGCACGTTTCTTCCAGTTAGCGCTGTAAAAGACTGGGATAAATTGTTCCTTGGGTATGTCCATTAGTCGGCAAAACTGGTCAGCTTTGTCCAGGTAAGTTTATAAAAGTGCTTTCGTTTTTTCATTATTTTGCTCTCCGCTGCAAATGCAGTGACGAGAAAAAACAAGTTGCAAAAAAAACGGTTGGTTATCTGGGAATTACCTGATCGAATATTATAGACGTCGTGCTACTGAAACAACCAGCGTTGCTGTTTCGGTCACTCAGGCTTAACGCAACCGGTTGTTTAGTAGTCCATGACGTGTGCTGTTGGTTTTATAATCCAGTTTCACAACAGTTAGTGAGATGCAGCGCTTACCAATGAGTAGTCTTACACTGCCCATAGAACATGACATGAGAATATGTTATGTGCTAAAAATAAACGTAAGTTGAGACGTTCACCACTGTTTTAGGTCCACTGCTCAGAGAAATGTAACTGTCTGTACGCTGCTTCAGTAAGCAACATATGATGGAACTATTTTGATACCAGTAACACACGATAGTAATTTGGATAACTGCTGTAATATAATTCACATTGTAAAAAGTTGACCTTAGAAATATAAATAGTTTTTATACTGTTCAAAACAAACTTTAACCCCTTGTACTGCATAGGTCTACTTCAATTTCTCACTTGTATAACTGCAGTATTTGCTGAATAATACATTATAGGATTTAAGGATTTCGTTAAGTTTTTTTGTTACAAAGAAACTTAACTGTTATTTGTAGAAAATAAATGAAAACACATAATCTGTTGTTTATTATAGTTTATCATTATTATTATTATTATTATTATTATGTATAGCAATTTGTTTTAGCTGTATGTAGCTTTATTATGTGTATTTAGGCTGGCCCAGCAATGGACAATGGAAGATGAAGAGGAAGTTGAGAGAGAGCGGAGAAGGAAAACAAAGAGCTCCGTCAGTGATGTGGACACAGACATTTTCAGTGATGACACTGAACTACAGAACACTAGGTTAGAAGATGATCAAAAAGGCTGCTTGTATGAGTGGCCTATTTATTCCTAGTTCAGTCCTGCTAAGAGTTATGCAGACTATTCTAGATCCTCATGTAAATGCTGTTTGAACAGACAAAGTAGCCAAAGGATGTTTGCATAAAGAGCTCAGGTTCACAATGACAGTACTATTTTAGAAATATGTATTTTATTGTGTCATAATGGTATATGATGGCTATAATTCATAGGCGGGTGTGTATTCTGTGCTGTCATTTAACATACATAAATTGGATGGCTGCTATGTGGGCATCTGAAAGATATATGAATTGGCACCATACATTTGGGTAGCATTGGTACACTTATAACGTGAATTATTTTGGTCTGATGAAATAATCTAGTCTGAAGAACAGTTTTTTTATCATAAGAACCAGAGAGGTTATGTAGTTACTAGAGAAGATGAGGAATCTATCTTCATGAAGACTTTTCTTCACTTATTTAAATGCCTTAGATAATATTTTGCCTTAATTCAATACTGATCATTTTGTAATAATGTAATTTCTTTTGCTCTTACATAAAATATTTTGTATGTGCACATATCAGATCAGTATACAGAATATAATTACTTATTGTGTATCTCAAGTGATAGTTTAGTTCCTGAAGGTGGTGACTCTGGCAGAGTGTTGGAGCAGCTACAGATGGACTTTGTGGAGATGCTACGCATGCGAGATGAACGCAGGAGGAGGAGACACGTAGAGACACTGAGTAGGCAAAAGCAAGAGGAAGAAGGTGGAGGTGAGGTCGTGGGAGAGGAAAACAGTGCAGGAGAGGCATGGGTGGAGGTACTGGGAGACACTGAAAATGATGACATGAAAATGAGCAAGCAGACCCTTGTCTCCTCCCCAACACTGTCTTCCATCCTCACTCACAGCCCAGTCTCAGAGGGAGACAAGCAGGTGCTCCTTTTGTTTAACCTAACTAACTAATAACTTAATGGCCTATCATTTGACCTAGCACGTTGAACAAGGATAGAGAACAAAAATGGTTATTTTTGGTACACAGTCAAATCACCTGAGAACCTGAAAGTGATGAAAACAAATTTCCACCCTTTTTTCCTTAAACTGTTAAAAAATGACTGTAAAAAACATGAAAAAAAATGTTTGGGAAAGGTAAATGAAAGGTAATTAATATTAGTCAGTGCAAGCACTACATAATTAATATTGGTGATTATAGTTGTATATTTATGGCAACAGTCTTTGTACTTAGGAGTACACAACTGAGGCTTTAAACATTTAAATCCACATATCTACATGAAGCCTTTTGAATTCAATGTGCTATCATCTTCACAGTTTAACTGTGACTGGTGTTATCTTGTGAACTGGGGTCAGAGGTAAAGGCAGTGATATTTATGAGGCTGTATTCTGTTACTACCTGTAGACAATGATTAATCATCAACAGCATTAACCGAAGGTTTTGCATGGGGCCTAGTTTACCTCGGGTAACCTCACACATAAAAGCATATTGGGTCCTAAAACCTATTTCTGAGATCCCTGCCATTGCTTCTGTGATATTCTATGGATATGTGTACTGTTAAAAACACCCTACAAGTGTTTACTGCAAATATGTTATGCTGAATTATTCATTCTAAATGTTTTATAAAATAAGTGTTTTGATTTTATTGGATCTACTTTGATTCAAAGTAGCATCCTCTATAAACTGCAGTTGTTGTAACAAAGTAGTCAACAAAACATGGATTTCAGCACCTATTATTTACTGCAGAATTGAAGTCATGCTGTAACTATGCCATATTTTTTTATTTGTCTTTTTTATAGACAGAAAATGGGAGCACAAAGGCTGATTATCATGCAACCACATTCACACCTCCCGAGTCATCGCAAACATTTGTAAGGTAAGCATACATAAAGATGTAAATACGTATGATTACTGAAATGTATTTCCTTTATGGTTATTCCTTTAAGGTGATATCTGGAAGACAACCTTTTGCTCTGCTTGAGTTTTTGATCTTTTCCTCTTGTTTCATTTCAGCTCTGTCTCCATCTCTTTTGACAAGAATGTTGCCAAGACAAGAGTGACATCTCCTTTCAGCAGTAGGTCTGCATCCTCTCAGGTATTATGAGCAAATTTTCTATTAAAGAAGTTGTCTAAGAATGCTTTTATTGATCTGCAATTCAATCATCACATTACTTGATGGACTTACTTACTTACTTACTTAGTGGCCCTCTTCCAAAGACGTAATAAAGTGAAATATTAGTCCTTCTTAGGTAGGGGAGTGGATGTCTGAGCTAACTCTACTCTTATCTTAAAGATAAGACGCATTTCTTATTAACAGTCTTCAGATCTGAGCTCCTCTGGGTTATTTGAGGTATTGCCTGGAATTTGATGAGATGTTTTTTGTGTGTCATCTCCAGTAAAGTCTCTAGAAAGATAATAATAATTAGAGATGCTTTGATAATGATATTGGAGTCAGGTATGGGCCAGATGTACAAAAATTCACCAATACCACATTTACTTTGGTGCAAACATCAGGCACACTTATTAGCAGGTCAGATCAAAAGTGAACCTACTTTTAAAACTATATTGTACAGTACAACTACATCTTAAAAAGGACCTAGATAAGGAAATCACTAATAATACTCTGCTTTATTTTATCCTTTAGGGTCCAACCCAGCATAAAAATGTCATGGCCAGTAAAGCTACTTTATATGCCTTTTAGCCACTTAAACTGTTGATAATTGTTGATAATTCAACTGATCTTCTTGTTGCTGAAATATTGAATATTTTCCAAGAGTGTTCTCATTTCCAGTTTCATTCTAATGTAATTCCTACTGGTCAAAACAAAATTACAGATATCGGTACCTTACATGCACATATAAAATAAAATGTAGTTAATACTAGTCTTGATGTCACCTGTGAAAATGTCCACTAGTAAAAATGTAATTATTGCATGTTCTAATGTTAATTTGCTAGTTTCTTATGTAGAAGTGAAGGCTGGGATGATTTGCTTTGTGCTTTTCTTAAAGAGACAACACCAAGAGACAATACAATAAATATATATTACGTTTAAGTCTTCAGGAAAAATACAGCTTGTAGTTAAGGGACATTTGCAGTACATTCATACATTTCCATTTAAAAATTGCTGTCTTACAAAACTTAAAAAAAAACAACTACTTTCTCCACTGTGAGATGCACATAACACTTAGTGGGCGCATGAGACAAAAAGCTTGTAATGTTACACATGGCAAAGTCAAAGTTTTTCATAAACCAAGACTCAAAAATATTAGCTACAGTAAATATATAGGAATATATAAACATTAAAAGCACACAGTAAATAATACTGTTTGCTCTCATCCATTGTCATTTCATTTTGAAAGCCTTAAATTTCTAAGCAGGCAGCAGACTTGATAACCTTGGATCTGTGTAGACATTCCCAAAAGTAGTGACACTGGGGCACTATTGGATAGATTTAAATAGACACTTTACTGGCTCATTTGAATAAATTTAAAAGGTCTGCTCACACAGCGAAGTGGTGCTCACTCCATGGCAGTCAGACACAAAGGCCAACAGTAAGTCTAATCCCATCAGGCACTTTAAACATTCCACCTTAGCATATTACACTGGCTATTATCACCAGGAATACACTGTGTGATTTAAGCCAGTTTTTAACACACACAAACAAAACCACAACCACCCTAACACGCAGTTTAGACTAGCAAAATATAATCAGAAAAAGTTTGACCGAAAAGAATGGTAAGGTAAAAATTTTAATATGGTGATTTTTTTAAAACTGTCCATGTAAAATAAAAATACTATAAAACGTAATCTATTTAGAGATATAAAGAAATGCTTTTCTGATGTGGAACAAAAGCCCTTTTTCTAGGGTTGGTGCCACAACTTAAAAAGTGGTGGGACAAAACATACTGTTTAAAAAAACAAAAAACAAAACAACTGAATGAGTGACGAAGTGTAATTAGGCCACGTACTATAACTGCTTTTCATGAACATGTCATAACTTGTTACACTTACCCATGTATATGCATTTTACTTCATTTTTCAAATCATATTACTTTAATTTCAACTAAAGTGAGTAAAGTATCTTTTTACTCTGATATGTTTTAGCCATTCATATTTGAATACTACTTCCATTTTTTGTGTTTAATATCAGTATTTTTCATAGTGACAATATATGTAGGCTACTGCTTTGTGAATGGTTACATCTCTGACTTCTGAGCTTTGTGTTTTAGACCAAAAAAATAAATAAATTTAAAAAAAGACGAAGCTCAGAGCCAGACAATATTTAGTTCCTATGCTAATAAATCCTGGATGTGGTAGAAATTCCACTGCAGTACGTAAGTAGATTTTCATCCTGCTTCTTTTGTATTTCTACTTAAGTTGTTTTGGGGAAAGTATTTTTACTGGTGTAATTATTTTATCCAAGTATCAATACTTTGTGTACTTCTGGTGCCGGTCCCAAGCCCGGATAAATGGTGAGGGTTGCATCAGGAAGGGCATCCGGCGTAAAACTTGTGCCAAAACTATCCTCCGGTGCTGTTGACCAGCAGGGTGCCGATGGAAATTGGACTACTGTAGGTCAAAGACCATCAAAGAGGAGAGGAGGAAGGTGGGTTAGAAGGCAGCAAGAGAGAAGGAAAGGCAGGAGTGTGGAGGTTAGAGTAGGGACTCTGAACATAGGAACAATGACTGGTAAAGGCAGAGAGCTTGCAGACATGATGGAGAGAAGGAAGGTAGATATTCTGTGTGTCCAGGAGACCAGATGGAAAGGAAGCAAGGCCAGGAACATTGGAGGTGGATTCAAACTGTTCTATCATGGTGCAGAGAGGAAGAGAAATGGAGTAGGGATAATCCTAAAGGAGCAGCTTGGGAAAAGTGTTCTGGATGTAAAAAGAGTGTCAGACAGGATCATAAGCCTGAAGTTGGAGGTTGATGGTATGATTTTGAATGTGGTCAGTTCATATGCACCACAATTTGGTTGTCAGTTAGAGGAGAAAGAGGAATTTTGGAGTAAGATGGATGAAGTGGTACATAGTGTCCCTAGAGAGGAGAGATTGGTGATTGGTGCAGACTTCAATGGACATGCTTGGTGAAGGGAACAGAGGGGATGAAGAGGTGCTGGGTATGTATGGTGTGAAAGACAGAAATGCAGAAGGTCAGATGGTTGTAGATTTTGCAAAGAGAATGGAAATGGCTGTGGTGAACACGTATTTTCAGAAGAGGGAAGAACACAGGGTGACATACAAGAGTGGAGGGAGGTGAACACAGGTGGATTATATCCTTAGCAGGAGATGCCACCTAAAGGAGATTGGAGATTAAAGTGGTACCAGAGAAAGTGTAGCAAGGCAGCATAGGATGGTTGTCTGTAGAATGAGATTAGGAACAAAGAAGAGGAAGAGTGTGAAGACAGAGCCAAAGATTAGATGGTGGAAGCTGAAGGAGGAGGATGGTTGCAGGCAGTTCAGGGAAAAATTGCTACAGGCCCTTGGGAGCAGTGAGGAGCTACCTGAGGACTGGGAAACTACAGCTAAGGTGGTGAGAGAAACTGGCATGAATGTGTTGGGTGATTCATCTGGTCAGAGGAAAGAAGACAAGGAAAGTTGGTGGTGGAATGAGGAAGTCCAGGAGAGTATTCAGAAGAAGAAGGCATCTAAGAAAAAGTGGGATAACCAGAGAGATGAAGGAAGTAGGCAGGAGTACTGTGAGGCTAGTCACATAGCGAAAAGAATGGTGGCAAAGGTAAAGGCTCAGGCCTAAGATGAGCTGTATGAGAGGCTGGACAGTAAAGAAGGAGTAAAGGACTTGTATCGTTTGGCTAAACAGAGAGATAGAGCTGGAAAGGATGTACAGCAGGTTAGGCTGATAAAGGATAGAGAGGGAAATGTACTAGTGAGTGAACAGAGAGTATTGAGTAGATGGAAGGAGTACTTTGAAGAACTAATGAATGAGGAAAACGAGAGAGAGAGGAGGACAACGGGGGGAGAGATAGTGGATCAGGAAGTGCAGAGAATTAGTAAGGTGGAAGTGAGGGCAGCTTTAAAAAGGATGAAGAATTGAAAGGCAGTTGGTCCAGATGACATACCTGTGGAGGTATTGACATGTTTAGGAGAGAAGGCAGTGGACTTTTTAACCAGGGTGTTTAACAAAATCCTGGAGAGTGAGAGGATGCCTGATGAGTGGAGAAGCAGTGTACTGGTCCCCGTTTATAAGAAGAAGGGTGATGTGCAGAGCTGCAGTAACTACAGAGGTATAAAGTTGATGAGCCACACCATGAAGGTATGGGAAAGAGTTGTTGAAGCAAGGCTAAGGCGAGAGGTTCAGATCAGTGAGTAGCAGTTTGGTTTCATGCCCAGAAAGAGTACCACAGATGCAATTTTTCGTTGAGAGTGTTGGTAGAGAAGTACAGAGAAGGTCAGAAGGAGCTACATTGTATCTTTGTGGATCTAGAGAAGGTATATGATAGGGTGGGTATGAGGAAGTCAGGTGTAGCTGAAAAGTATGTTAGGGTGGTGCAGGACATGTATGAGGATAGTGAGACAATGGTGAGGTGTTACATCAGGGATCAGCTTTGAGCCCCTTCTTGTTTGCAATGGTGATGGACAGGTTGACAGATGAGGTCAGGCAGGAGGCTCCATGGACCATGATGTTTGCAGATGACATTGTAATCTGTGGTGAGAGTAGAGAGCAGGTGGAAGAGAATCTGGAGAGGTGGAGGTTTGCACTGGAGAGGAGAGGAATGAAGGTCAGTAGAGATAAGACGGAATACATGTGTGTGAATGAAAGGTGAAGATGCAAGGAGTAGAGGTCGTAAAGGTGGATGACTTCAAATATCTTGGGTCAACCATCCAGAGCAATGGACAGTGCAAAAAAGAGGTGAGGAAGAGGGTGCAGGCAGGATGGAGTGTGTGGAGACGGATGTCAGGGCTGATGTGTGACAGAAGGATAGCAGCAAGAGTGAAAGGGAAAGTTTACAAGACAGTAGTGCGTCCTGCTATGATGTATGGTTTGGAGACTGTGGCTCTGTCTAAAAGACAGGAGGCTGAGCTGGAGGTGGCAGAGATGAAGATGCTGAGATTTTCATTGGGAGTGACAAGGATTTACAAGATTAGAAATGAGCAGATCAGAGGGACAGTGAAGGTGGAACAGTTTGGCGATAAAGCCAGCGAGGCCAGGTTCAGATGGTTTGGACATGTGTTGAGGAGGAATAGTGGATATATTGGGCAAAGAATGTTGGAGATGGAGCTGCCGGGTAGAAGGAGAAGAGGTAGACCTCAGAGAAGGTTTATGGATGTAGTGAAGGTGGACATGGAGATGGTTGGTGTGAAAGTAGAGGAGGCAATGGATAGGGCAAGATGGAGGCAGATGATCCGCTGTGGCGACCCCTAAAGGGAGCAGCCGAAAGAAGAAGATCAATACTTTTACAGCTTCAGTAACTGCAGCCTCAGATAGCAGTATTTGTTAGCTAATAACTCTGATGAACATCAGGCTGTTTTCATTGCCAGTTCATTTTCTAAAGATGCACCACAGTTGTGTGATTTTGTATCTCATTCATTTGGTTCTGAAGGTGGACTACAAGGGCTAAAGTGGACAAAATTACACACGTGGTGGTTGTTTAGTGATCAGAAGTTTTGCAGGGATATAAGTGCTTTTTTGCTAAATCAGACCATTATTTCTACAGAAATAAGATAATAAAATATGGTGCATGTTTGTTAAAAATGTTTATTTTAAGGTAAAACATTTGTTTAAATATCCCATAAATTACTGTCATTTTATGCAATGTCCTTGAGAATCTGACACTTTATGCGCTATATGCAAAGGAAAACTAAAACAACTGGAAAAATTTATTTCTTGAAAAAAGTCAAGCAAATGCTGTGTAATGCTAGCAATCACCTGTCGTTGCCAGTGTTTATTAGATGGGTGAAAGGATGTTGCTAAACTTCAGGTAAATTTAATACTTATAATTAATCCCATCTCATTGCAGGGAGGCTGCCTGAACTATTTAAAGTATTTTTTACAGGACTCACGCATGCGCGCTCAAGTACTTGGGCAGAGCAGCTTTTGAGCGAACACAATAGCGTAACTGATTCTCTATAAAAACAGCGCCACATAACGGAGAAAATAAAAAACTATTTAGTCGATTCAAGCTAGGCTGCTGTGTCTCATTGCATGGCATACTGGATACTGGGAAAGATTTCACCTGTACTCAGGAAAGCACATTACACCCGTATTGAGCTGTCATCAACGTTTAGCAGAGGTGGGAACTGTGCGCCTAGAGCCGCTTTTGGAAACTTCAGAAGGAAGACGTGTTTGGTGAGTAAATTATTGACTTACTTGACGTAGCATTAGTTTTTCAATTAGATATTTATTCAAACCTATCCTAGAATTTATGAATACTGAACTTTCCATATGTGAAAACGAAAATAAACATTACTTGCTAACCGTTAGTTAGCCATCATATACAATTTTGGTAGGCTAGCGAGTGACCACTTTTAGATGACTTGTTTGTTCTTACACAATATGAGAAGTATGAAAAATTACAAATTTGAAGTGAGGCAGTGTCGAATTTCTGGTGTGTAAACTTACTAGAGTTGCTAGCTACGCTAAGTAACCTAGCTTAGCTACGTAGCACAAGCTTAGGCTAAGTTAATAGCTCTGCTGTATCACAGGTTCATTCCACCTAAAGACCTCAGTATATTTCTTGCAAAACAAAATTCTCGCTGTAGAAAGCCAAAAGCACATTTGTGAGCTTACAGGCTCGCATAACGTCAATTTCTACGGTTTTGTGTTGCCTGTTGCTGATGCTCCACGTGACACTTTGACATTTAGTGACACGTTTCATGACTGCTGGTAAACGATTCTTTCAATGTTCTAACTATGACAACGTTTAAATTCAGAATACTGCCACCATTTAAAGAGGAACAGGGAAATTCAGACAAGAAGCTGGTGAATACAAAACCAACTTCAGCCTTGTCCTCTTGTCAGCCTAAATATATGATAACCATGTTGTATGTTAAGCACTAGGTAGTATTACAGATATAGATTACAGATAACAGATGTAACATCTTGCATTTAGGAGACATTCATTGTTTATTTAACAATTGCACGTTTCTCAGTAAAATCTTAGTGTATCTGCCAAAGCCGAAGCTCCTTAGTCTTTATTTCATGGCACGTGTCGTTTTAACTGACCAATCACAGGCCCTGTTCATTTTCTCCGCAATTATGTCATTGTTTGCTGAAGCCAGGGGAACATGTCTCTGCAGGAAGTATGCTGAAGTCTTAGCTTGTGCTAACCCATGATGAATACAGGCTCCAATCTGAATGGGAGACGCCTAGTAACTGGTGTTGGAGTGACAGAAAAGCAGAAATTAGCTAGCTACCTGCACTATGTGATGTGTGGAGCTGTTGGCTTGGTGGCCAGCAGGCTAATGGGTTCTCACACCACAGAGCACACTCCATGCCTCTCTAGAGAACTTGCAGAGAGAAGAATTACCACTATGCAATGTCTTACCGTTTTCTCAAATGCCAGAGGGAGCTCCTGAGTGAGTCCAAAATGAATGGGTTGATATGAAGCATTTGAGCAAAATCATAGTTTATAAGTACTTAAACATTTTTAATGTAAAAACAAAACATTCATTTCCTGAACACTGAATATTATAAAACATTTTAACACTGCAGTAGGAGGTGGACGGGCTCCTCATAAAATTGTGGACTTTGGACATTAGCAAGATTAACTAGCAGGCTGACTTCACAGTGTGTGGCTCCAGACATTAACTGTTCATGTCTGTAGCCACATGTGTCTTCCTAACAAAGTATTTATCAAAATTACATTTTCTGTGGTAATTGCAGTGGTTGTTGCCTGAATGCCTTTATACAAGTAATTAATAAGTATTTCTGCTTTTCAAGTTAGAAACACCTGTCTTTCACAACAACTAAGAAGTGTGTACTTTGTCCACCTTGCTTCTTGTTGACCATCTACTCCCAAAGAAGACAAAAAAAAATTCTAAGGTATGAAAGCAACATGTTTACTAGATTTGAGAGGCTTGAATGCTTATATAAATGTAGTTAGTCAACATAAGTGTACCTTTCAGTTGTTGAAGCTAGTCTTTTAAGCCTTTACCAAATGTTTTATCCTTGTTATTTCTCTTTGTGATTAGTACATACTTTGCTAAACATTTTATTACATCTTTTAGCACAAGACTTGATCAGGATTCTTTATCCTTATGTTTTGTATGGTGAATGTTTGTTACTAATTTTGCTCACTTTTTACATGCAGTCATAAGGAATCCATCTTCACAAACCACAAGTGACAATGAAATTTACCAGAGACATTCACATTTGTTAAGAGCGGAGTATATTTAGCAAGTAAGACTCAGATTTTCATTCACTTTCTGTCTCTCCCTCTCCCATTACATACTCTGCATATATTCTCAGTGGCCATTTTCACAGTACTCCTAATTTACAGACTCTAGTCCATTTGTATCTCTGTATACATTGTTACTCCCCTTGTTTGCTTTTTTTTCACCATAGGGCCATCACAGAGCAGGTATTATTAATGGATCATTCTCAGCACTGCAGTGACTCTGACGTGGTGATGTGTTGGTGTGTGTTCTGCTGGTATGAGTGGATCAGACACAGTGCTATTGGAGCTTTTTATTTTATTTTTATTTTATTTTATTGGAGCTCTTTTGCTGCTTCACAGTTTGTGTTGGTCATCCTCTGGTCCTTCAGCAGTGGTTGGTGGACTATTCTCATTCTAGCAGTGACACTGAGGTAATTAAAACATTGCTGTGGCTGATGCGCTAGTACCAATAACACACACACTATGCTACTGTCACTGCAATGCTGAGAAATAACTAAGAATATCTGCTTTGTGGTTGTCTTTGTGAGTCCTGATCATTGATAAATAATGTTTAAGGGGACTAACAAAGAACACATCAACCACATTTTGCAATTGCAAAACTATAAAGTGCACATATATTAAATTGCCTTCAGAACTGCCTTAATTCTTTGTGGCATTACTGTTGTCTTTCTATCATCTCAAACCAGTCTGCCCATTCTCCTCTGACCTCTCACATCAACAAGGCATTTTCGTCCATACAACTGCCGTTCACTAGATATTTTTTCTTTTTCTGTAAACCCTAGAGATGGTTGTGCATGAAAATCCCAGTAGATCAGCAGCTTCTGAAATATATTCTGAAATATATTTGTGTTAACAAGTAACTGAACGAGGTGTACCTAATAAAGTGGCCGGTGAGTGTATAATCAAGTACAATGGTGTAATTTAATTTTAAAAAATTATTTTGTAGACACAGCTGTTATGATACAGTATGTAGTGGCTTAAAATGATAACACACTTTCTTCTTCCTATTTAACCACTGTGTTCACCTCTATTGTACTTGTTCTTTGTTTGAGACTAGTTATTCTTGGTACAACAAAAAAATCTTATGCTACCTCAAGGAAATATTTAGTGTTTACTAGTTATACTGTCTGATATTAGTAATTTATGTATGTTGGGTGAACAAAATAAAGGATATTGGTAACATTTTTTTCATGTTCAGACTCTAGACTTTCTAGGTTTTTCTAAGGTGAACCAGTTGTTTGTCAGACAGTGCAGTGTTGTTGTTAGGGTGTAGTACTTTGTTTCTAGGGTGTCTGATTGACTCAAAGCATCTGCACATTTAGACTACAGGTTGTGAAGGCATAATGCTCAAGCACTGCATCAATCTAACTTTTGCTTCTGTTTTCTGGCTACAGAGAGGGTCATGCCAGTCCACAGTGAACACCTGATGGACAACATATGAGTTCTGGTGACAATACACACCAAGTTTGTCATAATCCAACATCTTGTCTGTGTGATACTCTTATCCCATGTTGAGCACCTTTTTCGGATTCTTGATCAATCAGGGCAGATGGCAAATTTTTTATCGTGATGTTTATTCATTCCACCATGGATTATCCTTTATACATATGGATACATGCTGTTTTTTAACATCTCAGCACTGCTTTATGATTTTCCTGGACAAGTTATTGGATCATGCAAAAAAAGTTTCTTAAAGGTTATCAGAATAGTCTGTTATTTGTTATTTTCTTTGTAATATATCAGAAGTGGTTATTGTCTGTTAAATCTATGCTAATTGTAATTGTGTGTGTGTGTGTGTGTGTGTGTGTGTGTGTGTGTGTGTGTGTGTGTGTGTGTTGCCAGTAATTTACTGTGAAGTTGAGCTTTGCAATAAAATACTGTAATGAGTCATATGGTTGCAGTGTGTTTATAACTGTAGTTATGTTTATGATATCAGTTTGTTAATAATTTACTGTGCAGATTTACAATGTCCTTTTTAACAGTAATTAACTGCAAATAAACACTTCTCAACAGTCAAATTTATAGTTGCTGAAAAAGCTTACCATAATGTCTTATACATTGTCACCATATTTTTACAGTGAAACTCTGGCAATTCTGATTGGCTCTGCCTCTGAGCCTGTTAGTGCTGGTCAGCACTTCATGCAGTTTAGGGAAAGCGGAGGGTTTTTATGTCGCGTCCAGAGCTCAAAAAGTAACAGCTCATCGGCACAGTACTATGAAAAGTGGCTAGGTGAATGGCCACTCACCACCATTGTCCCGCTGGCCTTGCTTTTTCTCCACTGCAGTGCTACTTAATGCAAAGTAATTAATGCAACATAGCTGGCTACTGTATTATTTTCAATTCAGCTAGATTGTAATTTAATTATGGATGTATGTAGCACTTGTACTAACAACTACTTAATTCTCATTATGGTATTAGTATGGGCAAGTACTAAAAAGATGGTATTGATGCAACACTATTTAATACTCCTACTAATTATAATGCCATTTTATCCAACCATGTAATAATTATTTTCACTTTGAATTAACCTCCTGGTCACTCTTTCTTTGAAATGACAAAATGTGTGTTTTGGTTCTGTATGTGTAGGAACATCAAAATGGGTCAGCAGGCAGCTTTGAACCTACAAACAAACCTTCATTTACAAGACAGAGCTCCAGGACCATGTCCTTCAGGGTAACAATGCTACAGACTGATGCAAATATGTCAGAATATGACACAGTAATGAGTTGTGTTCTGTGACATTAAAGGTCAGTGCAAAGAGCTTAGCAATATGTAATATTTCAGTCATTATTGTTCTTCTTGGCAGTTATGTCCTGCCACACTATCTGCACCACTCCATGTCCATTTAAAATGTGGAGATATTTTATAATGTCTAGAGCATTAAAAATCTGCTTTTACTTTTTCTTTGCTAAATATTTGACTTCTAAAACATGGAGTGAAAGTTATGCACTGTCACCTGATTGTTTTATTGGCAGATGTTGAAGAAAAAAGAGGAGGAAAGCATGCCATTTCAGAGGAGGTAAATATATTACAACATTATTGTTATTATTATTTATTGTTATTACATTCAGGCAATAGTGTTGCTTTAATTATCTTTTTTCTTGTGTGCCATGGCTAACATGTTTTGTCACAATACAGGGAGACAAGTTTCTGTCTCAGTTTACAAGTTTGTTAACATGTGTAAAAATGCATTTGTCTTTTATGCCAAACCATATGCCAAGGTATTTGTATTCATTGATTCTTTCAATGTCAGATCTTTTCAGGGTTGTGATTTTAAAAGTGCTAAAAACAATATTAGAGGCTCTGGAAAACAGCATAAATTTAGTTTTCTCAACATTTAAAACTAGTTTATGGTTGTAAAAAGCCAACTGTAGGACAGGAATGCTGTAGTTTATCTACTGCAGTAACATTATAGTCAGTCGAACAGTACAAAATAGTGTCATCAGCATATAAGTGTACTTTGCAGTCAACTGAGATGGCAAAGTCATTACTATAAATATTAAATACATGTCCAAGGACCAAACCTTGAAAGACCCCCTTTGTTATTGGGCCACACATCGTTGCCTAACGGAAATAGAGTTTCTCTCCAGTTAGTAGCCCTGAGATTGAAACCAATGTTTGTAGACCTTTTAAGAGTAGGGAATGATCCACTGTATCAAAGGCTTTAGAGAGGTCAATTTTATCAATAGCACTGACAAGATCATCTGAGATGAGAGTATCTGCAGAGATTGTTTTGTGCTTTTCTCTGAAACCAGATTGGTAGTCTGATAAGATTGAATTTCTATGCAGAAATGCCTTGAGTTGATCACTTACTAAGATTTCTATATCTTTTCTATATCTTTTCATGGGACAACACTATAGAAGCAAATCTTGGATATAACTTAAAGTAGTCTGTGTACAGCTTGTATAGCAGTATAGATTTACTGTCCTCTGAAAATAACTCAACACACATTCATTAATGTCTAAATAGCTGGCAACAAAAGTGAGTACACCTCACAGTGAGCATGTCCAACTTGTGCCCAATTATGTCGTTGTCCCTCTGAATGGGGAGCAGGGCTATTAAATTAGGTGTTTTGGGTACAATTTGCTCATACTGAGCAACATATGCTGCCATCCAGACAACATCTTTTTTAGGGAAGTATTTGCTTATTTCAGCAAGACATTGTTGGGTCTAGGTTCGAAACTGGCCTGCCTGCAGCCCAAACCTGTCACCACTGAAAACATTTGGCAAACAATAGAATTTCTCAGTTCCAACATGTGTAGTATTTTCCTTTAAAACTATGGCTTACATGATTTGCATATCATTGCATTCTATTTTTTTACATTCTGCAGTGTCCTGACCTCTACTTTTTTTTTTCTTCAAATGATCCATCATCATGCACTCAACACTTTTGCATTAAGAGTTCATCCCTAACCGCCTTTAAGACAATGTAGCCAGTACTTTTATCACATGGTGTCAGTGGCGGTCAGTGTGCAACCATGGTGATTCAAATGATGTTTTACAAACATTTTTTTAAATGTTTTCACCCCTGAAAAGCTTCTTTTAACTTTAAAAGCAAGATCACTGGTGGTCTTCTCAAATGCAGTGATCATACGTGATGTTAACTGCATGACTTGGATTCCATTTCAGCTTCAAGTAGTAAATTTGGCTGTAATGGTTATCCTCAAAAGGACAGTAATTTAGATTAAGTGCTTTACTGCTGATTTGTTGGTCCTTTTAACAGTGCGAGTATGCGGATCACAGCAAAGAAATTTGAACCCGACCTGGTAAGCACAGTAAAATAGTAACTTCAGCTACCAATATCACTGCAGCAAAATCTGTGCATCCACTCTGTTTTCAGACCTCAGTTGTTAAAAGTATTGTCTAATTTTTCAACCACTTAGAAATGTAAGGAAGAGGAGGAGCAGAAGTCCTCATTTCAGAGAAGGCAAGTAGATCCTCTTTACATCAGTTAGACAATTATACGTTTTGTTGGTTTAATGCACTATCCATACTAACAATACTGAAACAAATGTTGGTTAATGTTAAAAAACCTTCTCAAGCTCCAGGCAAAGACTGTCCTCCCGTAGTATTCAGGAAAAGATGGAAAGACTCGCCCAGGCCTCACAGGTACACACAAAATTGACACAGTTGAAATTATATTGTTAGCCACTCTTATATTTATTTATTAAAACAACTAAAACTACAGATATTAATAAATATAACATATTTCATAATGCAACTTAATTAGAATGTAGATACAATGGGGCATTACCTGTTTTTGTGGTGTTGGATAATAGATTTTCTGTGCTCAAAAGCCTCCACAGTTCACTTATCAAAGTGTTCATGGAAGCCTTTTTACTTGTCCACATGAGGTTGCCACAGAGTTGCAGGTTTTAGCGCGTCTGATCCGTTTCAGGGAGTGGCACTTATGAGATGGGAAAATAGAGAAGCGGACTAGGTAAAGATTTACTAAACTGAACCAGTCTGAGGAATAAATTTTTTTTTCCTATTATTACCAAGGAGAAGAAGGTGCTGCTACCTTGAAAATGGCCACAGCACTGATGCACAAGAAGAACAAAAGAGCAACAAAGTAAAAGTTTAGCTGTGCTCTTTAAATTTTTAGGGCCACTTAGCCCAAAATGTTTTAGAAGGGGATTGCATAGCCTTGAACAATTATTCAGCCCTCTAAATAAACATTTCGAATGAAAACCATGAATTTTGCGGTTTATTTTTTTTTATTTATTTATTTACTTACTCTAGCATGACATACCATGTTTTTTTAAGCTCTGGCATGACATTTCTGCTTTGTGCTATTAAAAATCAAACATTCAGACAAAAGTAAAACATTACCCTTCTCTGTTTAACCATAAATAATTAAAGTTTCTTTCCTCTTACCTCATCATTTGCAGAAATGGGAGGCTATTAAATCGCCCACCCTTGTTCATAAGACACTGTTTTTGGTGGATGAGGTGTCCAGAAAGAGAGAGCTGTTTGAGAAGGAACAGGCAACATCAGAAAGTAACCCTGCCCCCAACAAACAGGTTAGACATTTGCCAAATGTGTTATTTAGCTTCAAATGACAAGAAACCTTTAAAAAAATTTAAATATTGCCTCATGTAGGACTATCGCACACTATCTGCTGGGATTTCAGACCGAATCAATTGCTGGGTTCAGAAGAAAACACTTCAAAATCTGTCTTCACTTACTCCAACTGTAAGTATTTACCATCAGTCCTAATCTGGCAGTGGGTTCCTGTCAGTGCTTCAATATTCAGATGAAGTGCAGCACAGTAACATGAATCTAGAAGTATTCTACCAGTGCTTTATTGATTTTCATAGATACTTGGATGCCATAGAGACTTTAGTTAATGGTCTAATATCACTCCTGAACTCCTGTTATGATCAGCACTTCAGCTTGCGACTCCTGATTCCTGCACCAACTCTTAATCAGTCCAGAGCATTGCTTACCTGACTGTGCTGAGTTGCTTGCCTGTTTGTATTACCCCATTGTGAACTGTCAATATTATTTTACTGAATTACTAGTTCACCCGATTCAATTTGCATTCTCTTGTTTTTAAATAACCTTCAATAAACCTCTAACATTAGTCACTGATTTTTGCCAACTAAGTGTTTGTCCTAAGAGGATCAACTTGTTTCTTTATCAGCATGTTTCATTTATCAGTCTTACTCTTATATTCTTCTTTTTCTTGTGACGACCAGAGGAGGACGGTTGCCCCTTTTTGAGTCTTAGGTCCTCTCATGGCTTCTTTCACTTGCACTTAGACAGTTTTGGTTGTCTTTGGCTTTCTTTATCATTATGGGCTAAGACCCAGATTTCTGTAAAGCTGCTTTGTGATGGCACCTGTTGTAAAAAAAAAGCAACATGCAAACAACTTTTAATGGAATTAAAATCAGATTTTTACATAAGGGAACTGGCGGTTGCCGCTTTCCTTCTGAGTTCAGCTGTCTGGTAAAGTTGCGTGAGCGGTAGTTCAAAAAAATGCAGTGGCTGGCTTCACAGGTCTCGGGGGAAGCCTGTGCTAGGGATTATGGGAGTCCTAACTAGCGACTGGAATTGGAGATGACTAAATTGGGGAGAAAACTGGGGAAAATAAAAAAAACTAAGAAATGTATATGTACTGGTATTCCCCAGCATACAGGAGTTTTTACTCAACAGTAACATATTGTCACTGTCGGAACAAAACCTTGCCTCCAAAATATTATCTTTAAAGGAGAAAGAAAAAATTTTAATAACTTGTGATGTAAGTTAACATAAGATTCTTTACCCACATAATTTTGGACTATTTGTCATGAAATGTTAACACAATGCAATAGGTAACTGTTGTTTTTCAAATTATGCCAAAAAGGGAAATTAAAAAAAATGGAGATGCTTTTATATATAAAAATCTATTAATATATATAGCACCTAGCAAATAAAAAAATAAAAGTAGGGAAAACCACCTCTCTAAAATTAGGCTACATAAACCAACAAAAAGATCAAATATATTCAGTGTCTTCCCAAGCCTATGTTATATGTTCTTTCTCCTCAGGACCTGAGACATGTGGACATCTCCAGCAAGAAGATGCTGTTTGAGAAAAGACTAGAGGATGGCCATCTTAAGTGAGGGTTTTACTGCCTAATGTAAGTTTAGTACCCTTGTACACCCTCACTCATGTATTATATACTTCTGGTCATTGTGTCATCTAATTAGTAGTCATTACATTACCTAATGCAATCTAAAATATGACAACATGCATCGTTGTAAAAAAGAATAGCACATTAAAAAACAATTTATATTTCCACAGTTATTGGAGGACAGATTTTGGAGGACGGATTATCAGCTTTCCCTGAAAGACAGCTCTCTGAATTGTAATTTTTTTTCTTTCTTTACATTTCTTGCTCATAGTTCTTAAGCATCTTTTCAACAGTTACAAAGATTTTGGATGACTGATTATCAGCTTTCCCTGAAATTGTATTTTTTTTCTTTCATTACATTTCTCTCGCATAGTTCTTAAGCATCTTTTCTGAGAAGTTGTAAACTCAAAGCATATATTATTTCAGGGTAAACATAATGTGTACTGACTGCAAGATTAAAGAAAGCTTTTGTGGATCTCACTTTGCCTGTAGTACCAGTTTGAATATATAGGGCTTCTTGGAGTTTTGATTTATAGATATGCAACAGAGAGGAGTATCACACATGTTGGTTAATTTCAAAATATGATTATTTTTTAAATTATTGAATTAACAGGGTATATATTTGTTACAGATTTCCACATGACACATTTTTTTAACATCTGCTGTTAATATTAAAATAGCTTTTATTATTATATCAAATAATAGTCGCTCATTGAAATTAACATCACATGATGTTTTGACACAAAATTTGCATAATGCAAAATTTATGGGCATGGTGAAGTGGAAATGTACATCTTCTATTACAGTTACCACATTATACCTTCTTTTATTTCTGTACAGGCTGTTGCAATAATTCTTTCTATTAATAGCCTAATGGTGCAATGTATCTACATAAACTATGTAACTTTGTAAACTATGTCTCCTTACATAAACTATGTAAGGAGACTGGAAAGCCTGTTTATCAGAAAAAGAAACCAACAGAACTGCCTGGATTGCAGATCTAAACTATATGGTAAACAATTAACATCTAACAAAATTTTAAATTACAGAAAGCATCTGGAAAAAAAATATTAGTCCTGAGCACTGACAAAAGGTACAGATGGGGGGCTAAGGCAAATTTATTGTACACCTGGTGGACTAAGGGACTTGTCTTCTTTTGGTTTTATATTAATCATGTTCTTCTACCATAGTACCATAACTACATTATTTAAAATGTTTAAGTGCTATATTCAACGTCCAGCAAAGCTCGAATGAAAAAACAGAAATATACTAAAACATGGACACTAGGTGTGGCTTTAATATTCGGATGGGCTTACATGATCAACAGCCCATAGCTCCGAGCCAGCTATGTCACTAAGCACAACAGCTATGTCACTAAGCACATGTCCATAGGTGGTGTTGTGGACACTGCTATCACAGTAAGGTTCTTTATTCTTCTGTTGTGCATCCATGCTGGTGGGGTTGGTTGACCGTCATACTTGGTAGCTTAGTTTTTGTTCATCATCAACCTTCTTAAGGTAAGTTTATCCATCTTAAGTACAGAAAGATCTCTGGGGAACAGTTTTATTAAAGATATGATGGCGGGAGCCATCAGCTTTGTGATTCTTGAGGACCTTGCTTAAGTAGCCTCCACCCAAGCTTAGCACTGCTGTAAGTTATTGCGCATTGGAAAGTTATCCGAAGCACATACTTTGTGCATGTATATTGTGTTAACAAGAGCAATACTGACCTACTTACAAAGAAAGTTGGAGTATGCCAGATTTTTTTAAATCAAGTAGAAGTATAAAAGTACATGTCCATAAATGTACTTAAAAGTAAAATGTACAAAAGTAAAATACATTTCTTCAAAACTGATTTCTAATTGAATTTTTTAAACAGGATTTTTTTTTAAAGGTTAGAGGTATACATACATCAAACTGAGCATGCTTAATGGTTTATACTAAAACTGCAGACATCATCCACAAAATCCACTTATATAGCGCACCCATACACGTTTATATTTGTCTTTCTTTACAAGAATTTGACATGGACATTGATAGAATCTCTCCTAAAAAAACGTTGATTTATATTTACAGTCAATGAAAAGTATACTGAACACTACATCAAATAAGTCCTTTAAGTAAGTCAAGGGCTAGAGTGGGAGTTACATAATGCATACCAGTCCACACTCCACACAGACACCCACACAACCTTCTAATGTGCTGCAATGTTATAACATTAGGCTACAGGGTGTTCCTCATCCACATCTGTGCAGTCATCACCCTACATATTCCAATACTTCTACCCTGACACAAAACAATAGCAACCAATCAGAAAGCTTGATTCACACAAACAAAAAACACTGTAGCACCTTCTGCTCACCACAGACACAACTTCTACACAGAGAAGAAGACAAAACTAAGTTAAATTCAGACAACTGGGATGTAAATTTCTTTAAAGAAATTCTTTAACTAAAAGTTAAAGATGTAGAAACTTAAAACCTGATAATGTACAAAGTCAAAAACACAGGTTGCTGCCATTGTGACCATACCCAAGCTGATATGCGAAGATGAGGAAAATCCTAGGCCATTATCCTAGGCATAACGCATATTGTGATGGCAGGCATGTTATATAAAAATTATATGCCCATGGTAAACTAGCAACAGGTCAGTAACATGATGGAGGAGAAAAAGAGCATCCCAGAGAAGATTAGTCTTTCAGAAATAAAGATGAGGACCACTCTGCCAAAGACTTCATGTGCAAATAATACAATTCAAGAACAACATTTCTCAGCATAAAATAGCAAAGAACTTGTGGATTTCATCATCTACAGTATCTAATATCTAAGAGATTCAGAGAATCCAGAGAAATCTGTGTGCAAGGGACAGGGCTGAAAACCAATACTGGCTTGTTGTAATTCGATAGATAGATAGATAAATAGATAGATAGGTAGATAAGTAGGTAGGTAGGTAGGTACGTAGGTACTTTAGCAATCCCTGCAGTGGACATAACTGCATGGGCTCAGAAACATCGTACATTCCCATACATTCTAATGGCCTATACTCTTAACATCAGTCCGTTGAAATTAGGGAGTGTGAATGCTTTTATAAGCTTACAATGCTTACATGGGGTAGCTTTAGCTTTGCTACTACGCCACAAAGACAGCACCCATTCACATTGCTGTGAGGACTGCCATAGTCAAGGGTGAATTAGACCATTTTACAAGGAAAAGGCTGTAGGCCAAAAACGGCTGGAAAGTAAAATTGTACCTCACTGCAAGTAAGAAAAAAAGAAACGACTCTGGGTTCAGGGTCTCGGTGGCTAGACAGACTCACTGCCCATGGGGATGAGTTCAGAGGGTGAAGGGAGAGTAGAGATGGCCAAGATCCCGTTATGAGTCAGAGTCTGTCATTGTACTTAGGTAGAGAGGGAGCAGTTAGTCGAGATCTTTTTCCTATGAGAGCGTCCCCACCATTGTTGTGCATGTGGCCCTTTTTGTCTCTGTCTTTTGACGTTGCTGTTTTGCAGAGCCAGTGTAGTGGTCAGTGGAGATTTGTTTTGTAGGATTTGCTTTACATCTCTACATCAGAATTCTGTCTTGTTGCAATCTCTTGAACAACTGATTCTTGCTTCTGTCCAAGTGCCACTTCCTGTTCTCTTAATTCATGTGCGCTTGATGGACTGTGCTTGTCCAACAATCTTGTGACATTTAGCCAGAACACTTTCCAATGTACTGTCACAAAGTGAACTGTGACTGTTCTTTGTCAGTTGTAGGCTTAACAGGGCAAGTGTTCAAATGGAAGTAGCCTCACAGCTGCAGCCATGTTATAAGCACTATCAGTGCCAGGTGTAGTTAACTTTCCCTTGATATTCCATTCTTTTACAACATCCTGAAAGTGATCAGCACCTGCCGCTGCATAGTTTTGCGTTTCTGTTTTACTCACAGTTAGTGTAAATGACTACAGATTCTATCAGTTAAGTGCGCATTGTTGCCAAGTAGTTGTCATTGCTCAGTGGTCCCCTGTGAGAGCGACACACTTTCCTTGCTCAAGCATGTTCATCCTTTGTGCCCTCTCAATTTCATACAAACTCCATCCTTGTCCTTATACATTTTTAGCCAGGATGGTTCAGTTTGGCAGTACACCTTGTCATAGGTCAGCTGCCACAAGAAGTAAACAGCCAGCTGCATTAATTGTGTTAAATTTTTTATGTGTTAAACATATTAAATTAATCCCAATTAACTATGTTTATTTTGACAGCACTAATTGCTAAGTTACTCCTCAATAATCTAGGCTCCTAGATTTACTTGGCTTCATGTTCCAATGCGCCAGTGGATATGTATTTTGTACCTAACATTTGCCTGCTGTATGTTGCCTCCAAGTTCCTTATTCATCTGCTTTTTTGACAGATGGCCAGCTTCATTATTTAACTCTCAAAAAAGAGGTCTCAGAAAAATGAAAAGTAGTATGCAGTTAAGAGACTCATTCAAGCATCAGTTGGGCACACTGTATGATAAACAATGCAAAAGATGCCACATCTAAAAGGGTTTCTTGGCCGACCTTGTATTGACATAGAAAAATTAGTAAGTAGCCTACTGATTCTGTCATACTTTTTCTTTTTTCTGCCATTTACATGTAGGTTTTAAAGATTTAGGATAAATGTTCTGAATGTTACTTTTCTTTGGAACATTAGATGTTGCAGTGCAAACAGCACAAGATGAGCAGAGTGACCATTAAACAGAAACCACTGAACTCACATCTTTACAATATATACAGCACACATGCACATACAAAACACATATAAAATGTTCAGTAATATGATTACATGAGAATTGATGCAACAGCACTGTCATTGATAGACATAATTTATTTGTTGTCTAGGTACAAAGTCCATTCAAACACATAGGGATGGATTTGGTAGGCAGCGTGGCAACCACATCAAGTGGAAATCAGTGCAAATGCATAATGATAGATTATTCTACAAAATGGGCTAAAGTATTTGCTATCCCTGACAAGACAGCAGAAACATTCACTGGTTGTATAATTAAGTTCCTGTATAGACTTGGAGCTCCTAAAAGGAAAGTTTTGCGAATGAGACATGTTAAGTTGTGAGATTAATTTCCACTTATACAATCACTTTTTTTGCATTAAATGAAAGAAACATACTTGCCTATAAATAAATGGGTTACCAAAGGATTGCAACTACTGGAAAAAAGCACATATTGATGGCCAAAATAGGGCCTTATACACTCAACGGCCACTTTATAAGGTACACCTTGCTAGTTGGACCCCCTTTTTTTTTCAGAACTGCCTTAATTCTTCGTGGCATACTTCCAACAAGGTGTTGGAAACATTCCTCAGAGATTTTGGTTGGTTATTTGAGTTACTGTTGCAAACCAGCCATTAGTGATATACTTTGTGTACTTCTGGTGCTGGTGCCAAGCCCGGATAAATGGTGAGGGTTGTGTCAGGAAGGGCATCCAGCGTAAAACTTGTGCCAAAACTATCATGCGGATCACAAATATGATTGCCATACCGGATCGGTCGAGGCCCGGGTTAACAACGACCGCCTCCGGTGCTGTTGACCAGCAGGGTGCCGGTGGAAATTGGACTAATGTAGGTAGAAGACCATCAAAGAGGAGAGGAGGAAGGCAGGTTAGAAGGCAGAGAAGGAAAGGCAGGAGTGTGGAGGTTAGAGTAGGGACTCTGAACATAGGGACAATGACTGGTAAAGGCAGAGAGCTTGCAGACATGATGAAGAGAAGGAAGGTAGATACTCTGTGTGTCCAGGAGACCAGATGGAAAGGAAGCAAGGCCAGGAACATTGGAGGTGGATTCAAACTGTTCTATCATGGTGTAGAGAGGAAGAGAAATGGAGTAGGGATAATCCTAAAAAAACAGCTTGTGAAAAGTGTTCTGGATGTAAAGAGAATGTCAGACAGGATCATAAGCCTGAAGTTGGAGGTTGATGGTGTAATTTTGAATGTGGTCAGTTCATATGCACCACAGGTTGGTTGTCAGTTAGAGGAGAAAGAGGAATTTTGGAGTAAGATGGATGAAGTGGTAGATGGTGTCCCTAGAGAGGAGAGATTAGTGATTGGTGCAGACTTCATGGACATGTTGGTGAAGGGAACAGAGGGGATGAAGAGGTGCTAGGTATGTATGGTTTGAAAGACAGAAATGCACATGGTCAGATGGTTGTAGATTTTGCAAAGAGAATGGAAATGGCTGTGGTGAACACGTATTTTCAGAAGAGGGAAGAACACAGGGTGACATACAAGAGTGGAGGGAGGTGCACACAGGTGGATCATATCCTCAGCTGGAGATGCCACCTAAAGGAGATTGGAGATTGTAAAGTGGTGCCAGGGGAAAGTGTAGCAAGGCAGCATAGGGTGGTTGTCTGTACAATGAGATTAGAAAGAAAGAAGAGGAAGAGAGTGAAGACAGAGCCAAAGAGTGAAGACAGAGCCAAAGGAGGAGGATGGTTGCAGGCAGTTCAGGGAAAAATTGCAACAGGCCCTTGGGGGCAGTGAAGAGCTACCTGAGGACTGGGAAACTACAGCTAAGGTGGTGAGAGAAACTGGCAAAAATGTTTTGGGTGTTTCGTCTGGTCAGAGGAAAGAAGACAAGGAAAGTTGGTGGTGGAATGAGGAAGTCCAGGAGAGTATTCAGAAGAAAAAGGCAGCTAAGAAAAAGTGGGATAACCAGAGAGATGAAGGAAGTAGGCAGGAGTACTGTGAGGCTAGTCGCATAGCGAAAAGAATGGTGGCAAAAGCAAAGGCTCAGGCCTATGATGAGCTGTATGAGAGGCTAGACAGTAAAGAAGGAGTAAAGGACTTGTATCGTTTGGCTAAACAGAGAGATAGAGCTGGAAAGGATGTACAGCAGGTTAGGCTGATAAAGGATAGAGAGGGAAATGTACTAGTGAGTGAACAGAGAGTGTTGAGTAGATGGAAAGAGTACTTTGAAGAACTAATGAATGAGGAAAACGAGAGAGAGAGGAGGACAACGGGGGGAGAGATAGTGGATCAGGAAGTGCAGAGAATTAGTAAGGTGGAAGTAAGGGCAGCTTTAAAAAGGATGAAGAAAGGAAAGGCAGTTGGTCCAGATGACATACCTGTGGAGTTATGGAGATGTTTAGGAGAGGAGGCAGTGAACTTTTTAACCAGGTTCTTTAACAAAATCCTGGAGAGTGAGAGGATGCCTGATGAGCCGAGAAGCAATGTACTGGTCCCCATTTTTAAGAACAAGGGTGATGTGCAGAGCTGCTGTAACTACAGAGGTATAAAGTTGATGAGCCACACCATGAAGGTATGAGAAAGAGTTGTTGAAGCAAGGCTAAGGCGAGAGGTTCAGATCAGTGAGCAGCAGTTTGGTTTCATGCCCAGAAAGAGTACCACAGATCCAATTTTTGCATTGAGAGTGTTGGTAGAGAAGTACAGAGAAGGTCAGAAGGAGCTACATTGTGTCT
Organism: Pygocentrus nattereri; assembly: GCF_015220715.1. Classification (NCBI taxonomy): domain Eukaryota; kingdom Metazoa; phylum Chordata; class Actinopteri; order Characiformes; family Serrasalmidae; genus Pygocentrus; species Pygocentrus nattereri. The sequence continues at coordinate 20,811,449 of NC_051219.1, read as the reverse complement.
TTGTGGATCTAGAGAAGGCATATGATAGGGTGCCAAGAGAGGAACTGTGGTACTGTACGAGGAAATCAGGTCTAGCTGACAGTATGTTAGGGTGGTGCAGGACATGTATGAGGATAGGGAGACAGTGGTGAGGTGTGCAGTTTGAGTGACAAATGGTTTCAAGGTGAAGGTAGGGTTACATCAGGGATCAGCTTCGAGCCCCTTCTTGTTTGCAATGGTGATGGAAAGGTTGACAGATGAGGTCAGGCAGGAGGCTCCATGGACCATGATGTTTGCAGATGACATTGTAATCTGTGGTGAGAGTAGAGAGCAGGTGGAAGAGAATCTGGAGAGGTGGAGGTTTGCACTGGAGAGGAGAGGAATGAAAGTCAGTAGAGACAAGACAGAATACATGTGTGTGAATGAGAGGGAGGCAGGTGGAAAGGTGAAGATGCAAGGAGTAGAGGTCATAAAGATGGATGACTTCAAATATCTTGGGTCAACCATCCAGAGCAATGAACAGTGTAGAAAAGTGGTGAAGAAGAGGGTGCAGGCAGGATAGAGTGGGTGGAGACGGGTGTCAGGGCTGATGTGTGACAGAAGGATAGCAGCAAGAGTGAAAGGGAAGGTTTACAAGATCAAATCAAATTTATTTGATAGCATATATATATATATATATATATATATATATATATATATATACATATATACATATATACACACATTATATATATATATATATATGTATAGCACTATTTACAACGTATGTTGTCACAAAGCAGCTTCACAGAATTCCAGAAAAGACAAAGTTTTAACTACCTACAAGTGATTATACTACTAATATTAATAGCAGTAGTATTGGTAGTAGGAATAGGTAGGAGTCTATGAGAACATCAGTGTAGGGTGGGCAGCTAGTCCAAGGCAAGTGGTGGTAGCTGGGGTGTGGGCAGCTGGTCTGAAGTGGGTAGCAGGAGGGCTCGACAGTCAGTCGTCCCTCAGTGTCCAGCTGGACATGTGGGCGATTGTATACTCGGAAAAAAAAGCAGGGAGAGGGAATTAGTTTTATTCTGTCTGTATGTAAAACAGGGGATGTAAACAGTGTGGCTAATGAGTCCGGCAGATCTGACTATGACAGCTTAACTAAAAGGAGAGAACCAGAAGGAGACACAGATACAAGAGCACTCTGAAACAGTTTGGCATCCCTCCGCTCCACCGTCCACAAAGCTGAGTGACCGCGTGCGAGCAGCGGGACGACAGCACCAGCATCTCAGTTTACTATAATTCCCTGTGTCCATGGACCCCTGGATCTGCTGCCTTTATCTAAGGGGGAACATTACCTACCAAAATCTAAAATGAACAAGTGAGCTTTCAGCCTAGCTTTAAAGATTGAGACTGTGTCTGAGTCCCGAACATTTTCTGGAAGATCATTCCAGAGTTTGGGGGCTTTATAAGAAAAAGCTCTTCCCCCAGCTGCAGCCTTATGAATTCTGGGAACTATTAATAAGCAAGCACTCTGGGATCTGAGTAGTCGTGATAATAATGGGAAATAAGGTCTTATAAGTACTCAGGAGCGAGCCCATGTAGGGATTTATATGTCAATAAAAGAATTTTATAATCAATACGGAATTTAACAGGCAGCCAATGAAGTGATGATAGCACTGGACTGATATGATTCAATTTTCTAGTTTTAGTGGGGACCCTGGCTGCAGTGTTTTGGACTAGTTGAAGTTTGCTTAAACTCCTGCTTGTACATCCTGACAGTAGTGCATTACAGTAGTCTAGCCTGGAAGTAATAAAGGCATGTACTAGTGTTTCCGCATCACGCAGGAATAGGGCATTTCTTATCTTGGCAATGTTGTGAAGATGCAGAAAAGCTGTCCTAGTGATGCTGCCTATGTGTTGATCAAATGATAAATCTGAATCAATTATGACGCCAAGATTTTTTGCTGCTGAGCCAGGTGTAACTGGAAAGTCGGCAAGATTTAAAATTATATCTGGTAGTTTATTTCTTGCTAATTTTGGACCCAGTAGGAGAACCTCTGTTTTGTTACTGTTTAGTAGGAGGAAGTTCCGTGACATCCAGCATTTCACATCTTTTACACAGTCCTCCATTTTCTTTAATCTGTATTTGTCATCAGGCTTGGCTGATATGTACAGTTGCATATTGTCTGCATAACAATGAAAGTTAATACCATGGTTACTTATAACTGTGCCTAACGGTAACCTGTATAGAGTAAATAATAAAGGTCCTAAAATAGAGCTCTGCGGAACTCCAAATCTTATTTTTGAATAACTGGAAGATAAATTGTTTACACTAACGAACTGATAACGTTCTGATAGGTAAGATTGGAACCATGATAGGGCTGTCCCTGTGACTCCAACCATGTTTTCTAACCTTTCTAGGAGAATATTGTGGTCTATTGCATCAAAAGCTGCGCTGAGATCAAGTAGCACTAACAGGGATACGTAGCCTTGATCAGAGGCAAGAAGAAAATCATTAGTTATCTTAACTAGAGCCATCTTAGTGCTGTGATGTGGCCTGAATCCAGATTGAAATGTTTCATATATATGGTTCTTATGTAGATATGAACTAAGTTGTTGGGCCACAGCTTTTTCTAAGATCTTTGATATAAATGGTAAATTAGAAATAGGCCTGTAATTACACGCTAACATCAAGATTTGGTTTCTTGATCAGAGGTTTGATAACTGCTAGTTTAAAAGCTTTGGGTACATGGCCCAGACTAAGGGACGTGTTTACTATAGTTAAAATAGGGTTTATAATAACTGGCAGTACTTCTTTGAGTAATTTTGAGGGAATTGCATTGAGTATGCAGGTGGTGCTATTTGCAGAAGAGATAATCTTCTCTAGTTCTAGCTGTGAGAGTGGGTAAAAAGTATCCAGGCTCTTTTCTACAACCGGGTTTTTTTTATATCAGCCAAGTCAGATGACATCCAAGTTGGGTTTAACACTGTGGGTTGAATTTGTTGTCTAATATTTTCAATTTTATTATTAAAGAAGTCCATAAAAACTTTACTGGTGAGAGTTGCTGGGATTTCTGGTTCAGTACCTGCCTGATTTTTTGTGATTTGGGAAATCACACTAAACAGTACTCTAGGATTATATTTATTATTCTCAATCAGCGAGGACAGTTATGCTGAGCGAACTTTTGTGAGAGCATTTCTATACTCTATAAGGCTGTCCTTCCAGGCAGAGTGGAACACTTCCAGCACTTGGTTTGTCGCCATTTCCGCTCTAGTTTCCGAGCTTTGTTTGTTTTAAGGCATGAGTTTTCTTGTACCATGGGGCGAGCTTTTTCTGCCTCATTCTTTTTATTTTAAGTTCGCCACATGTTCTAAAGTGGATCGGAAGGTATTTTTTTAAATAATCGGTTAGTAAATCTAGCTCCATTGGGTCTGATGGGGTGAAAACTGACGTTGATAGCTCTGGCAGATTTTCTATAAATTGTAGGGCGGTAGAAGGCGGTAATAGCCATTTAACACTGAAAATACATGATATATACCAGAGGAGTACTGGCACTACTGTCCAATTAAGAGTCAGACCAATTCATTGATTGGCCCAAATCAGCCAATATTTGCAGCCCACAGTTTTAGGGGGATCATGACTTCTCAAAGGATGGGTGAAACCATAAAAGAAGGAATTTTCACCCTCACACAGACATAGAGGAAGTTGGATCTAAAGAAGTGGTGAAAGAGGTTGGTTCCAGAGAATAACAACAGATGCCAGTCTAGATAAAGTGGCTAAAAAAATGGCGTGTGGGAGGCTGGCTCACCATAAGGTCCTGACAGACAGGAGAAAGAGGCTTTCCCTGGCAGAGAATGTAGGAGGGTGGCCCTTGCAGAGAGGTGTAGGAGGCTGGCCCTGGGAAAGAGGTGTAAGAGGCTGGTCCAGGCAGAGAGTGGTGCAGGAGGCTGGTCTAGTTGGAGAGCAGTGCAGGAGGCTGGCCCTGGCAAAGAGAGGTGTAGGAGGCTGTCCCTGGCAAAGAGAGGTGTAGGAGGCTGTCCCTGGCAAAGAGAGGTGTAGGAGGATGGCCCTGGCAGAGAGTTGTAGGAGGATGGCCTAGTGGGGTGAGGTGTAGGAGACTGGCCCTGGCGTGGAGAGGTGTAGGAGGCTGGCCCTGGCGGGGAGAGGTGTAGGAGGATGGCCCTGCTGGGGTGAGGTGTAGGAAGCTGGCCTTAGAGGGGAGAGGTGTAGGAGGCTGGCCCTGGCGGGGAGAGGTGTAGGAGGATGGCCCTGGCGGAGAGTTGTAGGAAGATGGCCCTGGCGGGGAAAGGTGTAGGAAGCTGGCCCTGGAGGGGAGAGGTGTAGGAGGCTGGCCCTGGTGGAGAGTTGTAGGAAGATGGCCCTGGTGAGGAAAGGTGTAGGAAGCTGGCCCTGGAAGGGAGAGGTGTAGGAGGATGGCCCTGGCAGAGAGTTGTAGGAAGATGGCGCTGGCGGGGAAAGGTGTAGGAAGCTGGCCCTGGAGGGGAGAGGTGTAGGAGGCTGGCCCTGGTGGAGAGTTGTAAGAAGATGGCCCTGGCGGGGAAAGGTGTAGGAAGCTGGCCCTGGAGGGGAGAGGTGTAGGAGGATGGCCCTGGCGGAGAGTTGTAGGAAGATGGCCCTGGCGGAGAGTTGTAGGAAGATGGCCCTGGTGGGGAAAGGTGTAGGAAGCTGGCCCTGGAGGGGAGAGGTGTAGGAGGCTGGCCCTGGTGGGGAGAGGTGTAGGAGGCTGGCCCTGGCGGGGAAAGGTGTAGGAGGCTGGCCCTGGTGGGGAGAGGTGTAGGAGGATGGCCCTGGCGGGGAGACGTGTAGGAGGATGGCCCTGGCGGGGAGAGGTGTAGGAGGATGGCCCTGGCAGAGAGTTGTAGGAAGATGGCCCTGGCAGGGAAAGGTGTAGGAAGCTGGCCCTGGAGGGGAGAGGTGTAGGAGGCTGGCCCTGGTGGAGAGTTGTAGGAAGATGGCCCTGGCGGGGAAAGGTGTAGGAAGCTGGCCCTGGAGGGGAGAGGTGTAGGAGGATGGCCCTGGCGGAGAGTTGTAGGAAGATGGCCCTGGCGGGGAAAGGTGTAGGAAGCTGGCCCTGGAGGGGAGAGGTGTAGGAGGCTGGCCCTGGCGGGGAGAGGTGTAGGAGGCTGGCCCTGGCGGGGAGAGGTGTAGGAGGCTGGCCCTGGCAGGGAGAGGTGTAGGAGGATGGCCCTGGCGGGGAGACGTGTAGGAGGATGGCCCTGGCAGGGAGAGGTGTAGGAGGATGGCCCTGGAGGGGAGAGGTGTAGGAGGATGGCCCTGGCGGAGAGTTGTAGGAAGATGGCCCTGGCGGAGAGTTGTAGGAAGATGGCCCTGGTGGGGAAAGGTGTAGGAAGCTGGCCCTGGAGGGGAGAGGTGTAGGAGGCTGGCCCTGGTGGGGAGAGGTGTAGGAGGCTGGCCCTGGCGGGGAAAGGTGTAGGAGGCTGGCCCTGGTGGGGAGAGGTGTAGGAGGATGGCCCTGGTGGGGAGACGTGTAGGAGGATGGCCCTGGCGGGGAGAGGTGTAGGAGGATGGCCCTGGCAGAGAGTTGTAGGAAGATGGCCCTGGCAGGGAAAGGTGTAGGAAGCTGGCCCTGGAGGGGAGAGGTGTAGGAGGCTGGCCCTGGTGGAGAGTTGTAGGAAGATGGCCCTGGCGGGGAAAGGTGTAGGAAGCTGGCCCTGGAGGGGAGAGGTGTAGGAGGATGGCCCTGGCGGAGAGTTGTAGGAAGATGGCCCTGGCGGGGAAAGGTGTAGGAAGCTGGCCCTGGAGGGGAGAGGTGTAGGAGGCTGGCCCTGGCGGGTAGAGGTGTAGGAGGCTGGCCCTGGCGGGGAAAGGTGTAGGAGGCTGGCCCTGGCAGGGAGAGGTGTAGGAGGATGGCCCTGGCGGGGAGACGTGTAGGAGGATGGCCCTGGCAGGGAGACGTGTAGGAGGATGGCCCTGGAGGGGAGAGGTGTAGGAGGATGGCCCTGGCGGAGAGTTGTAGGAAGATGGCCCTGGCGGAGAGTTGTAGGAAGATGGCCCTGGCAGGGAAAGGTGTAGGAAGCTGGCCCTGGAGGGGAGAGGTGTAGGAGGCTGGCCCTGGTGGAGAGTTGTAGGAAGATGGCCCTGGCGGGGAAAGGTGTAGGAAGCTGGCCCTGGAGGGGAGAGGTGTAGGAAGATGGCCCTGGCGGGGAAAGGTGTAGGAAGCTGGCCCTGGAGGGGAGAGGTGTAGGAGGCTGGCCCTGGCGGGGAGAGGTGTAGGAGGCTGGCCCTGGCGGGGAAAGGTGTAGGAGGCTGGCCCTGGCAGGGAGAGGTGTAGGAGGATGGCCCTGGCGGGGAGACGTGTAGGAGGATGTCCCTGGCAGGGAGACGTGTAGGAAGATGGCCCTGGAGGGGAGAGGTGTAGGAGGCTGGCCCTGGCAAAGAGAGGTGTAGGAGGCTGGCCCTGGCAGGGAGAGGTGTAGGAGGCTGGCCCTGGTGGGGAGACATGTAGGAGGATGGCCCTGGCAGGGAGAGGTGTAGGAGGACGGCCCTGGCAGGGAGAGGTGTAGGAGGCTGGCCCTGGCAAAGAGAGGTGTAGGAGGCTGGCCCTGGCAGGGAGAGGTGTAGGAGGCTGGCCATGGCAGAGAGTTGTAGGAGGCTGGCCCTGGCAGAGAGTTGTAGGAGGCTGGCCCTGGCAGAGAGTTGTAGGAGGCTGGCCCCGGCGGGGAAAGGTGTAGGAAGCTGACCCTGGAGGCGAGAGGTGTAGGAGGCTGGCCCTGCTGGAGAGTTGTAGGAAGATGGCCCTGGTGGGGAAAGGTGTAGGAAGCTGGCCCTGGAGTTGAGAGGTGTAGGAGGATGGCCCTGGCAGAGAGTTGTAGGAAGATGGCCCTGGGGGGGAAAGGTGTAGGAAGCTGGCCCTGGAGGGGAGAGGTGTAGGAGGCTGGCCCTGGTGGGGAAAGGTGTAGGAGGCTGGCCCTGGCGGGGAGAGGTGTAGGAGGATGGCCCTGGCGGGGAGAGGTGTAGGTGGATGGCCCTGGCAGGGAGAGGTGTAGGAGGCTGGCCCTGGCAGAGAGTTGTAGGAGGCTGGCCCTGGCAGAGAGTTGTAGGAGGCTGGCCCTGGCAGAGAGTTGTAGGAGGACGGCCCTGGCAGAGAGTTGTAGGAGGCTGGCCCTGGCAGAGAGTTGTAGGAGGATGGCCCTGGCAGAGAGTTGTAGGAGGATGGCCCTGGCAGAGAGTTGTAGGATGCTGGCCCTGGCAGAGAGTTGTAGGATGCTGGCCCTGGCAGAGAGTTGTAGGAGGATGGCCCTGGTGGGGAGAGGTGTAGGAGGATGGCCCTGGCGGGGAGACGTGTAGGAGGATGGCCCTGGCGGGGAGAGGTGTAGGAGGATGGCCCTGGCAGAGAGTTGTAGGAAGATGGCCCTGGCAGGGAAAGGTGTAGGAAGCTGGCCCTGGAGGGGAGAGGTGTAGGAGGCTGGCCCTGGTGGAGAGTTGTAGGAAGATGGCCCTGGCGGGGAAAGGTGTAGGAAGCTGGCCCTGGAGGGGAGAGGTGTAGGAGGATGGCCCTGGCGGAGAGTTGTAGGAAGATGGCCCTGGCGGGGAAAGGTGTAGGAAGCTGGCCCTGGAGGGGAGAGGTGTAGGAGGCTGGCCCTGGCGGGGAGAGGTGTAGGAGGCTGGCCCTGGCGGGGAAAGGTGTAGGAGGCTGGCCCTGGCAGGGAGAGGTGTAGGAGGATGGCCCTGGCGGGGAGACGTGTAGGAGGATGGCCCTGGCAGGGAGACGTGTAGGAGGATGGCCCTGGAGGGGAGAGGTGTAGGAGGATGGCCCTGGCGGAGAGTTGTAGGAAGATGGCCCTGGCGGAGAGTTGTAGGAAGATGGCCCTGGTGGGGAAAGGTGTAGGAAGCTGGCCCTGGAGGGGAGAGGTGTAGGAGGCTGGCCCTGGTGGGGAGAGGTGTAGGAGGCTGGCCCTGGCGGGGAAAGGTGTAGGAGGCTGGCCCTGGTGGGGAGAGGTGTAGGAGGATGGCCCTGGTGGGGAGACGTGTAGGAGGATGGCCCTGGCGGGGAGAGGTGTAGGAGGATGGCCCTGGCAGAGAGTTGTAGGAAGATGGCCCTGGCAGGGAAAGGTGTAGGAAGCTGGCCCTGGAGGGGAGAGGTGTAGGAGGCTGGCCCTGGTGGAGAGTTGTAGGAAGATGGCCCTGGCGGGGAAAGGTGTAGGAAGCTGGCCCTGGAGGGGAGAGGTGTAGGAGGATGGCCCTGGCGGAGAGTTGTAGGAAGATGGCCCTGGCGGGGAAAGGTGTAGGAAGCTGGCCCTGGAGGGGAGAGGTGTAGGAGGCTGGCCCTGGCGGGTAGAGGTGTAGGAGGCTGGCCCTGGCGGGGAAAGGTGTAGGAGGCTGGCCCTGGCAGGGAGAGGTGTAGGAGGATGGCCCTGGCGGGGAGACGTGTAGGAGGATGTCCCTGGCAGGGAGACGTGTAGGAGGATGGCCCTGGAGGGGAGAGGTGTAGGAGGATGGCCCTGGCGGAGAGTTGTAGGAAGATGGCCCTGGCGGAGAGTTGTAGGAAGATGGCCCTGGCAGGGAAAGGTGTAGGAAGCTGGCCCTGGAGGGGAGAGGTGTAGGAGGCTGGCCCTGGTGGAGAGTTGTAGGAAGATGGCCCTGGCGGGGAAAGGTGTAGGAAGCTGGCCCTGGAGGGGAGAGGTGTAGGAAAATGGCCCTGGCGGGGAAAGGTGTAGGAAGCTGGCCCTGGAGGGGAGAGGTGTAGGAGGCTGGCCCTGGCGGGGAGAGGTGTAGGAGGCTGGCCCTGGCGGGGAGAGGTGTAGGAGGCTGGCCCTGGCAGGGAGAGGTGTAGGAGGATGGCCCTGGCGGGGAGACGTGTAGGAGGATGTCCCTGGCAGGGAGACGTGTAGGAAGATGGCCCTGGAGGGGAGAGGTGTAGGAGGCTGGCCCTGGCAAAGAGAGGTGTAGGAGGCTGGCCCTGGCAGGGAGAGGTGTAGGAGGCTGGCCCTGGTGGGGAGACATGTAGGAGGATGGCCCTGGCAGGGAGAGGTGTAGGAGGACGGCCCTGGCAGGGAGAGGTGTAGGAGGCTGGCCCTGGCAAAGAGAGGTGTAGGAGGCTGGCCCTGGCAGGGAGAGGTGTAGGAGGCTGGCCATGGCAGAGAGTTGTAGGAGGCTGGCCCTGGCAGAGAGTTGTAGGAGGCTGGCCCTGGCAGAGAGTTGTAGGAGGCTGGCCCCGGCGGGGAAAGGTGTAGGAAGCTGACCCTGGAGGCGAGAGGTGTAGGAGGCTGGCCCTGCTGGAGAGTTGTAGGAAGATGGCCCTGGTGGGGAAAGGTGTAGGAAGCTGGCCCTGGAGTTGAGAGGTGTAGGAGGCTGGCCCTGGCGGGGAGAGGTGTAGGAGGATGGCCCTGGCGGGGAGAGGTGTAGGTGGATGGCCCTGGCAGGGAGAGGTGTAGGAGGCTGGCCCTGGCAGAGAGTTGTAGGAGGCTGGCCCTGGCAGAGAGTTGTAGGAGGCTGGCCCTGGCAGAGAGTTGTAGGAGGACGGCCCTGGCAGAGAGTTGTAGGAGGCTGGCCCTGGCAGAGAGTTGTAGGAGGATGGCCCTGGCAGAGAGTTGTAGGAGGATGGCCCTGGCAGAGAGTTGTAGGATGCTGGCCCTGGCAGAGAGTTGTAGGAGGATGGCCCTGGCAGAGAGTTGTAGGAGGATGGTGGTGGTGGGGTGAGGTGTAGGAGGTTGGCCCTGGCGGGGAGAGGTGTAGAAGGATGGCCCTGGCGGGGAGAGGTGTAGGAGGATGGCCCTGGCGGGGAGAAGTGTTGGAGGATGGCCCTGATGGGGAGAGGTGTAGGAGGATGGCCCTGGTGGGGAGAGGTGTAGGAGGATGGCCTGGCGGGGTGAGGTGTAGGAATCTGGCCCTGGCGGGGTGAGGTGTATATAACTGGAATAACTGGAACATACATTGTTTACACTAACGAACTGATAACGTTCTGATAGGTAAGATTGGAACCATGTTAGGGCTGTCCCTGTGACTCCAACCATGTTTTCTAACCTTTCTAGGAGAATATTGTGGTCTATTGTATCAAAATCTGCGCTGAGATCAAGTAGCACTAACAGGGATACGTAGCCTTGATCAAAGGCAAGAAGAAGATCATTAGTTATCTATTAGGAGGCTGGCACTGGTGGGGTGAGGTGTAGGAGGCTGGCCCTGGTGGAGTGAGGTGTAGGATGCTGGCCCTGGCGGAGAGTTGTAGGAGGATGGCCCTGGCGGAGAGTTGTAGGAGGATGGCCCTGGGGGGAGAGGTGTAGGAGGCTGGCCCTGGTGGGGTGAGGTGTAGGAGGCTGGCCCAGGCGGAGAGTTGTAGGAAGATGGCCCTGGTGGGGAAAGGTGTAGGAGGCTGGCCCTGGCGGGGAGAGGTGTAGGAGGCTGGCCCTGGCGGGGAAAGGTGTAGGAGGCTGGCCCTGGCAGGGAGAGGTGTAGGAGGATGGCCCTGGCGGGGAGACGTGTAGGAGGATGTCCCTGGCAGGGAGACGTGTAGGAGGATGGCCCTGGAGGGGAGAGGTGTAGGAGGATGGCCCTGGCGGAGAGTTGTAGGAAGATGGCCCTGGCGGAGAGTTGTAGGAAGATGGCCCTGGTGGGGAAAGGTGTAGGAAGCTGGCCCTGGAGGGGAGAGGTGTAGGAGGCTGGCCCTGGTGGGGAGAGGTGTAGGAGGCTGGCCCTGGCAGGGAAAGGTGTAGGAGGCTGGCCCTGGTGGGGAGAGGTGTAGGAGGATGGCCCTGGCGGGGAGACGTGTAGGAGGATGGCCCTGGCGGGGAGAGGTGTAGGAGGATGGCCCTGGCAGAGAGTTGTAGGAAGATGGCCCTGGCAGGGAAAGGTGTAGGAAGCTGGCCCTGGAGGGGAGAGGTGTAGGAGGCTGGCCCTGGTGGAGAGTTGTAGGAAGATGGCCCTGGCGGGGAAAGGTGTAGGAAGCTGGCCCTGGAGGGGAGAGGTGTAGGAGGATGGCCCTGGCGGAGAGTTGTAGGAAGATGGCCCTGGCGGGGAAAGGTGTAGGAAGCTGGCCCTGGAGGGGAGAGGTGTAGGAGGCTGGCCCTGGCGGGGAGAGGTGTAGGAGGCTGGCCCTGGCGGGGAAAGGTGTAGGAGGCTGGCCCTGGCAGGGAGAGGTGTAGGAGGATGGCCCTGGCGGGGAGACGTGTAGGAGGATGTCCCTGGCAGGGAGACGTGTAGGAGGATGGCCCTGGAGGGGAGAGGTGTAGGAGGCTGGCCCTGGCAAAGAGAGGTGTAGGAGGCTGGCCCTGGCAGGGAGAGGTGTAGGAGGCTGGCCCTGGCGGGGAGACATGTAGGAGGATGGCCCTGGCAGGGAGAGGTGTAGGAGGACGGCCCTGGCAGGGAGAGGTGTAGGAGGCTGGCCCTGGCAAAGAGAGGTGTAGGAGGCTGGCCCTGGCAGGGAGAGGTGTAGGAGGCTGGCCATGGCAGAGAGTTGTAGGAGGCTGGCCCTGGCAGAGAGTTGTAGGAGGCTGGCCCTGGCAGAGAGTTGTAGGAGGCTGGCCCCGGCGGGGAAAGGTGTAGGAAGCTGACCCTGGAGGCGAGAGGTGTAGGAGGCTGGCCCTGGCAAAGAGAGGTGTAGGAGGCTGGCCCTGGCAGGGAGAGGTGTAGGAGGCTGGCCCTGGCGGGGAGACATGTAGGAGGATGGCCCTGGCAGGGAGAGGTGTAGGAGGACGGCCCTGGCAGGGAGAGGTGTAGGAGGCTGGCCCTGGCAAAGAGAGGTGTAGGAGGCTGGCCCTGGCAGGGAGAGGTGTAGGAGGCTGGCCATGGCAGAGAGTTGTAGGAGGCTGGCCCTGGCAGAGAGTTGTAGGAGGCTGGCCCTGGCAGAGAGTTGTAGGAGGTTGGCCCCGGCGGGGAAAGGTGTAGGAAGCTGACCCTGGAGGCGAGAGGTGTAGGAGGCTGGCCCTGCTGGAGAGTTGTAGGAAGATGGCCCTGGTGGGGAAAGGTGTAGGAAGCTGGCCCTGGAGTTGAGAGGTGTAGGAGGATGGCCCTGGCAGAGAGTTGTAGGAAGATGGCCCTGGGGGGGAAAGGTGTAGGAAGCTGGCCCTGGAGGGGAGAGGTGTGGGAGGCTGGCCCTGGTGGGGAAAGGTGTAGGAGGCTGGCCCTGGCGGGGAGAGGTGTAGGAGGATGGCCCTGGCGGGGAGAGGTGTAGGTGGATGGCCCTGGCAGGGAGAGGTGTAGGAGGCTGGCCCTGGCAGAGAGTTGTAGGAGGCTGGCCCTGGCAGAGAGTTGTAGGAGGCTGGCCCTGGCAGAGAGTTGTAGGAGGCTGGCCCTGGCAGAGAGTTGTAGGAGGACGGCCCTGGCAGAGAGTTGTAGGAGGCTGGCCCTGGCAGAGAGTTGTAGGAGGATGGCCCTGGCAGAGAGTTGTAGGAGGATGGCCCTGGCAGAGAGTTGTAGGATGCTGGCCCTGGCAGAGAGTTGTAGGAGGATGGCCCTGGCAGAGAGTTGTAGGAGGATGGTGGTGGTGGGGTGAGGTGTAGGAGGTTGGCCCTGGCGGGGAGAGGTGTAGAAGGATGGCCCTGGCGGGGAGAGGTGTAGGAGGATGGCCCTGGCGGGGAGAAGTGTTGGAGGATGGCCCTGATGGGGAGAGGTGTAGGAGGATGGCCCTGGTGGGGAGAGGTGTAGGAGGATGGCCTGGCGGGGTGAGGTGTAGGAATCTGGCCCTGGCGGGGTGAGGTGTATATAACTGGAATAACTGGAACATACATTGTTTACACTAACGAACTGATAACGTTCTGATAGGTAAGATTGGAACCATGTTAGGGCTGTCCCTGTGACTCCAACCATGTTTTCTAAGCTTTCTAGGAGAATATTGTGGTCTATTGTATCAAAATCTGCGCTGAGATCAAGTAGCACTAACAGGGATACGTAGCCTTGATCAAAGGCAAGAAGAAGATCATTAGTTATCTATTAGGAGGCTGGCACTGGTGGGGTGAGGTGTAGGAGGCTGGCCCTGGTGGAGTGAGGTGTAGGACGCTGGCCCTGGCGGAGAGTTGTAGGAGGATGGCCCTGGCGGAGAGTTGTAGGAGGATGGCCCTGGGGGGAGAGGTGTAGGAGGCTGGCCCTGGTGGGGTGAGGTGTAGGAGGCTGGCCCAGGCGGAGAGTTGTAGGAAGATGGCCCTGGTGGGGAAAGGTGTAGGAGGCTGGCCCTGGCGGGGAGAGGTGTAGGAGGCTGGCCCTGGTGGGGAGAGGTGTAGGAGGCTGGCCCTGGTGGGGAGCAGTGCAGGAGGATGGCCCTGGTGGGGTGAGGTGTAGGAGGCTGGCCCTGGCACAGAGTTCCCTGGCAGAGAGTTGTAGGAGGCTGGCCCTAATGGGGAAAGGTGTAGGAGGCTGGCCCTGGTGGGGGCTGATGATCCTCCTGTCTAGCGACTTCAGCTTATTTGTTTGTCAAATTGAATAGCATTAAAAGTTAAACATTAAAATCCAAGATGACCAGCAGACTGTCTAGTGCTGTGAATAATTACTTGCCACAAATGTGGCATAAGTCCGCAGTGCAGATGCGACTGCTAGGATGAATTTGTGACAGTCAATGTAATCCGGCCCGAACATGCTTGCTGTCTGGGTGGTTTATTGTTCATATCTGGTCGGCTGAGAAAGATGTTACTAAGGGAGATATCATCATGCTTCACGCTAGAATGAAATACAACACGTATTTGTTTCTGTTTCATCACTGTTTCATCTTAAACGTGGACACTGTTGGTGTAAGTGTAAGAAAAGAGGTATATCTGTTACTCAGAACACTGGTTCTGAATACTGGATAGCTTCTGTACACTTCTCTGCAAATCACCCATCCAAGGTCCATTGCGAGTTGCACTAAATAAGAGTGTCTGCTAAATGCTGTAAATGTAAAAGTAAATGAAAGTTTTTTAATAATTTAGATTAAGGGGGAAATGCTTCCATAACAACATGACTGTTGGATCTTATGCAGCTGAATAAGTGTGCTTGTCTTCTAACTGAATACTGTCTTTCTGCTGGTAAAGGAAGGCTCTGAGTTGAGACTCTCTAGCTTAGACTCTGTTAGTTACAAGGCTGTCTTGTAGAACCTAGTGCTTAACTGTAATTAGAGTGCTTGAAAAGCACTGTTATCTCTCATACTTCTTCTTCTTCCACACTTTTCTGTGATTAATACAGCCAAAACCGCTTAACGTACAGACTCCGTTCAAACTGCGTTTCGAAGGTCTCCGCGCTGTGACTTGTGCTATGTATTTTTAGAGGCAATCGGATTGGTAGTTTTGAATAAAATTAAGTATAAATCCATAATATAGTTAATTTCACAAAACAGGAAGCACAAAGAACACCTGCAACAAACAGCTGCACTTAACGAAGTAAAAAACTACTATTTATGCAGTTTGGTTTGGTTATAAGCCTGAGATTTTAAGGGGTTAACCAAATGTTTTCATCCACATAAAACTCCAGACAAAGAGGTGCCTCTATATCAATTCATAAAATAATATATTTTATTACCATATCTGCAGACTAAAATTATATTTCTTATTGTTATTATTATTATACTGTGATTGTTATTAATGTTAGCATCAATAATCTGGACATGACTACTGCAAGCATCTAGGACCCCAATACTGAAGATCAGCCCCTTTTTTCATACATTTTTCAGTCATCTGATTGACTGTGAGAATTCAAAAATCATAATTTGAGGTGATTGTAATACAGTAATCCAACCAACACGAGAAAGATCAAAGATCTCTGGCAATGCAAGAATTTGGTAATTAACAGAAATATTCCAACAGTATATGAATGACTTTGGCCTCAATGACAACTGGCCGTTATAAAAAGCCACTCAAAATAGAACATTTGTACTTTTCTCCAATTCACAACTCTTTCTCATGCACTAACGTCAGAAATGATAAACACCAAAATTCCTCTAATACCTATTAGCCTTTTGTCCCAGAATCACTAAATTCAGCCCTGATTGCAAATTCCATAGAGAGTGATTATTTTCTCTGCAGAAATAATCTAGACGAGCACAGGACTGAGACAGTCCTATCAAGAGTGGTTGATGATCTTTTAATGTCTGCTGATACTGGTTTTCTTAATATCCTCATCCTTCTTGACCTCACTGCAGCCTTTGACACTATGAATCATGATATACTTATTTCCAGACTTTCATCAGGCATTTCAGGCTTAGCTCTTGCTTGGTTCCAATCCTATCTTACTAACAGGCCACAGTTTATCTCTATTGGTTCAAAAAAGTCACCCACTGTTCCATGTGCTCAGGTAGTGCCTCAAGGCTCTGTCCTTGGACACTTGCTTTTCATATTATACATCTCACCACTAGGTCAGATCATTCGTAATCATGGGTTTAAATTCCACTGTTATGTTGATGATATCCAGATCTACATATCCACTGCATCCCCACAGTCTCAGCTCAGTCACTAAGCACATGCATTCCAGATTTAAAACACTGGCTGGCTAGTAATTTATTAAAACTAAATGCAGACAAAACTGAAGCCTTGTTAGTGGGCCCTAAAATACTGGCTTCCAATTTCTCTGATTTCACTGTAAATGTAATGGGTATCCCTGTCAAATCAAATTCATTTTTAACTCTTAACTTTCATTTGAGCCCCATATCAAGGCACTGAGACTGCATTCTACCACTTGTGTAACATTGCACATCTCCA